>NW_016107467.1:2830166-2852733 GCF_001604975.1 Cebus imitator | reverse complement strand
CCAGGATGGTCTCGATCTCTTGACCTCGTGATCCACCCGCCTCGGCCTCCCAAAGTGCTGGGATTACAGGCTTGAGCCACCGCGCCCGGCCTATCTCACAGTCTTAACACTGTGGTAAGAAGGTCGCTTATAGTCTTACTTGTGTCATTTTGTTGAATCTCCAGAACATTTAATGCTATTATTATTCCCATTTTCAGATTAGGAAAGTGAGGGAGACCAAGAAAGTTAATGAATAGGTAGTGAGGCCAAGATTTGAACACAAGTAGTTAACCCCTGGACCTACATTCTTAACCTTTCTACCACACTGCATCTAACTTACCAGGTGATAACTGTTGTGTGGTAGTCATAAAAGTTATAATATATTCAGAAATATCTATTTTGCTCTCCATTTAATTATCAGTTCCTAGCATAATTCTGGCAGTATAGTAGCTACTCAATGCATATGTGTTAAATAACAAATAATGCATTCCTGTGTTTTTGAGTTGTTCTGCTGAACTTCCTGTTTGAGTGAACTGTATTCTCTCAAAATAGAAATTGGGCAATAAAGCTGGGACTGTTGCCTAGGAACCCTCAGTGAAAACTTGAAAATTCTTAGCCAGCTTCCTCTGGCAATACTGATGCCGAATCACTCTCTGATTCTTCCCTGCTTTAAGCAGTTCAGTCCTTTGGATAGAAAATGGGCTGATGGCTACCTTAAAATGGGGCTTTTCAAACATTTCATCGTGGAAGATGATTTTTTATTTTGTGATTATTTACTATATTCATATGGTAGTCCCTTATCCCCCAAGTTTTTTTGTGTGTGTTATAAAGTGCAATTAAAGCTCAATTATTTTCCAAAGTTGCATTAACCAGTGAAAAGTAGTGCCCCAGGATTGCTGATTGGAATGAAATAAAATGTTTCTCCATGCAGAATCAGGTTATTTCATCTTTGAAAAAAAGGAAGAAATCCAATGGTGAAAATAATAGAAATTTTCTATTTGTACATTGAAATTTATTCTATATCAGGTACTATACTAAGCATTTCACAAGCATCATTGCATTTAATTATTGTAGCAATGGTGACATACATATTATTATCTCTATTTTGAAGAAGAGGCAACCAAATCTTAAGTAGGCCGAATGACTTGAAAGTCACTATGAAGTAGAGAAGAGGAGATTTAAACCTGGGCAGAACTGAACTCTTAATGACATGATATAACTTCTCCCAATATTCAACATCTTATTTTTCTTCAACGTCACTATTGTTTTTAATTACATAGTTTCCATTAAACCCTTTAAAAAAACCAAAGGTAGTGCAGTACTTCCCAATGTTAACAGGCGCCTCAGGATGGAAACCATTTGTCTAATGTCTTTTATGTAGTATCCACCAGTGCTTTTAGGCTGTTAAGTATTTATCATCTTTTATTTCTGACAACACCAGCCTGATTTTCCCTTTTTGAACTACCCTGTTTCTATAGCATGCTGTGTTGATGGGATCAGTCAAAATGCTACATTATACTCTGGGCAAGAAGTGGCACTGGGCCTATCCAAAATCAGTTAGATTCTTTCTCCTTGGTATTTAAATATTTAGTTGTAGAGGGCAAAATAAAGGGTTCAAAATAATTTATCCCAATAGCGATACTGTGAATAATGCCATTAGTGCTATCTCAAAACCTGGAATTATCTTGATTCATACCCTTTTAGAGAAAAAGTCATTCTTTACATTCTGTGAATTTTCCTATTTCCTTCAAATTGACTTTGTGTGTGTGTGTGTGTGTGTGTGTGTGTGTGTGAGAGAGAGAGAGAGAGAGAGAGAGAGAGAGAGAGAGAGAGAGAATATGTCGGTAACCAGATACAATATTTTTCTGTGGTTGTAACCAAGAAAGTGACATGAATTTGCTTTTTCTTGAGCTATTCTCTTTTTCTCTCAATTCTTCCTTTATGACCAGCAACCCTTGTTTTTACTCTTCTCCCAAATTTAAGCCAGAAAGCAAAGACAACAGAGAGATCCGATAAAATATGGAAGAACTATTCAAAATCACTTGAATGTAATACATATTTTCTTATTTCCAGATTTCAGATCTATTGTTCAAAAATACAAGACTTACCTATCTTGTCTCTATGGTCTAGTATGTGGAGTTTTTTTTTTTTTTTTTTTTTTTTTTTGAGACGGAGTTTCACTCTTGTTACCCAGGCTGGAGTGCGATGGCGCGATCTTGGCTCACCGCAACCTCCGCCTCCTGGGTTCAGGCAATTCTCCTGCCTCAGCCTCCTGAGTAACTGGGATTACAGGCACGCGCCACCATGCCCAGCTAATTTTTGTATTTTTAGTAGAGACGGGGTTTCACCATGTTGACAAGGATGGTCTCGATCTCTTGACCTCGTGATCTACCCGCCTCGGCCTCCCAAAGTGCTGGGATTACAGGCGTGAGCCACCGCGCCTGGCCGGGGTTTTTAATTTTGAAGGATCTGAAGCCTTATTTTTGGTCACTGCTGGAATACTATTCAGACTGAAAATCTAATGTGACATATTTAAAAACCTGATATAAAGTTGTTTGTGCAAATTCCATTTCAAGACATAACTAAGTTGACACAAACCAAATATTCTCAGCTATCAAAAGATAATTTCTATCTTACGAAATTATATTTCAAACACCAACCTAAAAGTGCATTCATCAGAAAATCAACAAAACACTACGTAGTGTGAAGAATAGCCATGGTTTGGAGCCAATTTTGCTCTATGAAATTTTAGGTTATACAGCCTTCTCAGCATGTGGCCATTTCACCTGAGAATCAATTATCAGACACCAGTTCAGCTTATTTTGCAATAATAATTAAACAAGCATTTTACCACTGAATGATAAATTTTACCTTTTTTTACTCATGATTTCACTGAAATACCTCTTTCCCTGGGTAGAGTTGTTTGACTTTAAAAACCAGTAGCATCAGTATAATCCTTAGAATCTAATAAAGATTCCATCAGTGTAAAATCATTATCCTGAGGCAGAAAGAGAACCAATTCAATTATGATGTTGGTTGAAAAATTGAAAGGCTTTTTAACTTGAGGGTGGAAAACTTGTAGTACATATTAAAATGGTTAGTACAAAATTCGTGCATCTAGGCTAACAAATGCTAATATGTTCTTTTGTTACCCTCTAATTTATATGATTCATGTAAGCCTCCAGCCAGCGAAACTTGTTCTAAATTTCATGTGCATTAAAAAATAGCAAAGCAATGAATTGTGAAGTTATTAACATTCGTGTCTACTTGCATTATTAAGCCATACACATCAAATCTGGTAGTACAAGGAAAGAAATGTCGTAATGAAGTACAACAGCGTTTAATCAAGAGAATTTCTAAAGGTCGTGAAAACACCATATGATACCCGTCCATGCATAACTGCAATCTGAAATAAATATCCAATGTGACATAATAAGAAAACGTCCAATAACTGTTCCATGTACTGTTTCTGTTAATGAAAGGATTTACCATTCTAATGTTGGTGATAAAACTGATTCTGGTCCCAAATCTTATATGCTGCTTCCTAAACTAATTATAGATTAACAAGGAGATAAGAGAGTGCTAGCACAAATAACATTTGTCTGCTTATTTACCTTCTACCAGTGAGTAGATGACTGATGATCCCAATACAAGCTTAAAAAGAGCTATTCAACTTTCATTTTCTCTGGGAGCCACAGGCTGCACAATTTAAGTGACAAATAATTTATTAATATTTTCTTACTTGTAATGGTGTTTTAGGTGCTTCAGGACAAGTATTCCCATCTTAATACTTAAAAGCTGCAAATATTTGACCCCTCTAAATATTTTATATTAACATTGTAAGGACTAATAGGCTTTCTCACTTTGTTGTAAGGCTTTAATGAGGAAGAATAACGAAATAAATGCCCATATAACTGCCTCACGTTAGATACAGTCATATGTCTATTTTTAATATTTGCAGATTGCTTTAAAGGCAATTATAGTTTGTGCAGTTAAAAAGACCAACAAGGGAACTAAACCAAATTTTAGATGGTTAACGTTGATTTGTGCCTGGAACCACTGTTTACTGCAACTGTTGCTTTTTGTTGCTGCCCTTCACACTGGAATTTGACCCTGCGGTCATAGCCAAAGAAAGCCTTCTTCACTCTTTTATAGACTCATGCCTGGGTAGGCCATCTTTTACCATTTCCCAGGAGACTTTGGGGACACAGCCCGATTAGTAAGGCTCCAGGTTTTCCTTAAGACTTCCTTTTGCAGCTTCTGTTTTCCAGAACTTTCTTTTTTCCCTGCCCAGCTCCTCCTGCTCCCATCCCACAGCATTTGCTCTGTTGTACCAGGAAGACTGGTTCACATATCCTATCTACTGCCCAGATGTAAGCCAAAGAGGTGAGATTCTTGGATCATATTACTTAAAGATTCTAAAAAGTCTGGTTAAATAAACTCATTATTGAATGGTTAAATATATAAAACTGGATATCCAAAAAAAGTTTTTAATTAGATAAAACAATATTTAATTTTATTTCCTCCATTCAACATGTTTGTTGAATAGCTACTTTGTTCTGTGGTGAATACATTTTATCATTTGACTTTGAAAATTTTATTGAAGTATTTTATACATACACCACACACACACACACACACACACACACACGCACACACACACAAACACATTATACATGTCATAATTGAAGAACATACTTTCTCAAAGTAAATGCATCCATATAACCATCACTTATAGGTTTAATTAAAGTTACATTATCAGCCTCTCTAAAAGTATTCCCATGCTACCTCCTAGCCATCCTATTGACCAAATATAACTACTCTTCTTACTTTTAACAACATAGTTGGGTTTGCCCGTTTTTCTACTTTGTATATGGGGATTCATATGATGTATACACTTTTGTGTCAATTTATGTTGCTGAACATTGGGAGATTCATCCATATTGGGGGTGGTTGTCCACAATTCACTCTCCTTGCTATAAAGCATTGCATTATGTGTTCGTTCCACAGGTTATACATGCTTTCTGGTATGGAAAGGCATTTTGTTGTTTGCCAGTAGGAGGGTGTCACAAGTGATGCTGCTGTGGATCATTGAGTATATGTCTTTTGTTAAATGTATCAACACATAAGTTTAAGGAGTAGAATCCCAAAAGTGAAATTGCTGGGTCATAGGCTATAGCAGATACAAAGGCAGGGGTAATTTTAACAGATCTGTCTGGGTTAAATCTCCTTAATGGCAATGTGATGTTAGAACTCAGGTAAAATAGCCATTGGGGAAAATGCTAAATGTCAGTGAAATTATTATTTTAAATTATCTGGAAGCAGTAATTATAGTGAAAACTAGGTCTAGAATTAGGCAAACTAGGTCCAAATCCCATCTTTGTCAGTTTAGGAGAGTTACTGAACTTTCTGTACATCATTTTCTTTATTTACAAAATGAATAAAATAGAGTTCACCCCATAAGCAAGTTGTGAGAATTAAATGAGGTAATACACCTAAAGTCCTTAGAACAATGTCCAAGTCATTGCTCAACTGTTGGTCATTATGATTGTTTTATTTATGTGAATTTCAAAAGGTAATTTCCCAGGCTGTAGATGCAAACAAAACAAAAGGAATGCAATTATAATATTAGAGCTCATAATTATGGTATGATATTATCTAATGACCAGATTCCCTGAGAAATATTATCTAGCAACCAGATTACCTGTCTTTTGTTTTCAAGATCAAATCTCCTAAATATGACCTACATATGTGAGCTCATATACACAGCTCAAAAATCCCCTGGGTGAAGCCCTTTCTAAATCCCATGCTCTCATCCCCATGTTCCCCTCTCTTCTCTACATAACCTCTAACTTGTATTTAGTCTATGCTATTCTTAACTCACTCTACTGTAGTTATTTATGCTTGTACAAGCTCCCTGTTTTAAGCTGGGGGCATTTAGAGTACAGGACCTATATGTTCAACATAGGATAGACATTTAATGAGTTTTAGCTGACTTTAAAAGATAACAGAATTTATTGATGTTCAGTAACATTATCTGCCTCTACACTGTGTTTCTGGTGGAATCCTTGACCCTGAAACTTCCAATGGAGTCATCACCATTAAGGAAGTAAAATCTGTTTTTCAAAAATTTTAAATGTATTTTTAAATAAAAATAACACATTTGGCTATAATAGAAATAATGCTCTCTCTATATAGAGAATTTACTGAACATCAATAAATTCTGTTATCTATCTATATATATAGAGAGAGCATTATTTCAATTATAGCCAAATGTCTTGTTTTTATTTAAATATATATATATATATATATATATATATGTCAGACACATGAAAACTTAGAGTTGCATAGACTAATTATAAAAATGGCCTGTCATTCATTGTAAAATGAAAAACGTATTCTAACATGGAAACAATAGCCTTAAAATGGAATTATAGAATATAATTTAGAAGCAAGTTCTGATTTACTGTATGTGATAGAAAAAGAAATCTTAAATGCAATGCAATATTTAGGGAATAAACTTAGACCCTTCAGTGTCCTGAAGTTATACTGTGATCAGATATATTTGAGAAGAGTGGTAAGTTTTTCATTATTCCATAGCTCTTAATACTTCTAGATTGGACTCTATTGGTATATGTGCGTTTGTATACACACACTCAACCCCAAAATGAGCATACACAGGTCCCAGGCACTTTGAGTTGACAGTATTGAAGACAACTGAGCTAGCCGATTCAGCGTGTTTGTGGTTTATTTGCTCTGTGGCACTGAGTATTGATTAATGACATAATAAATCTTTTTGAGACTTACTTTTCACTGCCAACACACTATTCTGAAATGAGATCTACAAGCATGAGTAGAGGTGATGAGATGCATGTCAAATAAGATAAGTTGGTCTCAGCTGGCAACTGATGAATAAATGCTTTGGGGGAGTTACCTCGTAGCTTTTCCTCATCTGTACCTGTAAAATTGTTTTTCAAAGCCATCCTCACATGCTTTCATTAGTTCCTATTGCATTTATTTGGATTTAAAACTTTCCACTATGCTTGTACGATGTTAGGGAATAATCCCAAAAGGTTGGTACTATAACAGGTAATTCTATTCATTCTAGGACTATTAATTTTAACTCAGGGGTATCAAAGGGCATCCTGTTATTAGATGCACAGGTGGGAGATTTAGTAAGCTATGCATTCAGATCTTGTTCCTGTTTCTTGCTAGTTGTGTGACTTTGAACTAAATCTTAGTTTCCTTATTTATAAAGTGGAATTTTGCCACTTGAGGATAATTAAGAATTGCTGTAATGTATGTAAGGCATCTAGTACAGTGCCTTGTATGTGACAAAGATTCAGTGCACAGGAGGAAGTGTTTCACTCTTTTCAATGAGGAGAATAATTTCTCTCACCAGCATTTATTCCATTTAACCATAATTCATGAACTCTTCTCACATGCCAAGCACTGAGCAAGGTACCAGATACAGGTTGTGGTGAAGTGGCAGTGGTGACTTATCTTCTTTATTACATACTCTAACATTTTATTTCCAAATAGGATCCGCATTGATTATTACTTAATATATCAAATTATAAAACATTGTATTTATACAAGGGCATGAAATCAGATCACTGGAAGTTAACAAAGTGACATTAAACCAACTGTCAACGGACTTGAAAGCTGGAACAGTGATTCTTAATCAAAAGTGATGTATCAGTAGGATGCAGTGGCTCATGTCTGCAATCTCAGCACTTTATGAGGTCAAGGTGGGAGGATTGCTTGAGAACAGGGGGTTCAAGATCAGCCTAGAAACATAACAAAACTCTGTCTCTACAAAAAATTAAAAATTAGCTGGGCCTGGTGGTGCATGCCTGTAGTCCCAGCTACTCTGGGGGCTGTGGTGGGAGGCTCACTTGAACCAGGGAGGTCGAGGCTGTAGTGAGATATTATCACACCATTGTACTCAGCCTGAGCTACAGAGTGAGACCCTGTGATTTAAAAAAAAAAAAAAAATTTCCTCAGGGTATTTGGCAATGTATGGAGATATTTTTGGTTGTCACAGTGTGGGGAAAGGGGTTGTACTAATGGTATATAGTGGGTAGAGACCAGAAATGCTGCTAAAATTCTACAATGCACAGGATAGTTCCTAAAAACGACCCATCCTATAATGTCATTAGTGACTAGGTTGAAAAACCTTGGGCTACCTGAAGCAATAAAGGAAATATATGCTGAATCAGGCCACAAAGTACATTATATAGCAGCTATTTACAAAGGTACAACCAATGATTGATTGCACCTATTATGGCCACTAACATTATTGAGCCCTATTATATGCCTTAACCCATTTAATCCCCTTTACAACTCTATGATGTGGGTTATGATTATTAAATCCATTCTACAAATGAGCAAGTTGAGTCCCAGAGAGATTATGTTAATTCCTGAGGTATGTGACAGAGCCAGGATTTGAACCCAGGAAATACCAAGTATTTTAAGGAAATACTCTTAAAAGCCTACCATCTTAACCATTTTGCCAATTGTGCAAAGCCTGCTGGAAACTCTTCTAATAGGAAAAGCAACTTTTATGGAATGAGAAATCTAAAGATCTGAAGTATAGTTTCACTGTGGCTATAATCTCACTGAGCTCCAGTTCCCAAAGATGTAAGATTTAGATTTTCCAGTTGAACAGTCCTTTTTTTTTTCCTTGTTAAGCCTTAAAATTAATATTTTTCTTGCATTAAGCAGATATTCTTTCAACAAAGTTTTGAATGTCTAATAAGGTATAAACAGTATCTGGGTGCTTGAGAAAGACATAAAAGTTATTATTCTGTTTGACACAAAAGAGAATAAAATAAGGTTCCTTGAATTAAAGACCTTACAAGCTCAAGTAACAGACTAAATTTCATAAGAGGAATTAACATAAACTTTTTTGCACATATTAAGACATATCTATAATTGATTACCACATGACATGCCATTTTCTCAATGAAGAAATTGAAGTCCAGAGCATTTGAATGATACCACTGAAGGAATCCAGGATATACCACTCCAAAATATATGGCTTTGTTATGCTGATTACTTCAATCTAGAAGAATTTAGGGAACAGCCAACACAAAGAAGGGCCATCTCTGAGTTCCCTTATCTGAAAGGAACTCAATTGCCCCTCTCTAGAATCTCATCAACCAGGGAAGATGAAGCATCACAGAGGGTTAGACTAAAGGTCCATACCTTCCCTTTACCCAGATAACCTTTGTTCACACTGCATTTCCTCCCCTTACCTTCCCATAATGTGTCCCCACCTCCCCACAGAAGCCTCAAGCCCCTATATGAAAACTTCAGCCATCTGTCCTTTCTTCCTTCAATATTTCGTAGATCTCCAATGCATATAACCACATAATTAAAATGTTTTTCCTCCTATTAATCTATATATTTATTTTATACACTCAATTATCAAACCTTCAGAGGGTAGAGGTTAAGTTTTTCTCTCTCCTTTATCACCAGTGATACAGATCAAATTTTGTTACTTTTATTTTAAATAGTTTAATTTTTTTGAATTAAGAACTCTAATATTCTTTGTGTTGTAAAGTCACATTCTAGCTCTTGCAAGGGGACAGTTTTAAGTCAGTGCCTAAGGTGAAAATAGCGCCAAATCGTGCCCCTTCCAATTTGCCTTTAAGAATTCTTTAAATTTCTCATAAAATATAGAATACCTGGTGTGTTGGTTTCTTAAGGCTGCTGTAGCAAAGTGCCACACCCCGGGTGGTATAAAACAACATAAATTTATTATTTCACAGTTCTGGGGGCTAAAAGGCTAAAAGCAAGATATCATCAGAGTCATGCCCCCTCTGAAGACTCTAGGGAATAATATTTTCTTTGTTTCTAGTGGTTCCCAGCAATCCTTCTTTTTCCTTGGTTTGTATCTGCACCACTTCACCCTCTGCCCTCATTTTCGCATGGCCTTCCTCCCTGTGCATATCCCTGTTTGTCCTCTTCTCTTCTTATAAAGACATTAGTCATTGGATTTTGAGCTCCCCACCACTGCCAATAATTATATAATCTTATTATAAATAATTACACCTGCAAAGACTCTATTTCCAAATAAGGTGACATTCTGAGGGTTTTGGTGGAGATTGATTTGGGGGGATCAATTCAACCTACTATATTTGGTATTATTTATGTAATTCTCTGTAGAAATAGGAATGTTTACATGTATAACATATACACAGAAAAGAACAGTCTTGCAAAATGGAGTTTTCCAGCACTGTGTCTTGTCTTTAAACACTAAAATTAGATGCAGCATAATGTGACACTAAGCTAATAACAGCTATAAAATCTGAACTAACATATTACTAACCCTGCCTCATGCATGAAAAGCAGAATTTTCTTCATTATTTTTTTCACTGTCTTACATGTAGTTGATTCCATTTTACTAAATGATGTTTGATGTGTATTTTCCCAAGAAAAATAGTGATGTATCATTGTAATTATTTTACCTTTTGTGTTTTTCCTAGGTATCTAAATATTTCTATTAAAATGGATATTATTATTTTATAAGATTCAAAATGTTCTAAACTTTATTTTGCCAATTTCAATTTTTTTTACCTAGCTGTATCTCATTATTGTCAAGCTTTTTTTCTTGAAACTTAAAATTTTCATTGTAAAAAATATCTATATTCTTTAAAAATCATATAATATCAAGAGAGCTTATATACATTATGTTTTAGATTAGAAAACATAAAATTTTTTAGATTAAATTAATTAACTTCTACATCAAGTGATGATGAAAATATTAGTAAATAAGGTACCAATAAAAGTCATACACCAAGAACAATAAAAAATTAACACAAAATAAAAAAGCAAACTAGAAACACTTCCGGAATGGCTTAGTAAAGCCTTCCAAAAAATCTGCTTTTTCATAACCAGAATACTCAAAAAAATAGTAAAATTCAACTTTTTCAGATTTCAGAAAATTAATCAAAATCATACAACATTAATAGAAATTGTTATTCAGGAAAAACAGCTGAATCTTATTAAGAATAGCAAATACATTGTGGCATTTTACCTTGACCTGTATATATCTCCCTACTCCTACCTCTTTGGTAGCCTTGAAAATCAGCAGCTTTGCAAACATCGTATATGAAAACTACTAATGTAGCAGGAACTAGAGGAACAAAATGAGTCTAAAGCTCCCCTAAAGAATCGCATGCCTAGAGAAGCATTATTATTTGACCCATCTGATAGCTCTCTGGAAAAGCTCCATTTTCTTCTTGCATTTATTTGATTGAGTCCAAGTTGATTCCATAGGAAAGACTTATCCCCAGAGTGTTTGTGAAAATAATCAAGAGCAATTGCTTAACCTTGCAGCAGCCTGAAACAGCAATACCAGTAACAGTAAATAAGACATTGGTCAAGAAAACTTAAAAAGAAAAACTGAGAAATGAGATGTACATGTACATAATGGGGAGGAATTTTGAATATCTCTGCTATACTCCTGGGGATCTAGAAGGAAACACACATACAGGACTGTGCACATATTCATGGATGCCCAAAACATGGGACAATAATTGGTACAAAAAAATAGACTAACCAAAATGCTTCAAAGGAAAAGCTAGCTGAGAGCTAAGACATTCAGAGGGACTTTAGAAAGCTCTGACATATTTTGGATGATATCAAAGGTTGTGCTGTGCACATGCCCAGAAAAGGCCTGAGAAGGCTCTAATCTCTCAGCTTTGGCTGACCTTGAAGCTCTGCACAAAAAGGAAATGAAGGCAAAGGCAGAGTTAATAAACTGTTGAGCTTTGAAGGTCTGCTCAAGCACACACAGAGTCTCTTGGCAAAGGGCTAGATATATTCATTCAAGGCAGTGAAGAAAATATGTGTTCATTGATTAGCTGACCACTGAGCTAATTGAGCTGAGACTTCAGTGGCATATGACAAAGAATACATACTTTACGTAAGTAGCCCAGGAAAGACATTAAACATGAATCTTCTATAACAAGAACAAACAACCAGAAACAACAACACATGCTGAAGGGAATAAATATAATTTCCAGAGGTGTCATATCAAATTATTTAGTTTATCCATTGTTTAACAAAGAATGAAACAAAGCAGTCAATAGGAAAGATCCCTGAAAAAGCTCAGACACTGTACTTACTAGTCAAAGTCTTTTAATTGGTTTTTTAAAAAGATGTTCAAATAATGAAACAAAAACCATATTTAAAGAATTAAAAGAAAGGAAATTGCCTAAGAAATAAAAAATAAAAGTTATTAAAAATAGGAAATCTGGAGTGGAGAATTATAACAACTGAAGGGAAAAATTCACTACAGAGGATCAACAGCAGATCTGAGTTGGAAAAAAAAAAATCAGTGAAATTGAAAATGGGTCACTTGGGAATATCCATCAGAGAACAAAAGAAACAAGGATGAAGAAAAATGAATGGAGCCACAGAAACCTGCAGGACACCATCAGGTATCCAATATATACATAATTAGAGAGTTCTAGAAGTAGAGAGGAGAGAGAGCAGCAGAAAGAAAATTTAAAGAAATAATGGCCAAAAACATTTAAAATTTGATGAAAACAAGAATCTACACATATAGGAAACTCAACAAATTCTAAGCCTTTGAACTCAAAAAGATCCAAGCCTATATGAATTATAGTTAAAAAGTTCAAAACAAGTGAGTATGTTCAAAACAAGTGAATATCTTCAAAGCAGCAAGATGGAAGTGAGTTACGAAGTACAAGGGATTCTGAGTAAGATTAATAGTTGCTTTTTTATCACAAATCAAGGAGGCCAAAATTATTGTTCTATTATTAGCAAGTATGAAGTTTAAGGGGTAGAGAGTAAAAGTTGGTGTTCTGGATGAAATTAAGAGAGCAAGAATTGGCATTTACTATTGCTTGCTAATTGGAATTACAGATAGTCGTGGGAGCTGAGATTAATGAACCATCTAAAGAACAGAATGGTTGAAAAGAACGTTTCATTTCTGATTTTTGTTGGTTGGTGAGAGGCATATAATGCGTAACAGTGGGGTATCCACCTCAAGAATTTATCCTTCGTGTTACAGACATTACCTTCCCAATGTCTCTTAAGACTGACTGATACCACATGCACACTCTTACTAGGGCAAGTCGAATTATGACAGCTGTGTGGGAACACATGGGCATTAAACATTTGACATAGGCTTCATGAACAGCTGTAACTATTCATAGAGCTTTATCCTTAGAACTGTCAGACCCCATATCCCTTTGATTGATCATTTGCATTTATTTGAGTTCATGTTGGTATGGGTGACAAAAGGAAATAATCTGGGTGCCAAAAGAAAAAAAAATCTTTGTAACTTTAGATGTCCTATGACAAAACAACTTTCTGAGATCAAGGATGGAGAATACACAAATCATAATTATTCATAATAGACCAATGGAAAACCTTGCTTAACCTCAGTTAATTAACTCCATCCTTATGAATGAGGAATAGCTTTAATTTGTACATGCATGATTAGCCGTACTTTTGTTTATGAGACAATAAAGCATCAATAGCTTTCCCATCAATATGGAGTCTTTCTAATAAATTCTGACCCAGGATTTATAATGGCACTTAACCTCCCAGCTTTTATACAGTTCAGTAGGGTTCCTATCACATTTCAGTTTGTAATCTGATTTCATTATTGCAATCATCATTTGGGCTTTTGCTTACTTTTCTCTTTTTATATTACCTATTTGTCATTTTTGGTCATGTCTCTTTCAACATTTGCATGAGCATATGAGTGGTCCTTCATCTTCATAATTTCTGCTTGGTTTAGTATACATTTTATTGTTGTTATTTGAGCATGATTGACAGCTGTTTGAGATAAATTTCTGCTAGTACCTGGCATAGTTCTTTTTAAGACAATTTTTTAATGTGGAAGGTGTATATATTTATGGGGCATATGTGACATTTTGATACAGGCATATATGCATAACAGTGGGGTATCCATCACCTCAAGAATTTATCCTTTATGTTACAGACTATCCAATTATATTATTCGAGATATTTTTAAATGTACAATAAATTATTGTCAATTGTAATTACCCTGCTGTGCCATCACCTGCTAGTGTTATTCATTCTATCTAATTACATTTTTGTACCCCCAGCACTGTTCTTGAAAAAAAAATTCTAAAATTTCTTTGCTGAGTGACTGAATACCTATATTTTGTATACAAAGAAAATACAGGAACAGAAAGTCAAGTACAGCATGTTCTCACTGAGAAGTGGGAGCTAAACATTGAGTACATATGAACTCAAAGAAGGGACAGCAGATACAGGGGTCTACTTGAGGGTTGAGGATGAGAGGAGGGTGAAGATAAAAAACCTACCTATTGGGTGCTGTGCTTATTACATGTGTGGTGAAAAAATCTGTATACCAAACCCCTGCAACACACAATTTACCTATACAACAAATCCCTGAGCCTAAAAGAAAAGTTTTTTTTAACAAAGAAAATGTAACTAAAGCTATATATTTTAATTCTTTTTGGATTTTTTGGATTAATGGGCTTACCTAATAGTAAAAAATTTGATAAACTTTTAAAGATAATATATTGCAATTTTTATATTAAAATGTTTTATTGTGTTTATGGGGTACAATGTGATATTTTGATGTATTTATATTTTATAGATTCAGTCAAGCTAATTAACATATCCATCACCTCACCAACTTAATTTTTTGTGATGAGAATGTTAAAAACTATTCTTTCAGCAATTTTCACAGAAATACAAATACTGTATGATCTTATTTATATGAAGTATCTAAAAAACTCAATCTCACAGAAATCAAGGATAGGAAGAATGGAGAGATGAGAGGCATGGGGAAGGGGAAAAAATGAAAATATAATCTCCTTGAGAAAAGTCGGTTGTCCCTTTCTTTGGCTATAGTTTCTTGTTTTCTGCATACATATTATAGCTGATTTCTGGTAACCAATATCCACTTTGAAATTTGAAAGCAGATACCTCACTTCCTCATCTGTAAAATGGAATAAAAATAGCCTTACCTCTTAGAGCTGTTAAAAGGATTACATAATTTATTATATGGAAACTGCCTGGCATATAAATGAATTCATTCTACAGATATGAATGAGGGCCTATTACTAGAGATACATCAGAGACTAAGCAGATAAAATTCCTACCCTTGCAGATCTTATCATCTTTTAACAATTTGAAGACTTGACCTGTGTATACGAGTAAACTTGCCACTAGGCCAGCTGAAATCCAAAATAATGTGTTTTTTTTTTTTTTTTGAGACGGAGTTTTGCTCTTGTTACCCAGGCTGTAGTACAATGGCGCGATCTTGACTCACCGCAACCTCCGTCTCCTGGGTTCAAGCAATTCTCCTGCCTCAGCCTCCCAAGTAGCTGGGACTACAGGTGTGCACCACCGTGCCCAGCTAATTTTTGTATTTTTAGTAGAGACGGGGTTTCACCATGTTGACCAGGATGGTCTCGATCTCTTGACCTCGTGATCCACCCGTATTGGCCTCCCAAAGTGCTGGGATTATAGGCGTGAGCCACCGCGCCCAGCCAAAATAATGTATTTTTAAGGTTGACTTGTGAGTGCTTAGAAAAGGCTAAAAACAGTAGCTGTTGCTTAAAGTGACCATGAATTCAATTGAAAATTGATAGAGGCCTCAACTCATTCCCGTTATAATTTTGGGACCTGTAAACTATAAAAATGACAAATATGATTACTTACTCTTGAATCTAAATAGTCCATCTGTGGATTGCAGGAATGACACTGTGGCTTAAAGCACCCTATATGGGAGTTTAATTGACCACAAGATCAATATAAGGAAGTATTATGATATGGATACATGACAAAAAGAAGCTATTTTTTGTTTTATTTTAATTTTAAGTATCTCTTAGTATATCTTCCAGAGTAAGTGTGGTGATGCTCTGGTTCAATTTTGTGCCAGATGTTATATGATTCTCACAACTCAGAATAAACCAGAATGATTCTGGAGAATAGGAATCAGTATACAGATGTGTGAAAAATAATGTTACATGGTAAAAGAGGAATTTTTTTTATTGTACTTTAAGTTCTGGGGTATACGTGTAGAACATGCAGGTTTGTTACATAGATATACACATGTCACGGTGGTTGGCTGCATCCAACACCCCATCATCTACATTAGGTGTGTCTCCTAATGCTATCCCTTCTCTAGCCTCCCACCACCCAATGGGCCCTAGTGTGTGATGTTCCCCTCCATGTGTCCTCATTGTTCAACTCCCACTTATGAGTGAGAACATGTGGTGTTTGGTTTTCTGTTCTTGTGTTAGCTTTCTGAGAATGATGGTTTCCAGCTTCATTCATGCCCCTGCAAAGGACATGAATGCATCCTTTTTTATGGCTGCATAGTATTCCATGGTGCCACATTTTCTTTATCCAGTCTATCATTGATGGGCATTTGGGTTTCCAAGTTTTTGGTATTGTGAACAGTGCTGCAATAAACATATGTGTGCATGTGTCTTTATAATAGAATGATTTATAATTCTTTGGGTATATACCCAGTAATAGGATTGCTGGGTCAAATGGTATTTCTAGTTCTAGATCCTTGAGGAATCTCCACACTGTCTTCCACAATGGCTGAACTAATTTACACTCTCACTAACAGTGTAAAAGCGTTCCTATTTCTCCACATCCTCTCCAGCATCTGTTATTTCCTGACTTTGTAATGATCACCATTCTAACTGGCATGAGATGGTATCTCAATGTATTTTTGATTTGCATTTCTCTAATGACTAGTGATGATGAGCTTTTTTTCATATGTTTGATGCTTCCATAAATGTCTCCTTTTGAGAAGTGTCTGTTCATATCTTGTGCCCACTTTTTGATGGGGTTGTTTGGTTTTTTTTCCTGTAAATTTGTTTAAGTTCTTTGTAGATTCTGAATATTAGCACTTTGTCAGATGGGTAGACTGCAAAAATTTTCTCCCATTCTGTAGGTTGCCTGTTTACTCTGATGACAGTTTTTTGTTTTTTGCTGTGCAGAAGCTCTTAAATTTAATTAGATCCCATTTGTCTATTTTGGCTTTTGTTGACATTGCTTTTGGTGTTTTAGTCATGAAGTCTTTGCCCATGCCTATGTCCTGAATGGTATTGCCTAGGTTTTCTCCTAGGGTTTTTATGGTTTTAGGTCTTATGTTTAAATCTTTAATTCATCTTGAGTTAATTTTTGTGTAAGGTGTAAGGAAAGGATCCAGTTTCAGCATTTTGCATATGGCTAGCCAGTTTTCCCAACACCATTTATTGAATAGAGCCCCTTTCCCTGTACTTGTTTTTGTCAAAGATCACATGGTTGTCTATGTGTGGCATTATTTCTGAGGCCTCTGTTCTGTTCCATTGGTCTATATCCCTGTTTTGGTACCAGTACCGTGCTGTTTTGATTACTCATAGCCTTGTAGTATAGTTTGAAGTCAGGTAGCTTGATGCCTCCAGCTTTTTTTTTTTTGGGGGGGGGGCGGCGCTTAGAATTGTCTTGGCTACGTGGGCTCTTTTTTGGCTCCATATGAAATTTAATGTGTGTTTTTTTCCCCAGTTCTGTGAAGAAAGTCAATGGTAGCTTGATGGGGATAGCATTGAATCCATAAATTACTTTCGGCAGTATGGCCATTTTCACAATATTGATTCTTCCTAACCATGAGCATGGAATGTTTTTCTGTCTGTGTCCTCTCGTATTTCCTGGAGCAGTGATTTGTAGTTCTCCTTGAAGAGGTCCTTCACATCCCATGTAAGTTGTATTCCTAGTTGTTTACTTCTCTTGGTAGCAACTGTAAATGTGGGTTCACTCATGATTTGGCTGTTTGTCCATTATTGGTGTATAGGAATGTTTTTGATTTTTGCACATTGATTTTTTATCCTGAGACTGCTGAAGTTGCTTATCAGCTTACAGAGATTTGGGGCTGAGATGATGGGCTTTTCTAGATACACAGTCATATTGTCTGCAGATGGAGACAATTTGACTTCCTCTTTACCTATTTGAATACACTTTATTTCTTTATCCTGCTTGATTTCCCTGTCCAGAACTTCGAATACTATGTTGACTAGGAGTGGTGAGAGAGGGCGTCTTGGTCTTGTGCCAGTTTTCAAAGGGAATTCTTCAGCTTTTGCCCATTCAATATGATATTGGCTGTGGGTTTGTCATAAATAGCTCTTATATTTTGAGATATGTTTCTTCAATAGCTAGTTTATTGAAAGTTTTTAGCCTGAAGGTTGTTGAATTTTGTCAAAGGCCTTCTCTGCATCTATTGAGATAATCATGTAGTTTTTGTCTTTGGTTCTGTTTATGTGATGGATTATGTTTATTGATTTGCATATGTTGAAGCAGCCTTGCATCCCAGGGATGAAGCTGCCTTGATTATGATGGGTAAGTTTATGGATGTGCTGTTGGATTCGGTTTGCCAGTATTTTATTGAGGATTTTTGCATTGATGTTCTTCAGGGATATTGGCCTGAAATTTTCTTTTTCAGTTGTGTCTCTGCCAGGTTTTGTTATCAGGATGATGTTGGCCTTATAAAATGAGTTAGGGAGGAGTCCCTCTTTTTGTATTGTTTAGAATAGTTTCAGAAGGAATGGTACCAGTTCCTCTTTGTACGTGTGGTAGAATTCAGCTGTGAACGCATCTGGTTCTGGACTTTTTTTGGTTGGTAGGCTCTTAATTGCTGCCTCAATTTCAGACTTTGTTATTGATCTCTTCAGGGATTTGACTTCTTCCTGGGTTAGTCTTGAAAGGGTGTAAATGTCCAGGAATTTATCCATTTCTTCTAGATTTTCTGTTTTATTTGCATAGAGGTGTTTATAGTATTCTCTACTGGCAGTTTATATTTCTGTGAGATCAATGGTGATACTGCCTTTATCATTTTTTATTGCATCTATTTGATTCTCCTCTCTTTTCTTATTAGTCTGGCTAGTGCTCTATTTTGCCGATCTTTAAAAAAAAAAAAAAAACCAGCACCTAGATTCATTGAGTTTTTTGAAGGGTTATTTTTTTGTCTCTATCTCCTTCATTCCTGCTGTGATCTTAGTTATTTCTTGTCTTCTGCTGGCTTTTGAATTTGTTCTTGCTCCTCTCTTTTAATTATGATGTTAGGGTATCAATTTTAGGTCTTTCCTGCTTTCTCTGGTGGGCACTTAGTGCTATAAATTTCCCTCTACACACTGCTTTAAATGTGTCCCAGAGATTCTGGTACATTGTGTCTTCATTCTCATTGGTTTCAAAGAACATCCTTATTTCTGCCTTCATTTCATTACTTATCCAGTAGTCATTTAGGAGCAGGTTGATCAGTTTCCATGTAGTTGTGTGGTTTTGAGTGAGTTTCTTAATCCTGAGCTCTAATTTTATTGCACTGTAGTCTGAGAGACTGTTATGATTTCCATTCTTTTGCATTTACCGAGGAGTGTTTTACCTCCAATTATGTGGTCAATTTTAGAATAGGTTCAATGTGGTGCTGAGAAGAATGTATATTATCTTGATTTTGGGTGGAGAGTTCTATAGATGTCTATTAGCTCTGCTTGGTCCAGAGCTGAGTTCAAGTCCTGGATATCCTTAATTTTCTGTTTTGTTGATCTAATATTGACAATATGGTGTTAAAGTTTCCTACTATTATTGTGTGGGAGTCTAAGTTTCTTTGGAGGTCTCCAAGGACTTGCTTTATAAATCTGGGTGCTCCTGCATTGGGTGCATATATGTTTAGGATAGCTAGCTCTTCTTGTTGCATCGATCCCTTTACCATTATGTAATGTCCTTATGGTAAAAGAGAAATTCTTAAAGACACTCAAGATCTGAGATGCAGAGATAATTTGAGGGAAAAATAAGAGCTGAAGTATCACTGTGGAGAATAGCTATATTCATTCAGCTGTGCCCAAATGAAAAGAAGTCAGATCAATGAAGTCAAGTTGGAGAAATGCAGTTCTATGCTGAAACTGAAGAAAAGTAGAAAGGAAAATGAAATCCATGCACTTGTGTAATTTCTGAACTTAGTATGTATAGAAGGCTTCCCGTGAAGATCAGACGAAGGCAATGTCCAGGTCACTCTCACTCTTTTCTTTTGAAAGCATAGCTCCTTCTGACTTTTATCTCTTGTTCAAGATCTATTGACTAATGTTTTGACCAAGTTTACATAAACCTGAAGCATGTAAGTTAAGAACAAATAAAAATAAATGTAGATAATCTTCCAAACACCATGTTCTATTATTGCTACTGCTAATAAGAAACAGTTACTTTCTCTTGAGAAACTATCAGTTAGTTGATTAGTGAACCTTGAAATTCATTTTTCCTTTTAAAAAGCAATGCTTTAAGTAAGCCATGGTCAGTTATCCTCAAAGCCTCTTTAAATCATAAAATCAATTAGGACTGAGATCCAGAGAATGAGGGTGACATATAACAGGGTACCCCTTTCTTGAATGCTGTGTTGACACTGGATATGGCAAATAGGTTTCTTATCTTAGATCAATGTCATTAGATTGGAAACAGCTACCTAGATATCTGTGTTTAGAAGGATTCTGGAGCAGAGTCATGATCACGGGAAATGTGTCATGATAAGCATGGTCTACACTGGCAGAGAACCTGTGTTTTCTTACACACCCATCACATACCAGACATTCCTGATGAAATCAAGAGAGTCATTTATCCTGGTGGGTTCCAGTTGTTTCTTGCAGGTTTCAATTTGTCCTTGACCACCAGTTTTACATCCAGCTTTCCCTTGGAGGCTGACCTAGCCAACCTACAGCAAGTGAAGCCCAAAATGAGAAACAGAAGCCACAGACTTGAATCGACCTCTCCACCAACTCCCACATTTGCATAAATTCCATACATGGCTCATAGTGGTCCTACTCTAATCAAACCCTGATTGATATATGGGATTAAAAGCCTACACAGGATGGAAACAGATGTGAAAGTTTGAATGAACTAATAGTATTTTGTATTTGTTAATAGTCCCTAATAAGAACACTCAATGGTTTTGTACACCAGATAAACATTAAGGCAACACAAAGGTCTACTTAGGCTCTTGCTTCAGCTAAAAGATGACAAAATCCACACAGTTGTTTGCCATGTTACTATGAATAGGAAACACCGACAGACATTATAAGTGTTCCAGATTTCCAGGTTGCTTGTTTATTGATTAGGTGAAATGAAATTTTCTATGAATCTTTATTTCAAAATATTGATTGGAAGTTTATGTCAATAATAATATATGTACCCTATGAAAGTGTAAAATAACACCTTTATTTGTGGGGAAAAAATAGAGATCACATCCTTTTGTCTTATTACATGTACAAAAAGATTTTTTTTAAATACACAAATATTAACTTTTAAAAACATACATTGAAAGATGTAGAAATACAGACTTAAATGATTTTTCCTCTTCAGATTTATATTAATTATAAGAAATAATAGGTACGGTTATAATATACAATGTATATTTTTCTTTTGATTTCCTAATATAGGCAACTGGTGAAAAATATTCACTTCTCTTGCTTTCTGTTTTGTTCTCTCACTCTCTCTCCTCTATGGGAAAACATGAAATATACCTTGAATGAATAACATAAGGAATCTGTCAATTTAGTAGAGTAAAAAATTTTTGTAAATCCCTCACCCTGTAGTGGACAGTTTACAGTATAGGAAAAGTTCTCATTTTTACCTGAAGTTATTGTCAAAAATTTCTTAAGAAATGGCAGCATTTCTGCTTCCTATATGCAGCTCAATTTCTACAGCTAGTTTTAAGAAGATGCCAAAATCTATATCTGAAAATAGATAAATAATAGTTTTCCTATTCCTGAAATGTGTGCATAACTCAAACTCAATTTTAACTGAGGAACAAAAATGGAATTCAGAACTCACAGTGAGTTTGCTTCATGAATGCAGCAGCATTTTGGCATTTTCAATTGTATGCTCAATTTCCTACTTCAAAACTATCCCAAAATTCATCAAGTATTAAGCCCTGCTGGGTAGTGACAAGATGTGCATGCAGCAATGCCCACAGAGTGGCCAAGTCTTTTCCTTACGGATATTCCTAATTAAATCTGGTTGGTTCCTGCCAGTGGCTTAAATTGTTCTATACAAAGATTGCCATGAATATGAATTCTAAACCTCCATGGGATGGAAGTAAACGTAGTGTGCTAACAAGTGGGAAAACTAACTGTAAATAGGAAAAAGTGAAGATGTCTTCTGGATTGTTCAAGTAAAAAGGGAATTCAGGGTTTCAGGTTTAATCTTCTCTTTCTATTCTGGTTAGAATTCATTTTTTTACTTGACCTCTCCAGTTTAATCATTCTTAAAACTTCAGGATGCATCAGAATTACCTGGGAAACTTGGTCCTACCTGATTGACATACAGGTTTAAAATTCTACACAGGGGCTGGGCGCAGTGGCTCACACAGGTAATCTCAGCACTTTGGGAGGCCGAGGTGGGCGGATCACAAGGTCAGGAGTTTGAGACCAGCCTGACCAACATGGTGAAATCCCATCTCTACTAAAAATACAAAAATTAGCTGAGCATGGTGATGTACACCTGTAATCCCAGCTGCTCAGGAGTCTGAGGCAGGAGAACCGCTGGAACCTGAGAGGTGGAGAGGTGGAGG
>NW_016107467.1:2825964-2830057 GCF_001604975.1 Cebus imitator | reverse complement strand
AAAATTTGAATAAAACTAATAGTATTTTCTATTTGTTAGTAATCCCTAATGAGAACAAATACCCAATGATTTTGTGCACTAAATAAACATTAAGGCAACACAGAGGCCTACTTAGGCTCCTGCTTCAGCCAAAAGAGGACACAGTCCACACATCTGACTACCATGTTACTATGAATAGAAAACATCAACACACACTTCAGATGTTCTAGATGGCCAGGTGAAAAATAAAAATGCAGATTTTCAGGGCTCCCACCACATGAATTGAAAGCGGAATAAATCCTGGGAATCTGTTTTGTACTAAGAGCTTCAGAAATGATGGTAAATGGTATGGCTTGGGCATGATAAATGGCAATGAAAACTCCTCACCGATAACATAAAACCTTAAAGTAAAAAAATACAAAAAATACTCAGTGAAGAATTAGCAAGGTGCAGCCCTAGACACCCTCATGGCATAATTCTGTACATTCCATAGCATTAGTAACTGTAAGAAAGAATGGTTTAGACCCTTCTGTGTTTGGACATCACCAGGTATTTAAGAAAAATGCAGATTCTTAGGCCTGTCTTTTCCTCCAGAGATATTATTCAATATATTTGGCCTGGAATCCAAGAATGTTGACACCATCCCCAAGGAGATTTTATTAAATCGATCAAGTGAGTAAAATAAAATCCAACTCGTCTTGTAACACAGTAGCAACAATCATGAAGCCAGCTTGCCCTTTGGCCCACTTCTTTGTATCTGGTCACTGCTTACTACCCCAGGATAATGTAGCCCTTGTCACAAGACTCTTTGTTTCTTTTCTGTTGTATAGATAAATTATAAGATATTGTGAGATGATAAACTTTCCATTTGAGTTTCTCCTTTAAGTTCTGCGTACTGATACAACTACTGATGCCAGCTGGTCTGAAGAGCTCAGCAAGGAGCTGACTCATGGGAGAATGCAGTTTCCACATCCTGATGACTTCATCCTCCTTACCCTGGTCAATTGATGAATCATTTCCTAGCCCCTTGCTTTCCATGAACCCCTTACAAACCCTTGCTCAGAACCCCTGGAGGAGACAGGTTTGAAGTTTGAGGATTCCTCGAATCTTGTGATTATTAACCTGTTTCTCTGTTGCAAGCCGCACTGTCTCCATGTATTGATCTGTTGCTGTGCTTTGGGCCTATGAACCTGGCAGTACTGTAACAGTGTCTATTGTTAGCTCAACCCCATATAAACCTGCTGTGGGTGGTTCATGGAGTACACTTTGTGAAATTCTGCCTAAGGAATGAAGTTAACACATTATGAACACCAAAGATGTGATTAAAGTAGCTTATGTATTTAATGATTAGATATCCCTCCTTAACACGAAAGAAAGGGGATCTTTTCCTGAAAATTTTTATGCCATCACAAATTAATTGGCAAGAAAATAATCTACTGTATTCTAAGAACTACATAGGTATTTTTTGTTGTTGTTTGTTTTTCTGTTTTTCCACATTGTACATAAACATTTGTTCTTTCCATTAGGATCCTTTCCATCTAGCAATTAGATAATTTAAATCATTCCATAATTTTTAAAAAATAATAAAAAAAAACACTTGACTCATGAATTTAAATAGTCCAGTGTTACCTCTGTCTCCAGGGATCAAATAGTGTCACCAGGACTCAGTTTCTCCCCATCCCCTCTTTATTTTCTGCATGCTAACTTCTTCTGGTATCAGGTTCTCCCCTTTGGTGGGAAATGTGGTTGTAGGAGCTCCATTCTCATAGACTTTTGGGTTAAATCCAATAGAAACAAGTAGAATCTCTCAGCTAGTTCCTGAAAAATCTTGAATGTTACTCTCATTGGACAAGTTTAGATCATGTGGTTGATGGGATGTGATAGAAAGATTGACTTAGCCTTGGCATACATATTTTGAGGGGAATGACACTCCCCTCAAGATGACACATACTGACAGGATAAGTGATGCATCCAATTAGCTGATTAAATTGATTGCAATTAGCTGTTATTGCCAGAGCAGGGAGGGATGGATCCGGGGAGACATCCCGGGAAATACCCACAACAATAGTGTGTATGCACACAAGCAACCTGACATAATATGCAGGGTTTGTTCCCGCAAGGTTGCCAGCGAACTTGATTTGAAAGAGACAGTCTAATATTTTGAACTTTCATGCTAGCAAACAGAGTAAAAGAAGCTCTGGCAATAACAGTATTTGCAGTTTTTAATTAAGCCAGCTTAATTATTACCTTGTTGGGATATTTGGTTTGTACTTGAACTTGCAGCCACTTCCCTAGCATGTGCTGTGAGGAATCTTGCATAGTCTCAGTAGGTATATGTGTAAGCCTTTTCTAGGGGTTCTTAACCTTATTTTGTGCTAGAGACCACTTTGGCTGTCAAGAGAAGCCTATGGACTCCTTATCAGAAAAATGTTTTGAAAGCATGAAATAAAATAAATAGGATTATAGAGGAAACCAAATATATTAAAATAGTTATCAATATGTTATAAACAAATGTGTGATATAATAAGTGCATGCTGTTTTAGCAATACACTAAATTGGTTAGTAAAAATAAATATGATTTTTTTTTCCTTTTTGCTATCTTGGTTCATAGACCCACTATATTTCTGGGAGTGTCTATGGACTCCACATTAAGAATTCCTATCACACAGATGCTGGTAGCCTCTTAGCAAAAATAACCATGTAACTCCCCAGTTTAAAGCCTTCCAGTTGTTCACAACTTCCCTCTGGATAAAGTCTAAAATCCTTAGCATGACAAACAGGCTCTATTATCACCCAACCAGACTCAGTCTCTCAAGCTCCACCACCTTGTATTGTAAGCTCAAACCATGGACAAGGGACATATTGTTTCAGAAATGAGTAGCATTTTCTCATGTCTAGGCATTACCATAAGTGGGTACCTGCCTAGACAAGCTCCGCCTCTCTCTTTACTATTTACTTGGCAGAATCTTCCCCATCCCATAGGATCCAGACTTAATTCCATTTAAGACAGAGCTAGCACTCCTGTGTAACACATTCTGTACACGTTGGTAAACCAGATAATCAGTAAAAGCCAAACCTCAGGAAAGGTTTCACATGTAATAGAACATTTACCTTCTTAGCTACTCCTAGTAATGACCAGTTGTCAGGCAAAGGTCTCCCCAACATAGTAAGTGCACATATAATTAAAAAGGTTTCAAAACATTTTTCAATTCTTGTGTCAAATGCTGGTATGAAAATAATTGTAGTCTTCTATTTAATCATATGTAAATTGACATCAAAACAGATTATTGAGCCAATGAAGAGTGAACTTTTTGTGCATTTGTATTTATTTTAAATTACATCATCAAATGGACAATAAGACTAACTCTATTTTTTTATTATTATTTATTTTTATTTTTAATTTTTTGAGACGGAGTTTCACTCTTGTTACCCAGGCTGGAGTATCAGTGGCATGATCTCGGCTCACCACAACCTCTGCCTCCTGGGTTCAAGCAATTCTCCTGCCTCAGCCTCCCGAGTAGCTGGGACTACAAGCATGTGCCACCCTGCCCAGCTAATTTTCATATTTTTAGTAGAGACGGGGTTTCACTATGTTGACCAGGATGGTCTCGATCTCTTGACCTCGTGATCCACCCACCTCAGCCTCCCAAAGTGCTGGGATTTATAGGCGTGAGCCACCACGCTCAGCCTGACTAACTCTTTATAGCTATGTATAATTTATGATATTCTAGGCACAGTTTTCAGCATATTTTGAATATTATCTCATTTTATCCTCATAGCAACTGTATGAGATAGCTATTATTATTATCCCTGTTTTGAGGAAACATGCTTTGAGAAGTTGAAAAACTTGCCCAAAGCCACATAGCTGGTAAGGAATTTGAGTCCAGGAGGTGAGAGGTCAAAGCTCTCATTCTTAAGCACGGTGGCATAATCTAATGTTGATTCTTATCAACAAACTCCCATTTCACTTATGCATATAATGGAAGTGTGTATGTATGCATACTCATACATATGTATACATACATAGCTTTTGCATAAATTGTCCTTATCATGTTTTTCTGTTTAAACATCCTGACAGCTGTGTATATTTCTTTTTTTTTTTTTTTTTTTTTTT
>NW_016107467.1:2809692-2825669 GCF_001604975.1 Cebus imitator | reverse complement strand
GGCCAGCTGTGTGTATATTTCATGTTAACAAGTCTGTATCTCCAAAACTTGGTAATATTTTAGCCAGGAATAGATATGGAAGTTAATGTTCTAGTTATGCGGGAGGCATTCCCCATTTTTTTATTGCCTGTACTGATTCTCCACCTGACCAGTTTTTGCCAGAATGTCTTGAACCAGTGCTACAGTAATAGTTATCATGGAATTTGGAGATAAAATTCCTGTGTGCAAAGCTTAACTGTTTCCTGCACCTTAGGAACTAACCTAATTACTTTACACTTCAAGATCCTTATAGGTAAAAATGGGCAGTATGAGCCCTGATAAAACATAAAACTAAGAGAAAAAACTTAGCCATAATCTGAGTTTTCTATTTCCATTTCTATTTGATAAAATTTAGGAATTTGAGATATGAGTTGTTTTTTTTAAGGTAAGATGCATTCTGTCTCTTGAAGTCATTTGCACAGCAGCCACTTCTCTATACTCTTAGAAAAGCAGGGGTTTACATATGAATTTATTTCCTGGGCTTTATTGTTTATTTATTATTTTTTAAACTTTTATTTTAGTCTCAGGGTTACATGTAAATGTTTGTTACATAGGTACACTGGTATCATGGGGGTTTGTTGTGCAGATTATTTTATCACCCAGATATTAAAACTAGTATCCACGGTTATCTTTTTTATTCTTCTCTCTCCTCTCACCTTCCATGTTCAAGTAGATTCCAGTGTCTCGTCTGTCCTTCTTTGCTCTCAGAATTCAGCTCTCATAAGTTCTCATCATTCAGCTCCCACTTATAAGTTAGAACATGTGGTATTTGGTTTTTTGTTCCTGTGTTAGTTTGTTAAGGATAACAACCTGCAGCTTCATCCATGTTTCTGCAAAAGACATGATCTTACCTTTTTTATGGCTTCATAACATTCCGTGGTGTATATGCACCACATTTTCTTTATCCAATCCATCACTGATTGGCATTTAAGTTGATTCTATGTCTTTGCTATTGTGAATAGTGCTTTAGTAAACATTCGTGTGCATGTGTCATTTTTTTTTTTTTGAGGTGGAGTCTCGCTCTGTTGCCCAGGCTGGAGTGCAACCGCACTATGTCAGCTCAATGCAACCTCTGCCCATTGGCCTCGAGTGATTCTTCTGTTCAGCCTCCCAAGTAGCTGGGATTATAGGCGGGCACCACACACCCAACTACTTTTTATATTTTTAGTGGAGAAGAGGTTTCACCATGTTGGTCAGGCTGCCTTCGAACTCCTGACCTCAAGTGATCTGCCCAACTTGGCCTCCCAAAGTGCTGGGATTACAGGAATGAGCCACTGTGCCTGGCCTTCATGTGTCTTTATAATAGAATGATTTATATTCCTTTGGGTTTAGGCTTAGTAATGGGATTGCTCCACACCTTTATTATTCTAATTCCCCCTTGTGATTCTTGTCACATCTCAATATCACGTATTCAGAATACTGGTAATTATTCTTAACTTCTTATTTGACTTCCTTTTTATTTAATTAATTAAAAGAAAACATTATAATATCTGTAAACCCACTGGGCCAATATTTTTTCCTTTATCATATTAAGATAAATAAAATGCCAGATAAAAGCATTAAATAGAAATAACTGTTTAAATCATAACATCTCACATACCAGCAGAGGTCCACGTACATCCTTTTAGGAAATGCTGGCCTGAGCTTGTCACCTAAAAGAGACTGCTGTCAAATCTCTGCTGTCTAAAGTGACTGGTATGAAAAGGGGCCTGCTCACTCCCTGGAGTTTACTGTTGACTTCTCCAGTCCAATGCACATGGCTTACACAAGCAGCTTGGACCCATGGCCTTACATATGCACATGCATTAGTCTTTGTTATTGTCAGATACTGAGGGCAAAGCCAGCCCTTGGCAGAACTACACAATAAAACAGCTGTGTAACTTAGAATCGCTTTACCTCTTCCCTCTATGTTTTTCTTAACACTTTTGAAGGGTTGCTGCCACTATGCTCCATTTCCCAGCCCTCATGGCTTGTCTTCTATATGCAGAAATCCTTCCTGGAAGAGATCATTTTTTTTCCATCTTTATTCATTATCTCTTTTCTGCCTCAAAACTCAGAACATAGCTTTCCTGGGTAATATTCTCTCAGACACATGGTTGGTGATTCTCTGCTCTAATATACAGATTTTCAATGAGTTTTCTAATGGATAATAATGTGACCAAATTTCTTAGCCTCAGCTAGAGAGGACTTTGAATTATAATGGTGAATGGTCTTGAATCATTTTTTTATTCTATAGTGGTGAGTGTCAGAGACAGAAGTTTAATATTCTTACAGGGCAGATTTTTCTGGGATAGAGAAACCTCCAACATCATCCTTCAGGTTATATCACATAAAGCCTAGAAAGTCTAAATCTTGTGCCATTGAAGTCCCATTAATCTTTCTGTGAAAGAATCTGGAACCTTCAAAAAAATTAACGAGCAAAAATTTCCCTGAAAAAAATATATATATATATATACATTTTTTTCTTTCTTTTTTTTTTTTTTTGAGATGGAGTTCCACTCTCTCACCCAGGCTGGAGTGCAGTGGTACAATCTCAGCTCACTGCAACCTCTGCCTCCTGGGATCAAACAGTTCTCTTATTTTGGCCTCCTGAGTAGCTGGGATTACAGGTACCCACCGTCACTCCTATCTAATTTTTTTGTATTTTTAGTAGAGATGATTTTGCCATGTTGGCCAGGCTGGTCTTGAACTCCTGACCTCAGGTGATCTGCCTGTGTCAGCCTCCCAAAGTGTTGGGATTACAGGTATGAGCCACCACACCTGGCCTTCCCTGAAATATTTTTAAGTACTTGTTAGAATTTTCACTATTAGTGAGTTTTACAAATATGAAACACAAGGGCAATAGCTGAAAGTAAATTATCTTATAAATTCATAATCATTTCTGCTGAAGACCTACTTTCGGACCCAGACTTTTTCCTTTTTCCTTTTTTTTTTTGAAACAAAGTCTCACTCTGTCACCCAGCAGTGGCACGATCTCCATTCACTGCAACTTCCACCTCTCAGTTTCAAGAGATTCTCCTTCCTCACCCTCCTGAGTAGCTGGGATTACAGGTGCACACCACCACAGCCAGCTAATTATTATTATTATTATTTTTGAAGACAGAGTCTTGCTCTGTTACCAGCCTGGAGTGCAGTGGCACAATCTTAGCTCACTGCAACCTCTGCCTCCCGGGTTCAAGTGATTCTCCTTCCTCAGCCTCCTGAGTAGCTGGAAATACAGGTGCACACCACCACGCCCCGCTAAGTTTTGTATTTTTAGTAGAGACGGGGTTTCACCATGTTGGCTAGAATGGTCTCAATCTCCTGAGCTCATGATCTGCCTGCCTCGGCCTCCCAAAGTGCTGGGATTACAGGGCTGAGCCACCGCAGCCTAATTTTGTATTTTTAGTAGAGACAGGGTTTCACCATGTTGGCCAGCCTGGTCTTGAACTCCTGACTTCAGGTGATTCATCCACCTCAGCCTCCCAAAATGTTGGGATTACAGGCCTGGGCCACCGCGCCTGGCTAGCCCACACTGTTTTTGCCTCCAATCTATGGCAACTTGAATCCAGTCAAGAAGCATCCATGGCCATGCGGAGGCAAACTTAAAGTGAAGTAAAGGAAGCGGAGCCAAGCTGCAGGAACTCTCACTTGCCTGGGTCCCTTGCAAGGCTCTGGGAGGAGTCCAGCAGTGTGCTCACAATGCATTCAACACAATGTGTTTCTGTAAAACTTGCAAAAATCGTTTTGACTTTAGTTGTTTAAGACCACTATTGCACCACTCTAACTTGCCCTCCAGCACAATTCCTTTCCTGACTAAAGGAGTTTGGACTGTCCATGATTGAGTGGGATCTGCCAAAGGAGATTAAGTTGGGGATACACTTAGTTTGGGTTTACGTGGCTCAAAGTCACTTCCAAGCGTCTAATAAAGTTATGGAGTTATGCTAGCCATCCTGGTTTAAGAATGGCTTCCATGGGGTTCCTACTGACAGTTTTTCTGACACCTTGTCTAAAAGATGCAGGGTCAGATTTACGTCAAAGTATTAATCCTTTATTATAGTTTTTTTAATCCTCTGGATTATGTGATGTTTGTGTCATTTGTCAGTTTTTTGATATGTGTAATTTGTTGTGGTTTTCTCATTCCAAATAAAAATCTGCTCTTACATCTATCTAGTTTTGTATTAGTAATTTTGCATTTTTCTTTACTTACTGAGAAGGCCCAAATTATACAATCTTCAAACCCTGAAATTCTACCTGCAGGTACTAACTCTCACTTCTCCAACAACCGAGACTAGTAAGGCCGCTTCCGCAGACTGTTCCTGGTGAGGCAAGTTCTGTAACTGTATTTGGTTTCAGAAATTTCATTCTTGGAATTCAAATTGCTTAGTTGTTATGTGGCAATTAATTAGTGAAAATACTCCATGTTATTCATAACTTCTGCCACCACCCATTTCAGCAAGAATACGTACCACACATTGAAGGCTATTGTTTATTATTTTTTCCCCAATAAGTTTCACTTTGGTTTGTTTCCTTCCTCCTTGGGGCACTCCTCTTAAACTAGTCCCCTTGATATTCACTCTGTCTTCTCTGCCTTGGAACAGTTTTCCAAAGATCTTATTAGCTTTTCCATCAGTGAAGCAGTTCTTTGCTTTTGTGCCTCTGTTTGTAAACAAGAATGTCTTTTATCTTTGGCTACCTAGAGAATTTGCTACACAAAATCCATTTTCTCATCCAGTCTGTTATTGTTGAGTTTAGATTCGCGAATACCTGTATTTTTTTTCATAGCTGCCTTACCTCAGGGTCTAAGACTCAGTGACAAAATATGGCCTCTTTCATTTCAATATTGGATTCATTGTTGGTCAGAATACCCAAAAGACTCTCCACATTTCATCGCCAGCTTTCACTACTCTGCAAATTCTGTATTTAAGGCATCCTTACATAAAGTGGTGTATGTTCTTCAAACTTTCAAGATGATTTAAACGCAGTTATAAAATACACATTTAGCAATCAATGTTCACATTTCACACTGCTGAAGATCTGTACTCTTATTTTTATAAATACTAGGTGCTTTATTTCATTATGCTGATATACCTGTCTTTCTTCATGTGTCTTAAAATGTTTCCATCTCTTACATTCCACCCCAGTGGTTATAAACAATTGCTAGAGTGGACATAATCCAACAACCTTTTATATTTGCCTCTCAAATAAATCTCAATAAATCATTTTTAATGAAAATGGATGGTTTAGTTTAGCTTGAGTATAACCTAAACTTCCTTTTCATTTTAAAATTTATTGAAAATAATTTAAAAATACATCTGTCTATTTCATTGTGTTATAACATATCTGACATGATTTAACTAAATCTTATTTAGCTTTTGAGGATTTTATTGTGGATAAGGTCATTATTCTGATCAATTGTAATTGTACAACATTTACAGAAACTGTGAATGTCATCTGGACAGGGTCCAGGGTCAAATAACTCCAGAACTGACATGGTAAGTTAAAAAATACATGAGAAAAACATGTTCCTTATTTTAGTTTTCCCCCTTAGTAAATTACATAGATTTAAGAAAAGAATATTATGAATTATTAAAAGTGTGAGTCTCAATTAGAACTTTGATTTCTATGTACCAGTTTTCAATATGTTAGATTTACTGTTTAAATTACTTTGAGCCCAGTATTGATTTGAGTTTGCATTCTATTAGAACACAGTGGTAATAAAAGGGAAAAGAAACTGGAAATAAGCCGGCTGGTCTTCAATAGGCCAGTTCTAATACCTGAGCTCTCAGTTACTAAGCTGCCCTAGTTCCCCAAATGCAACAGCTACAAAATAATAAATATAGCACTACACATGTACTTTCCTGTTTATGAAGCAAATTTACATTCATCGTTTGGTTTTATTTCCACAATGACCCAGTGAAAGGATAGATGATGTTATATTCCCTTTCCACAGAAGATAAGGCTGATGCCCTGGGAAACTGATTGATACATCAAAAGAATAATTACAGGAACACTTTGTTTTATTGCCTATTATTTTATTGCATATCACAGATACTGTACTTTTTACAAACTGAAGGTCTGTGGCAGCCCTGCTTTGAGCAAGTCTGTAAGCACCCACTTTGTGTCTCTGTGTCATATTTTTGTAATTCTCGCGCTAATTTAAAACTCACCGTTATAATATCTTCCATAGTGATCTTTGATCAGTGATGTTTGGTCTTATTATTGTAATTGTTTTGAGGGGGCCAAACTACACCCATAAGTGAATGTAATCAGTAAATGTGTTTGTTCTGGTTGCTCCATCGACTTCCTGTTTTCTGTCTCTCACCCTGTCCTGGACCTTCCTCTTACCCGAGATTCCGTAATTTTGAATATAGGCCAATTAGTAACCCTATAGTGGACACTAAGTGTTCAAGTGAAAGGAATAGTTGTGAGTCTCTCCCTTGGAATCAAAAGCTAGAAATGATTAAACTTAGTGAGGAAAGGATGTTGAAAGTTAAGACAGAAGGAAAGCTAGGCCTGTTGCACTAAACAGCTAAGTTGTAAATGCAAAAGAAAGGTTCTTAAAGGAAATTAAAAGTGCTCTCCAGTGAATATACAAATGATAAAAATGCAAGACAGCCTTATTTCTGTTATGGAGAAAGTTTTAATGGTTTAGATAGAGGATCAAACCCACCACAACATTCCCTTATTAAGCCAAAGACTAATCCACAGCAAAGCCTTGTCTCTCTTCAGTTCTATGAAGGCTGAGGGAGGAGAGGTGAGGCAGCCACAGAAGAAAAGTCAGCAGAGACTGGCTTATGATGTTTAAGGAAAGAAGCCATCTCCACAACATGGCAGTGCAAGATGAAGCAGCAAGAGCTCATGGAGAAGCTGTAGCAAGTTATCCAGAAGATCTAGCTAAGATCACTGCTGAAGGTGGCCACGCTAAACAACAAATTTTCAGTGCAGATAAAATACGCTTCTACTGAAAGAAGATGCCATCTAAAACTTTCATAGATAGAGAGAAGTTAATACCTGGCTTCAAAGCTTCAGTGGACAGACTGACTCTGTTAGGGGCTTATGCCCTGACTTTAAATTGAAGCCAATGTTAATTTACCATTCTGAAAATCCTGGGACCCTTAAGAATTGCGCTAAATCTATCCTGGAACCCTTAAGAACTATGTTAAATCTATTCTGCCTATTCCCTTTAAATGGAATAACAAGCCAGGCGTAGTGGCTCCTGCCTGTAATCCCAGCACTTTGGTAGGCCAAGGCAGGTGGATCACTTGAGGGCAGGAGTTATAGGCCAGCCTGGCCAACATAGTGAAACCTCATCGCTACTAAAACTACAAAAATTATACTTGTCTGGTGATGGGTGCACCAAAATCTTATAAATCACCACTGAAAAACTTACTCATGTAACCAAATACCACCTGTACTCCAATAATATATGGAAAAATAAAATAAAATTTAAAAATAAAAAAAATAGCTAGACATGGTGGCATGCAACTGTGGTCCCAGCTATTCAGGGGCTGAGGCAGGAGAATCTCTTGAACCAAGGAGGCAGAGGCTGCAGTGAGTCAAGATCACACCACTTCACTCCAGTCTGGGTGATAGAGCGAGATTGTCTCAAAACAGAATTAAAAAATGATAAATGGAAGAGCAAAGCCTGGATGACAGCACATCTGTTAACAGTATGGTTTGCTGAATATTTTAAATGCCCTGTTGAGAACTACTGCTCAGAAAAAAACATTTCTTTTAAAGTATTACTGCCTATTGACAATACATTTAGTTATTTAAGAAGAGCTTTGGTGGAGATACAAAAGTATATTAATGTTGGTTTTACACCTGTTAACACAATATCCATTCTATAGCCCATGGATCTAAGAGCCATTTCTACTTTCAAGTCTTATGACTTAAAAACATTTCATAAGGCTGTAGGTGCCATAGATGGTGATTCCAGTGATGGATCTGGGCAAAGTAAATGAAAAACCTTCTGAAAAGGATTCACTATTCTAGATGATTCATAAGAAGAGGTCAGAATATCAACATTAACAGGACTTTTGGAAGAGGGTGATTCCATGGAAGAAGGTGATTCCCTCATGGTTGCCTTTGAGAGATTCAAGACTTCAGTGGAGGAAACTGCAGATGTGATGGAAATAGCAAGAAAACCAGAATTAGAGGTGGATCCTGAGTATGTGACTAAATTTCTACAATCTCTTTATCAAAGTTTAATGGATGAGGAGTTGTATTGCTTCTTATGAATGAGCAAAGAATGTGGTTTTTTGAGATAAAATATAATTCTGGAGAAGATGGTGTGAACATTGTTGACATGACAACCAAGGATTTAAAGTATTATTTAAATTTAGTTTGATGTTGGCTATGGGTTTGTTATAAATAGCTTTTATTATTTTAAGAATGAGAAAAACTGGATGCATTCCCTTTGAAAGCTGGCACAAGACAAGGGTGCCCTCTCTCACCACTCCTATTCAGCATAGTATTGGAAGATCTAGTCAGAGCAATCAGGCAAGAAAAAGAAATAAAGGGTATTCAATTAGGACAAAAGGAAGTCAAATTGTCTCTATTTGCAGATGACATGATTATGTATTTAGAAGGCCCCATCATCTCAGCCCAAAATCTCCTTAAGCTGATAAGCAACTTCAGCAAACTCTCAGGTTACAAAATCAATTTGCAAAAATCACAAGCATTCATATATATTGAAAACAGACAGAGAGCCAAATCATGAGCAAACTCCCATTCACAATTGCTACAAAGAGAATAAAATACATAGGAATACAACTAACAAGGGATGTGAAGGACCTCTTCAAGGAGAACAACAAACCACTGCTCAAGGAAATAAGAGAGAACACAGATGGAAAAACATTCCATGCTCATGGCTAGGAAGAATCAATATTGTGAAAATGGCCATACCGCCCAAAGTAATTTACAAATTCAATGCAATCCCCATCAAGCTACCATTGACCTTCTTCACAGAACTGGAACAAACCACCTTAAAATTTATATGGAACCAAAAAAGAGCCCGCATAGCCAAGACAATTCTAAGCAAAAAAAAAAAAAAAAAGCTGGAGGCATCACGCTACCTGACTTCAAACTATACTACAAGGCTATAGTAATCAAAACAGCATGGTACTGGTACCAAAACAGAGATATAGACAAATGGAACAAAACAGAGGCCTCAGAAATAAGGCCACACATCTACAACCATCTGATCATTGAAAAACTGGAAAAAAACAAGCAGTGTGGAAAGGATTTCCTGTTTAATAAATGGTGTTGGGAAAACTGGCTAGCCATATGCAGAAGTCTGAAACTGGACCCCTTCCTTATACCTTCCACAAAAATAAACTCAAGATGGATTAAATATTTTAATGTTAGACCTAAAACCATAAAAACCCTAGGAGAAAACCTAGGCAATACCATTCAGGACATAGGCATAGGTAAAGACTTCATGACTAAAACACTAAAAGCAATGCCAACAAAAGCCAAAATAGACAAATGGGATCTAATTAAACTGAAGAGCTTCTGCACAGCAAAAGAAACTATCATTAGAGTGAACTGGCAGCCAACAGAATGGGAAAATATTTTTGCAACCTACCCATCTGACAAAGGTCTAATATCCAGAATCTACAAAGAACCTAAATTTACAGGAAAAAAACAACCCCATCAAAAAGTGGGTGAAGGATATGAACAGACACTTTTCAAAAGAAGATATTTATGTGGCCAACAAACACATGAATAAAGCTCATCATCATTTGCTGTGTTCTTATCATTAGAGAAATGCAAATCAAAAACACTCATTCATATACCATCTCATGCCAGTTAGAATGGCGATCATTAAAAAATCAGGAGACAACAGATGCTGGAGAGGACGTGGAGAAATGGGAATGCTTTTACACTGTTGGTGGGAGGGTAAATTAGTTCAACCATTGTGGAAGACAGTGTGGCGATTCCTCAAGGATGCAGAAATAGAGATACCATTACTGGGCATATACCCAAAGGATTATAAATCATTCTACTATAAAGACACATGCACATGTATAATCATTGCAGCACTTTTTACAATAGCAAAGACTTGGAACCAACCCAGATGTCCATCAGTGATAGATTGGATAAAGAAAATGTGGCATATATATACCATGGAATACTACGCAGCCATAAAAAATGATGAGTTCATGTCCTTTGCAGGGACATGGATGAAGCTGGAAACTGTCATTCTCAGCAAACTGACACAAGAACAGAAAACCAAACACCGCATGTTCTCAGTCATAAGTGGTGTTGAACAATGAGAACACATGGACATAGGGAGGGGAACATCACACCCCGAGGCCTGTTGGGGGTTGGGGGAACTAGGGAGGGATAGCAGGGGGAGGGAAGATTGGGGAGGGATAACATTAGGAAAAATACCTAATGTAGATGATGGGAGGATGGACACAGCAAACCACCATGGCATGTGTATACCTATGTAACAATCCTGCACAATCTGCACATATACCCCAGAGCTTAAAATATAGTTTTAAAAAATACGGTTGATAAAGCAGTAGCAGGATTTGAAAGAATTGACTTCAGTTATGAAAGAAGTTCCACTGTGGGCATAAGGCTATCAAACAGCATCACATGCTACAGAGAAATCTTCAGTGAAATTAAGAGTCAATAGGTGCTGCAAACTTTATTGTTGTCTTATTTTAATAAATTGCCACAGCCACTCCAGCCTTCAGCAACCACCACCCTGATCAGTCAGCAGCTATCATTGAGGCAAGACCCTCCATCAGTAAAAAGATGACAACTCACTGAAGACTCATATAATCAGCAGCATTTTTAAGCAATATAGTATTTTAAAATTAAGCTATGTATGAAATGCTATTACATAATAGAAAAAAAGTATAACATAAATATAACTTTTATACATGGTGAAAAAACAAAAATTCACGTGACTCAGTTTATTTTGATACTGCTTTATTGTAGTGGTCTGGAACCAAATCTGCAATATCTCAGAAATATGCCTGCATTCCCAAAGGTAAATTTACTTAGTGTTTAAAAAAATACATTGTATGTAATTCGAAGTTATAAAAATGTATAAGATAAAAAGTGAATCTCTATCTCCTTTCATTCATCTGGATTATTTTCTCCAGAGCCAACTGTTATTGTGAGGTCTTTTTTATCCTTCCAGATATGCAGAATAGCCCTTGGACTAAATAAAGATTTTGTGGAACACAGCCACACCCATCCATTTATGTATTGTGTATGTCTGCTTTTTTTGCTGCAAAAACAGAGTAGTTGCAAGAGAACCCATCTGCTCCACAGTCTAAAATATTTGTCATTTGTCCTTTTACAGAAAAAGGTCACTATAAAATCAAATGCATATGTATGTGTACATATACACATATATATACAGTTACATATTTTTACTGCTTTTATCAAACTAAATACATTATTTTAAACCTTGATTTTTTTTAAAAAATTAACGATATTTTGGCAATCACCTCACATCAGTATACATAAATCTGCCTTACCCTTTGCAACTACTTTATTTATTGAGTTCCAGCACCTTACATAATTGCTTTAGTTTAATTCTCACAAGATCTTATTTTAAATGCAAATAGTGAAGCTCAGAATTAAGTGACTTACATTTAACTCTCCAGTAGTAAGGGGTTGAGCCCTTATGCCTCTCACTCCAAGGCTTAAATGTTAGTTGTGGACAATCTGTATGCTCTTTGCTGAAGATTGACTAAATTAGAGAATAATGTCATGTTCATTTGTGTACCCCTGTCCATGCAGAGGTGAATGTTTCTTGTGAGTAGGCTATTGACTTGTTTTGCTGGGAAAGTGGCTGAATCCTGAGTGCTATGCATTTTAAACATTTTGGCCTTTTTAGCATTGACCTCTGGATTAGTAGTTCTCACATTGTCCATCACATACCCTGGAGAATTCAACAAGTCTGCAAAGTAGCCATGAACCCTTTTGCCCACTCAGAGTGAATAATGATGTTGATATGGATCGTATTATGACAATTACATAGTAACGATTAAATCTTCTTGGATGCTCAAATTCTTAGATAATAAAGTGAAAATTAGGTGTCCTTAAAATTACCTTTGAAAATCTGCCACATTTCTCATAGTTTACAGGCATATTACATTTCAGTAAGGCCAACCCAGTTAGTTTTTCCTCCAGTGCTGTTTTGATGGTTGAGGAATAAAGATGTTAGCAGGTGTTTAGGAAAAATGTTATATATAAGTACTTAATCTTGTTCACTAGAATCATTGCCTGTGTGGCCAGATGCTCACACTATGAGAAGCCATTGTCAACTGAGAAGACCAAGAAAAAAGCATCTTCACTTATTCCGTCTGATAATCATTTCAGGACATGATTAACTGATTGGGAAGAGTGAGAAGAATTGCAAATTCTAACAAATTATTTTTCTCCTTTACTTTCTCATGCTTTAAATTCTTCAATTTGTCTAAATTAAATGCCCTAACAACTCTCTTAAATTTTTTTTAATATTTGAAACTTTTGCCATTACGTTTTTGCAGCCAATAAATACTAAAAGTTTACCTACTAATATTGAAGGATTTAAGAAGAGTCTTCTCCATGCTAAATGCCACTTGCCATGGGCTATATCAAATGGCGTGATCTTTTCTGAGGAATTTTGACCATTTTCTAGCTTTCCTAAATCAGACAGATTGAGTCCTCTTTTAGGCATCAATAAAGCACAAGACGTCAAAATTTCTGAAACCTCCCCTTAGTGTCTAGGGAATACAGACACCAAATGATATATAAATGAAAGTATTTTTGAGATCATTGTTTAATTATTAATAATATAATCTGGTATTTGACAGTCAAGAAAAGCAAACATTATTTAAGGGCCAAGGTAATGTCATTCTAATGAAATTCCAGATAAAATTATGCCACCATAAGAAATGCTTGTAATTATTATAATATTCTCCACAGCCCCTGATTGAGGATTTGCTTAAAATGATGCCTCTTGTCCATTTGTACATATGACTAACAGGCTCTTTTATAATGAAAAGAGGTTAACATATGAGAGAGTTTCTAAACTCTCTTAGGCACATCTTTCCTAATCAAAGTGAGCTGAGTTGGAAGAATCTGTTTTCTTGTAAAAATAGTGATTTTCCTATAAAGTACTTGAGACAACAGTGGTGGATAGTAAGTCCAAATTATTAGTAAATATGCTATCAATTTTCTTAAAAATGGGACTGGAAAATATTCTACCTTGTGTGGCATTAATTTTAAAAACTTGTTAAAACTGGAAAAAATTTCTTCAGTAATTTGCCATAATGCACTTTGTGTGATCCTTATCATCAAGGAAAAGAAAGGGAAAATAGGCACCTATATTATCACTTGAATTGTGTTGATTTTTCAGTTAGTGTTCACAAAGAAGCCTGCAACATTGCAACATATGCCTGCAGAAAGCTTTATGTGTAAGATAGTTTGGTTTTATCGTAGAACCTAAGAAACAGAATTCATATCCAAAGAGAAAAAATATGTAATTCTTTATGGAAGAACGCTACTAAATCCCATATGCAGTTATCAAGCTTCAGGTACACAGTTTTGGCTGTAAATCACTTGGAACTTATATAATAAATTTTGTAAGTCAATGTCAAGACATCCAAATTCAGAGTCACAAGACTCAATTTCATGATAATGTCTGCCACCACAATTCTATAAGAATTTCATTTTTGTTTAAAATTAGTCTCAATGAACAAAACGGAAAGGGCCACAGATAATGTCTTTTGAGCTCCTTAAGTACACTTTGCAGGAGCACTATAATAATTGGAAAAATCGCTAGAGTAGCTCTCAAGAAAATGGGGTGCCTGTTTTTGCTGTGAACATAGCAGAAACAGTACCTGCCAAATAGGCCTGTGCTCCCCCTACATTTCTTGGTCTTCCTTGAGTGAGGCTAGGGTCGCATCACTAGTTCCAGCCAATAGATAATGCCAAGAAAAGATGTGTCAATTGCGGGCCAAGAGAGTTAAGAGAATGTGCCTCCTCCCCATGTCTCTTTTCCTGCCTTTGCAGCCTTACAAGCCATGGTAACATGGCTCTAATATGTAAGAGGAGGGCACCCAACCCGTTAGATTTTATGTCTGAGAGAAGGGAACCTAGGAGCTACTATGGTTTGAAGGTTTGTCTGATATGTCACCAAATATAAATTTTCTACTGATACTGTGAACATAAATAGTTCATCCTATTTTTATTAAACTTAAATATTAAGGTAAACAATATCTGCTCATCTCAAAAATAAAATAATTCTTTTAAAGCTATCTTGTAAAACCTAGTATTTGTAAACTGCCCAGGCCAAGGATGTATGTTGGAAAAAGCTGTTTTAAACTGTCATTAAAAAGTTCATCTGCTCAAATGTGATGTCAGAAAGAATTTAACATTGCATTTTCACTAAGATTTTGATCCTCACTCTGGATCCAGCAACAATTTAAGGCCTTCACAACTTACTCAGTTTTCAGTAAAAGATGAGGCAGGGAATTATTTATTAAAGAGTTCAGTTATCTCCTCAAAGAGCTTGCAGTAACTAGCAAAGAGATGCCCATAATGGAAAATGTTACATTACAAATCAGCATGTGATTGAGCTAATAGCTGTGGAGAAGTCATTCAGTGCCTTAAAAAGTTTCAGTTGTGGAGTCAGACAGTCTTAGATTTGAAGTCTAATTTTAACATCTAATAGCTCTGTGACTGAGCAAGTTACTTTACTGTTAAATCTGTTTCCTCATCTGCAAAATGGGAATACTGGTAATAGCCATTCTCACAGCTAGTTAATGAGCTTAGCCATTGGTACAGACCAAATACTCAGTGAAAGCCAATAAATACACCAATAATAGCTGTATTAACTCTTCAGGACAAGAACAGGTGCATGAGTTCAAATAATTAATTTAGTTATTCTGCCAATATGTATTGAACATTGAAGACTTGTGATATTTTCTATGGCCAAAACACAGTTGCATCAGTGTGGCAAGGATGATGGCTAGGATTCACCCAAAATTCCTGCGCTCAGTTCAGTTCTATAAAGTTGTTGCTAAAAGTCTTCTGTACGGAATGGAACTACACATCCTAACCTTTGCACCTCTACGTGTCTGTATGACTAGTTCTTGTCAGTGGACTACAAGAGAAAGTGTGGCTTCTGGGCTGAGGCTTTTGTGAAGCAGGTAGACTTTCTCCATTCTTTCTTCCCTGTACGGTAGCTGGTTACAGAGGATTCCCAGGCTACAGGAAAAGATGGAACCATACGATGGACAAAGGCTGAGTCCTTGAAGAACGGACTCAGAAGGAAAACCTCCCACATGGGACTCTTCAGTGAACAATAAATACACATTGACTGTTTTAAGCTATTGAAATTCAGGAGTTAATTTGTTGTGATAGATTATGCTATCATAACTAATATCATCAGAGAGGGCTTTGCTCTAAACGACTTTAGAGTTTATAGGAAACTACTTACCCTTATTATTCTTAGTTGATAGGGATATCTGAACAGGAAAACTTTGGGAATTTGAGAGCTCACGGCCATAATAGGATAGCTGTTACTTCTTTTTCCGTGATTTATCTTTATTTCCCCCTTGATGATGGAGACCTGGAATGAGATGAAAATATCAATTCCTTGTCTTTCAGTTCTGTTTCTTCTCCTGTTACTCCTCTACTGGTCAAACTCGAGACTGACTTTGGGAATTTTTCAGCACAGTATAATGGAACTGTCTACCACCCTTTCTGTGTTCACTCTCCCATGCTGGTGTGTGGTGGACAAAAACTGATTCAAGATTTAAATAAAAAGTTAAATAGAAGAATAGCATGTTACCAGAGAGTCAAGATTTCTGTAGCCTGTAAATATAAAATAATATCAAATTAACTTTTTTTTTTTTTGTCCCATTTATTTATTTTATTGTATTTTAGGTTTTGGGGTACATGTGAAGAACATGCAAAATTGTTGCATAGGAACACAC
>NW_016107467.1:2758580-2805653 GCF_001604975.1 Cebus imitator | reverse complement strand
TCCACTCACCCTCTGCGCTTTCACTGGGAGGTGCAATCCTGAGCTGTTCCTAAACGGCCATCTTGGATCCTGAATCTCAAATTAACTTTTAATGCCCAACCTGGAATGACTCAAGCCCCATCTTTAAATGGCCCTTGCAATATATTTTTTATGTTTTGATTTTAACTGATCCAACAAAAATGCTTTAAAAATGTGAATATCATTTTCAGGAGATACCTGGCATCTGCTTTCAGGCAGCTATAAATGCTCAGTATTGTTACAAACTCTCATCTTTGTGGCTTGGCCTTAATGTCTTCTATCATTTGCATCTCTGACTTTTACATGACATTTATTAACAGTCAAGTGGCAAAAATAAGTGTTTATTTCTCATGAGTCAATGTTGTTCAGCTAATCTAGGCCAGGCTCAGCTGGGTGGATCTTCTAATTTTGGCTTGGCTCATTCAGGCATGTGGAGTTGGCAGGGGGTCAGCTGCTTTAGACCGAGTGGGGATGGGAACACTCTGCATTGCTCCACATGTCACTCATCTTTCTCCTGAGAGCAGCAGGCCTGCAAAGGAACATTATTCTCTTGACAATGGCAGAAGGACAAGAACGTAACCCAGTCTGGTAAATAATTTTTCAAGCTTCCACTTGCATCACGAATGATGGCATCCTATTGGCCAAAACACGTCATACGATCAAATCCATGTTCTAGAGTAGAACAGGTACTCTTGATGGGAAGGACTGCATAATTACATGGCAATGGAATCTATTTCTCAAAGGGTAAAGTGTTGGTTCTATTAAGGCAATTTTCCACAATTATCCCATCTTTCCAGCAGAAGACAATTTTTCTATTAACATCTCCCTATACAGATTCTCGATTAACACATACATTTTCCATTGAAAGTTTAGGCTCATTTGTGTTAATTCATTAGTAAAAAAAATCTATGTCCTTAACCATAAGTTAACTAGTAGGCAGTAAAGCTATTCTTTTAAAGGATTTTATTAAAGTTTTAGCCAATGGAAAAATTTCTTTCAAAGAGTATACGTATATGTGTGTTTATGAATTTATTTATTCGACCAATATTTGTAGCATTAATAATATACAAAAAGCCTAAATGCTTTAAGATGCAATATTAATAAAATAATGTTTCCACCTTTTAGAATAAGTATAAATTGGAAAATGTCCCCTTCCTAAGACACCTATAAAAATAACTCATAACAGTAGAGAAGTCCAGTAAGGAAATTGGCTTTTTATTTGTTGTTTTGCCATTGAATATTGTTGTTACCACATTAACTTAAGTGGAGCACATATTGTTAGTTATGTTACTTAATGTTACATTAAAATACATTTGTTAGCAATCAGTGATACTGGATATAATATGGGATTTTTCACAAGACTGTTAAAATGGAAAAAAGTAATCAAATAGAAAAGTTGAGATGCACTGTATTTCCATGAGGGGTTGAAATGAGCAAATGAGCACTGTGTAGAAAAGACTAAACATAGCAGACCCGTGACTGCTATCATTGGAAAAACCTGCAAACTGTGTTAGCCCTTGGCTGGCATTTGGGAACTGGGATTTCAGAAGGGTTCTTGCTATTTCTAGAACTGCCTCACTGTGCCTAAATTGTTTATGCAGACAAATGGTTTATAAGCAATACCTGCCTTCTTTGGGGGATTCTGGAGTGTTGGTGCATACTGGGCAGACAGTGCCTACCCCCAGTAACCCTGGGCTCTGAGTCCTGATGAGCATTCCTGGTAGACAGCATTTTAAGAGTGAAGTCATAACTTGCTGCTGGGAAATTAAACACAACCTGAATGACTCCACTGGGAGAAGACTTTGGAAAGCCTGTGCCTACTCTGTTAAGAACTTCACCCCATGAGTCCTTTCCCTGTGCTGATTATGCATTGTATCCTTTTGCTGTAAAAATCATGACCATGAATATTACTATTTGCTGAGTTTGGTGAGTCCTTCTAGTGTACCATTGAACCTGGGAGTATTCTGACTCCTGGTAATACTGCTACTTCTGACACAAATACAATCTTCTATTTCCTATTGTAAGCTTTCAAGGGTAATATTGAATGGTCAACTCATTCATGCATTCAACAGAAACTTACTGAGTGTCTATTATACAATAGGCACTGTGCTAAAATGTGAGAATAAATTTGAATAAGACCCACGTGAAACCTGCCTTCATGAAGACTGGATGCAACAGGTGTTGAAATAATAAACGAAGATGAAGCCAAAATTATTTTCAACACATCCTTCCCTCCCTATTTTTGGCTAAATTAGGAAACATGCCAACTAGTTACATAGAATAGTAGATAAAGGAGCCACTTCTTCTCCTTCCTCCCTCCCCACTCCCCCTTCCCCATTCCCCGCTCCCCTCCCCCACCACCTCCTCCTTTTCTCTCTCTTTCTCTCTCTCTTTCTCTAAAGGCTAAAGTGAATAAATAGAAGAGAAAAATAAATATATAATTGGTTGTGATCAATTAGTTGCAAACACCATTGTACTTGGACCAGCCAAGACCAAATTCTTAAAAAACATTTCACCAAAATTTAGTGCTTGCCTTTCTATTGTTTATAAATAATAATAATACCTATGAATATGAGTATTATGTTATTTTAAAATTCAATAAATATCTAAAAGCAATTGTTAGGCAAGCATTGTCCAGTTATGTAGGATAATGCTAAAAAATAGTTACTGTATATTTTCATGACCACGTTTGCCAAAGTACTCTGAGGACTCTTACAAGAGAAAATGACAGATGCCATCTCTGTATTATAGCTGGAAACACTACTGCTATGAATTCTGATAGCAAGTTCAAATAATGAATTTGTAAGTGGAAACAAAACAGGCTGAGTATTGTAATTGATTTTTTGAGGCAGCCAACATTCTTGAAATAATTAGGTCAGATATAATATTTGAAATGTAAATGTGGATTTAAAAAAAAATCAAATGATGAAGTGAAAATGGTAACATTATTACCCTGTTGGAATTAAGAAAGAATTGCAAAACATATTGGAAATTTAAATTGCTTGCCTACTTTTGCAGCTTTATGCACAGTTTTTTTATGGGCACAAGTGAGCCTCCAGTTTTTATTTTAAGATGTGCTTAAAACATATGAACCAGATTAAGTTAGCTTCCATCTGCACAAAAGTGGGAAGGTTTCACTGCCTTGTGTGCCGACCAGCAAATATTTTCTCTTCTTATATCAACTTCTGCTGGGAGTTTGAAAAAACTAGATGGCATAGAAAGATGTGCTACCATGATCTAATTTTTTTCAATTACTTTGGGTCTTACTGGAACATACATCTTATATTTTATGGTCACCCATTCATCTCCTGTGCTTTGCTGCCTTTGTAATCTCATCATTAACAATATATGAGAAGAGTAGTTCTACAGATTTAGGCATAACTGTGATTTGTTCTTGGCTGCTAGCACACTGGGGGTGGATTGGCTTTTGTTATGAATCATTTGTGCACATGATTTAATATATGTTTGGACCATAAGTCTGGCTTTGATTTTCATACATTTGACAGGTTGAGTCAATCTTGCATGAATGCAAGTAAAATGCAATGTGCACGCAGTATTATCTCCCTAAACATGGGTTTTTCAAACATGTAATAGTTTTCATGGCTGTTGTGAATTCACAAACATTTTGAATTGGAGTTTAACCTATGCTTATCGCTCAAAATCTAAAATAGAAAGAATTGTCAAGAGAGATTGAGAAAACATTGAATTAAGAATCATTAAAAGCATTACATTTTGTGATAAAGAACACGAGTTTGGCATCATAAGGTTCTATGTTCGTAGTACTGACTTTTTATTTGTAAAATAGAGCTAAAAGCAGGATTTACCTTCTGAAATTGTTTTCCATATTAGGTGACAAAATTTTCAGCATGTGATAATCTCAGTGACTCAAGAAATGTTACCTATAATATATAATTTTTATAGTTGAACATACATATATAAAAGTGCACAAAATCTAACTATGCAGCTCAATTCATTTTCAAAAATTAAAACTTCAATGTAGGTTGCACTAAGGTCAGGAAACAGGATATTGTTACATGTTTCTTCCAGAAACCAGATCCCACCACCACCAGAAATAGTGATTGACCTGACTTCTGTCATCATAGTTGAGTTTTGCATATTTTTAAACTTTCTGTATAGGTTCTTTCAGATTTTTTACAGGTACTACCATGTTGTCTGCAAACACTGTTGACTTGAAATGGGAAGAGGAGCCATCTTTATCTCATTCCCTATTTTGGAGGGGACAAGTAGTTTTTATAAATAATCATTTTGTATAATCTTTGATTTATTTTAAAAAGGTACTAGCAGATTAGGAAAATTCCTTTCTATTCAACTTAGGCTAGAGGTTTTGTTTTGTTTCTAGTGAAGAATGTTGATTTTATTACAAACTTTCTATGTATTTAGGGATATGAATTTCTTTTTGTGGCTATGCATCAAATTACATTTTTCTTAAATGTTAATCAACTTTGTATTCACAGAATAAACCTCACTTAATTGTAGTGTGTTATCCTTTGTATATATTCCTAGATTTGATATAATATTTTGTTAAGGATTTTACATCTTGTTGATGAGAAAGATTTTTGAAATTTTATTTCTTGTAATATCCTCATCAGGTTTCGTATCAAAGTTACACTAATCTTATAAAACAAGGTAATAAACGTTGCTTCTACTTGGGTTTTTTTTTTTTTTTTTTTTTTTAAGTTTACACTTCCTTCCTTAAGTATTTGGAAGAACTCACTGATGAAACCATCTAAATGCAAGGTTTCTTGTGTCAAACTGGTAATTTAATTTCAAGAAATGTCTACTTTTCATCTAAATTGTCAAATTTATATTTTGTTCTTTAATATTTCCTTCCTTTTGCTCTCTGGGGATTAATTTACTCTTCTTTTGCTAGTTTCTCAAGATGGATGCTTAATTTGTTGACTCTCAGCCTTTGACATTTTCTAATATATGCATTTTAAAGCCACAAATACGCCGCTAAGCAGTCCATCAGACGTATCATGCAAGATTTGATATACTGGATGTTTGTTATTTTATTGAAAATATTTTCTAATTTTTTGGTGAGTTATTGACACATATTTTTATTTAATATATATTGCTTAATTTCCAAGAAGCTAGAGATAATCCAGTTACTTTTTTATTAGACTATTTTTAATTAATTATATTATGTTCCAAAAACATAATTTGTGTGATTTTAATCCTAATGTAATTTGTTTAAGTTTATTTGAAGACTTATCATAGATTAATTTTTTGATAAATATTCTGTGTGGACTCACAAAGAAAATTTATCGTCATTATTGGGTGCAGTGTTCAATGAATGTCGTTAGGTTAAATTAGTTAAGGGTGTTGTTCAGCTCTTCTGTGATGTTATTGATTTTAGTTGTTCTGAGTGGAAACTCAGGTATACTGCCAGTAATTCCACCACTTTTGAATGAAAATCTGTTATTTCTCTTATTAATTGTCCTACCTAATTCTGATAAAAATTAAAATTTTCAGAAGCAAGTTGATGCTTAAAGTAATTAATGTTACTTAATAGCAATTAATGTTACTTAGAATTCATATTTAGAATATGGCTTTATTTGAAAGGCATTTGAATTCAGTAATTTAACTTTTCTAGAAGATGCTGTCATAAGTCATGATATACTTTCTTCTTGGATACCTAAATGTTGCTGAGAATGAAATGCTGAATTTTATTTTATAGCTCAATGAGTCAATAGGTAATACTAATGATACCTACTTTCCCTAAAGTTGGCAAAATTAACTAGACCAGTTTATGCTGTAAAAATTAGGGCTTCATTAATACTAGATAATTAGGCATCCAGCTTTCCCAAGTGGAAACCTCAGAGGATCTTGAAATGGTAAATGAATGAACTATGGGTCCAGGATTTCCAAATGGTAATGATTTCATATCAAGAAGCTAGATATTTCAAACCAAAGTATTGAAGCTTTTGTTGTCAATCAGGGAGCTATATTAATTTGTCTTATATTTAAATACTCTAATTTAGATGGTTATGTTTCAACTTCACATACAAATAGCAGGATCCTAAAGGTGATACTTATAAATGAACTAATAAACCAAGCTTTCAGTATCTCTTAGCTATGAGACCAAGAAATTGCTTTGCTAGTAAATTTGGCCTAAGCCATAGTACCTATGAACAAATATAAAGGAATAGCGCAGTTGGGTTTGTGTTGGGAATTGGTTTTAAACTCTATTGCATTTATTTGGTATAACCCTAGTTTGGGAATAAATGTGTTACTGTGTATTCTAAGACTGTCCACTGAAAGAATATATGGTATGCCAAAATATTATAATATTCCTTTGTCAATTTTTCTTTTCTTCTCTTTTGTAATTTCTTGTCTTTAAGAGTCAAGAGCTAGAATGGAACAAAGTTCATTTTTATCAGAGCATTCTAAACAATCCCCAATAAATATCGATTATGCCCAAAGGCAGTAGTCCAAGAGTCTTCAAAAAATATGTGATTCCTGTTTTTCTCTAATCTAAAAAACAGGAATACAGGAGCCAAGCTGACATATTTTCATGTTCACAAAACGATGAAAAGTTTTATTTTCACTTTAACTCATCTAAAACTTAGAGTGATGTTGCTTAGGAAAAATAGTTGTTAGGCACTGCGGTTATAGTGAGATGTGTGGGAAAGGAATGTTATTAACGTGGTTAATGACGTGGCCAAGTTGGTTTTCGCTATAGTATTCTTGTGACATGGCTTTTAGTGTGCAGAAACTTTGTGTTAAGACTGTCAGAGTTGACGAATCTGGAAACCATCATTCTCAGCAAACTGACATAAGAACAGAAAAACAAACGCGATATGTTCTCACTCATAGGTGGGTGTTGAACAATGAGAACTCATGGACACAGCGAGGGGAGCATCAAACACTGGGATCTGTTGGAGGGGAATAGAGGAGGGACAGCAGGGGTAGGGAGGTTGGGGAGGGATAACACGGGGAGAAATACCAGATGTATGTGATGGGGGAATGGAGGCAGCAAACCACATTGCCATGTATGTACCTATGCAAAAATCCTGCATGTTTTGCACATGTACCCCAGAACCTAAAGTGCAATAAAATATATTTTAAAAATGTCTGTCAGAGTTGATATTGATTACAAAGAGGATTTAGACAATTGTAGAAGTCATCTTAGAAGATATTTTTTTTTCTGCATTGGGTGGTTGAATGGCTTTTTTTTTTCACTTTCTCTCCCATCCTATCTTACACTGAAAAACATTCTCCATCCATTTTTCCCTAAAGTGTGGTGTGCTTTTATATTCAGAGACAAACCGTAAGACTCCCATCAAAGAAAGAAGCTTAACGTTAAAAGGCACCAGAACACAGTGGCCACATTCCTGATCTTAAAATAATTATTTAAAATGCATGTTATAGAACTGGCCACACCGTATATTTTGAATTCTGCTATTCTGGAAATGCCATGACCATATTCCTCCTACATGTATTAGGAAAAGAATGAATTAAGTAGAATGCTGTTTAGAGTTCTTTATAATTTGGTTAATATTTGTGTTTTAAGCATTTACCCACTTGGCTTTTATTCTCATGTAAGAGAAAACTCAAGAGGAAAGCAGGCCAAACTTTTAAAATCAGGAAAAAATATCCAATATAAGTTACTTTATTTTCAAAATAAATTTTATACTAGGTTGCGATTCTAAGGCTAGATCATGATATTATCATTGGGGTGTAGAATTCTTATCAAAATTATTTGTCTTATTCTAGATATACTCTACATTGCGGCAGATGACGTCATTGAAGAAACAGATTTATATTTAGATTGAAATCTCTCATCTACTAGCATTAACTTTGGCCAACTTTATTTTAGCTATAGAATCTGCGTGCCTTATATTTTCTGGATGCTTTATTTGCTATTTAAAACACACAAGGATAGCTGCCATGATAAGAAAATAAGATTTAATTGATATTCTTTTGAAACAATCTTTTAAAAAAGTTATAAGAAAAAAATTGTTGTATTATTTCTTATCACATTTTGAATTATTATCTGGATAGTTTTCCTAAGATAATACAGTCAATATTACATATTTAATATTTAAAATTATTTTAAACTTATTTTAAATTAATTATACAACTAGAAATAAAAATGAAATCCTAGAAGTATTTTTTAAATTGTGATAAATATACACAATACAAACAAAAATATATACAATATGAAACTTTCCATGCAAAACATTTTTAAGTGTACACTTCAGTTGCATTTGTACAACCATTACTACTATCTATTTCCACAACTACATCATACTAAACAGAAACTCTGAATTTCTTAAACAATCACTCCTTGATATAGTTTGGCTGTGTCCTGACCTAAATCTCATCTTGAATTGTAGCTCCCATAATTCCCAGGTGTCATGGGAGGGACCCTGTAGGTGGTAATTGAATTATGGGGGTGGTTTTCCTGTGCTGTTCTTCTGATAATGAATAAAGCTCATGAGATCTGATGGTTTTATAAAGGGTAATTTCCCTGCACACGCTCTCTTGCTTGCCACCATGCAAGACATGACTGCTCTTTCTTCACCTTCCACCATGATTGTGAGGCCTCCCCAGCCATGAGGAACTGTGAGTCAATTAAACCTCTTTTCTTTATAAATTACCCAGTCTCAGGTATGTCTTTATTAGCAGCATGAGAACTGACGAATACAGTCCATATTATTTCTTCCCAGCCCCTGATAACCTCTATTCTGCTTTCCATCTCTATGAATTTGCCTATTCTTGATACCTCATTGTTATGGGCTAAATGTTTGTGTCTCTTCAAAGTTTTGATGTTGAAGTCTTAGCCCCCAATGTGATGGTATAAAAAGGTGGAGTTTTGGGGAGGTAATTAATCCATAAGGGTGGAGCCCCCCTGAATGTCATTGGTGCCTGTGATTGTTAATATTGAGTGTCAACTTGATTGAATCGAAGGATGCAACGTATTGTTCCTGGGCGTGTCTGTGTGGGTGTTGCAAAGGAGATTAACACTTTAGTCAATGGACTGGGAAAGGCAGACCCGCCATAAGTTTGCTGCCAGTGCAGCCAGAATTTAAGCAGACAGAAGAACATGTAAAGACTAGACTGGCTTCAACTCTGAAACTGCATCTTTCTCCTGTGCTGGGTGCTTCCTGCCCTCAAACATTGGACTCTAAGTTCTTCAGTTTTGAGACTCAGACTGGTTTCCTTACTCCTCAGCTTGAAGATAGCCTATTGTGGTACCTCACCTTGTGATCATGTGAGTTCACACTTCTTAATAACCTCGCCTGTATGTATACATCTATCCTATTAATTCTGTGTCTCTTGAGAACCTCTCTTGAGAACCCTAATGCACTTTTAAGAAGTGAGATAAGAATATGAGAGTTTGTTTCTTCATCCTTTCACTCTCCCCCCACCTCTCCAGCATGAAAACACAATGAGAAAGCAGCTGCCTATAAGCCAAGAAGTGACCCTCTTCAGATGCAGGATCAAGCATCTTGATCTTGGATTTCCTGGACACCAGATCTATGAGAAAAAAATATTTGGTGTTTAAGCTACCCAGTCTACAGCATTGTTATAGCTCCCTAAACTGACTAGTACACTCTTATAAGTGGAATCATACAATACTTGCCATTGTGTTTGTGTCTTATTTCACTTAGCATAATATCTCTAAGGTTCATTTGTATTATAGCACCTATCAGAATTTCATTTCTTTTTAAGGCTGAATAATATTTCATTGTATGTATGTGTTGTATTTGTTTACCCATTTGTCTGCTGATATACACATGGGTTGCTTCCACCTTTTGGCAGTTATCAAGAATGCTGCCATGAACATTGGTGAACACTGGTGTTCAAGCATCTGTTTCAATTCTTGCTTTCAATTATCTTGGTTATATACCTAGGAATAGAATTGTTGGGTCATATGACAACTCTGCTTAACTTTTTGAAGAGCCACTAAACTGTTTTCTGCAGCAGCTGCACCATTTTATATTCCTGCTAGCAATTCACAAGGTCTCCAATTTCTGCTTTTTTTTAAAAAAAAAATAGTGATTCTAATCTGTGAAAAGTGGCATTTCATTGTGGACTTGAGTTGCATTTCTTGAATGACTGGTGTTGTTTAACATTTTTTTTCTTGTGCTTCTAATCATTTGTATATCTTCTTTGGAGAAATGTATATGCAAGTTTTTGCTCTTGCCCGTACCTAGGATTGCAGGCATAGTGGCTTATGCCTGTAATCTCAGCACTTTGGGAGTCCAAGGGGGAAGAATCTCTTGAGGCCAGGAGTTTGAGACCAGCCTAGACAGCACAGTGAGACCTTGTCTCTAAAAAAATTTACAAAAAAAAAAAAAAGGGCTGGGTGTGTTTTCACATACTTAGAGTCCTAGCTACTCAGCAGGCTGTGAGGAGGAGGATTGCTTAAGCGTAGTAGCTTGAGGCTGCAGTGAACTATAATCATGACACTGCACTCCAGCCTGGATGACAGAGCTAGACAACCATCTTAAAAAAAATGCTATTTGCCCATTTTTGAATTGCGTTGGTTTTTGTTGTTGCTGAAAATGTTTAGAAGATTTACATATCGTGAAAATTAATCCCATATAATACAAATATATATATATATAGAGAAAGAGCTTTTATACTTATATATGTGTGTTTATATATATATATATATATATATACACACACTTTTGTATATATATGCCATTTCTTGGCTAATAGGCAGCTGCTTTCTGATTGTATTCTCATGGGCAGAGGGAGAGAGAAGTGAAAAGATTAATTTTCATAATATTTATATACATACACATATCTATATATAATTTGCAAATTTTTCTCCCATTCTGAGTTGTCTTTTCACTCTCTTGATAGTTTTCTTGATGCATAAGTTTTTAATTTTCATGTTCAATTTATCTCGTTTTTTATTGCCTGTGCTTTTGGTGTCATTTATAAGCAATCATTACCCAATCCAATGTCATGAAGATTTTCCCCATTTGTTCTTCTGAGAGTTCTGTAGTTTTCATCTCTTTAGATTAGATCTTTGGCCCGTTTTCGGTTAATTTTTGTATGTGGTATAAGGTAAGGGTGCAGCTTTATTCTTTGCATGTGGATATCTAGTTTCCAAACTAACTAGCACCGTTAGTAGAAAAGTGCCCATCCCCTAATGAATGGTCTTAGCAACATTGTCAAAAATCAATGGACCACATGTATATGAGTGTTTAGTTTTGGGGTTTCTGTTCTATTTCATGGGTTGATATGTTTTTTTTTTTTTTTTACAGCAGTATCACATTGATTTGACTACTGTGAACTTTTAATAAGTTTTAGCAAGTAAGAAATCAGAAAGTATGAATCCTCCAAGTTTCTCCTTTTCCAGGATTGTTTGGTTATTTGAAGTTGTTTGAGATTCCATGGAAATTTTTGGATGACTTTTTCTATTTCTGCAAAAAAACACTGTTGGATTTTCAGTGATTGTGTTGTGCCTGTAGATTGCTTTACATTTTGTATTGTCATCTTAACAATAGTAAGTGTTTCCACCATGAACATGAGACATCATTCCACTTGCATCTTTAATTTATTTCAGGAATGTTTTGTAGTTTTCTATGTATAAGTTTTTTGCCTCTGCAAATTATTTCTAATTATTTTATTATTTTTGGTGCTATTATAAATGGAATTATTTCCTTAGTTTTATTTTCACATTGGCCATTTTTAGTGTAGAAAAATGCAAATTATTTTTGAGTGTAGATTTTGTCTCCTTGTACTTTGCCAACTTTATTAACTCTGTGTGTGTGTGTGTGTGTGTGTGTGAATCATCTTTAGGGTTTTCTACATATAAAGTGATAACATCTGTGAAAAGAGGTAATTTTACTTCTTTCACATTGGATGTATTTTATTACTTCTTTCCTAAACTTTCTGGCTAGTGCTTACAATACTCTGTTGAACAGAAGTGGTGAAAATCAATATCTTGGTCTTGTTCCTAATCTTAGAGGAAAAGCTTTTAGTCTTTCACCATTTAGTACGTTGTTAGGTGTGGGTTTTCCATATATACGATGTTTTTAATATTGTATACCCCCCCCACTGAATTTATAGAACTAAATAACTTGTCTAATTTATTAATACAATGAATTTAAGAATGCAAGTCCCTAAATGTCAGTTAAAGAATAGCTTTAGATGTTCATAATACAAACCTCCCAAAAGAATGGCCAACATAAGATTTCAGTTTATTTTTCTGTTTTGTGATAAGTCCAGATTTAAGAAGCTGAAGTCTGATATAGTTGTTCCACAGAAACATTTGGGGACCAGGCACCTGATACTTTCTGCTCAGAAAGGTGCGGTGGTCTTCACTATGATTATAAAATGTTGGTAGCAAGATTATTTGAGTGAAAGAGCAAAAGGCTATTATCTGCTGAGTTTCTTCTCTCTATACAAGAAACTTTCCTGGAAACTCCAATACTTTCCACTAGGTTTATTATAGGTTAGAATCTAGTTGCATGTTCAACCTGTGTGCAATGTATGCTAGGCAATGTAGTTTTTAAGATGGGTACATTACTCAAATTGAGGAAAAAGAATAAAATGGCTATTGTAAAGGTATCAATCTATTCTACATTATTGTCCTTCATCATCGAAACATAAAGGTGGGAAAAGCACCTAAATAATGTATGCAAATAACTGGCATAAAGTACATATTTCAGTAAATATGTAACAAAATGAATGACTAAATTTTTCTGCATACATTTCTTATAGTGGAAATGTCAGAAAGTGGTTTTTAGGGGGTTTATTCCATTTCACCTAAAAAAGGGATGGTAAAAAAATAACAGGATTTTGCCTTTCACATGTGAATATTGTGTTTGCCTGATTCAGATGCAGTGGCGAAACTTAATGAACCACTGGCATCCCTCTATGATCTTATTAATATTTTATTCAATGTTAAATAATCAAATGAAATAGTAAAAATAATTTAGGGGATGCAAATTTATGAATTGAACATCGTAGCATTATTGTATAAAGTATATGCTGTATATAAATATTCACTGAAGGCACAGATATCTCAGAGTTCTCTGTCTTATATGATCTATTGCTAACTTACCTCAATTTCTCAAATTCACTTGCAATGTCATTACTGTATTCTAAGCCAAGAAGATTCTTGGAAGCCAGTGCCTGCAAGAGCCTGTCATATTTTTTACTTCAAGAATTAAAACATTATCAATTTACTCTTGCTTTCTACATGCATTCATTAAGGAGTGCAAATTACACAATTAGATGCATTTTGTTGCTCAAATGAAAATTTCATATGCCAAAGTCTGAGCTCAAGAGTGCCAATTGGTAAATCTCAACCTCAGATTCTGCACTACATACTGATTTGTATTTTTGCTTGAATCTTTTCTACTTGAAGGTTTAAATTATCACTCTTCATTCTAAGTATTGTTTTCTTAGAATGCTTTTGATTTCTAACTGTGGTGAGAATGATGGATTGAGATTAGATAGTGAGATTCATTTAGTGTTGAATGTTATTTACCACTGTTTTTCTTCTCCATCACTAGATAAAAATGAATCAAAATGAGTTTTACTGTAGAACATGGCAAGTATCACTACTTTAAATAAACTTTTCAGTACGAATCAGGAAGCCTCTTTACGAATACAACAATGATTTTAAAAGGCAATAAATTAATAGGGTAGAAAATCTTTTTATCTTCCATTGTAATTATTTCTTAAGTGCCATTCAATAGCCACAAATATTTTATAATTATATTACATGAGCTAACATTTAGCAAATATGCACTTGGGCTAGGCACTCTTCTACAAGTTTCTTCATTTTACCTCATTTACTCTTTACAAAAACTCATAAGTAATTTTATCCCTATTTTATAATTACATTTTCTAAGCCACAGAATCAGAGCTAATAGGCAGTGGAACCAGGATTGGAATGCAGATTAGCTTCATTTAGAGCTTATAATCTTAACCATGAGGCCATGTGACTCTCAATGAATATTCATTGGAATATTCATTAATGGAATATACATGCACATATCTACATATGTAAAGACGTGTGTGTGTGTATATATATATCTACTTCTGTGTCTATACGCTCTTCCAGTACACCTGTTCTTCCAATATGCATCTATTAAGCATAGTTTATTAACAGAGAAAGATTTTAAATTCTAATTTGTTGCCATTTAGGTCAATTGAGATGGGATTTAAATTGTATCATTCAAAAGAGAAAAGTTGTTATAATATGAATTATTATTTTGACACCCAAATAATACGATTAAGCTTATTTTAACACAAATGGAATCTAAAAGTTTGCCTTCATTCTTTAGTAATATGGGAAGCATTGTCCCAAATTTTAGTAAAGGATAATTTTATCTATAAAATTCTAGGTTTATGCATATTTGGCAAAAGAACAGTTTAGAAAGTAAAAGTTATTCCAAGCTGCTATATTAAAAATAAAATTGCTTGCATTTTGCCATAATACTCTTTATTAAAAAGTTAAGTCTATTTTAAGTGGCTCCATTTTGTACCCAAATTCATCTGAAATACTTACTAATCTACTGACATTCATTTTTTCCTCTAAAGTGATACCATGGTTTTGGGTCCCCAGTCATGCTGTGCAGGATAAAAATGGTATAATTGTACAAGTAACATTAATGCTTTCATAAATTAGAAACTGTCTAACACAGCTATTTTAAAGACCAAAATAATGAAATGCTCAATGGACTCAAAAGAATTAACATAATAAATAGACGATAATTTCACATGTAAATTATACCGTATTTCTTCTTGTATCCAAAGTCTGTAACATTTCTTACTATTAATTAGATATTTTGACTAAAGGAAGCATTACATAAGGTGGTAGGAATCTAAAATTTCAGACAAATTGCTACTAATGTAGTATAATATTGTGTTAATGGATATTCAAACTCACCAAGAGACTGATCTGGCAGTATGAGTTACTCTTTCTGTTTTCTGAGCTCTATCATCCTAATAGCTGGGAAATTTAGAAGAAATCACCTCATAGATCTTTCTACAAATTGAGGATAGCAATAGTTACCATTCAATACAACATCAATTAATCAAGACATAATATGTTTAGACAGTGCTTATTTTAAAACATGTGTTTTGATTATTTACAATATTTTTTGAGTAGTGCAATCTCATAAACCTACATTTTTCTTTACTTGTCTGGATTTTGTTTACTTTTGACCAAAGAAACTCTATAACATAAATGTGGTTGTTTCAATGAGTCCTGACACATTGTGAAGATAAAATGTCAGTGGGCTTTAGAAAAAATGTTTATCGTGTATTTGATAAAAGTCCTTAATTATTTACTCTTTCACTCATAAATGCATTTATTTATTCACTGAATATTCTTTGAGTGCCAGTCACTGAGGACAAGATGCTTAATAAGACCAGCATGACCTCTACCTTCCTGGAGTTTAGTAGCCATAATGGAGACAATTATTAGTGATCACATTTGCTACAAACTAGGATATGTGCTAAAAAAGGACAAGGGAATAGTGATAGATTTCAACAAAGAAACTCAACTGAGGTTGAAGGGGGCAATATTCTGAAAAACTGACATCTAAGATGAGACCTAAAGGATGAGTGAGAATTTGCTCTATGAAATTGTTTCTGGAGGAGGGAACAATATGCCGAGGTGTTCTGAAGAAGGAAATGAACATGAGCCAGTGTTCATGTTCATTGTTGTGGGCAGAGGAGAGACGCGGGTGACTTTGACTGGAGTATGGACAAAACCACATCTTATAAGTCTCAAAGGTAGGGTTAGAAGCTTGAGATTTTTCTCCTATTCATATTAAGAAACTGTTGAAGTGTTTTAAGCCAGGAAGAGATTGGATAGAGTTTGCATTTCAAAAAGAAGACTAACTATTGTGTGGAGAATGGATTGCAGAGGCCAGAGTGGAAGCCAACAGGAGGACGTGACAGTTGCTTGATAAAAGATGACAAAGTCTAGAATGCTTTGCCCAAAGCAGTAAGGATGGAGAAGGGGACAGAGAAAGGGACACATTTTGGGGGCAAAGTTGCTAGAATTTTCAGTAAAATACGTGGATGACTGACTTTTGTATAGTGCTCTGTAAGTATCTATATCTCAAATATTCTGTATATAATTCCCTCGTGTCTTTGAACTGTGGTCACATATTCTTGCCTTTCTAGTCCACTAATAATAATTCTTAAAATCTTTGCTTTATCTTAGGGGATTTTTAAAATGTTACTTTTCCCATGAAACTGGCTCTCAATAGGAATGAACCCTCAACCAGTATGCTTTGCTTTTTGCTGCATCTTGGTGTTTGCAAGATGTTAGAGCGCAGCAGCATGGCCTGCATAGGTGCCTTATTCCTGCTCCTACCCTATTTTGTAAACCTCTCAGATGCCACAGCAACATCTTGATCATACTACACAGCAGATTGCATTACTTAGTATTCAACAAATATTTCCTGAAATTGATTTTTGTTTAAAGGTGAGAATAAGAACTTATGTGACAAAAACCCAGACATTCTATTTTAAGGGATGTTAGGAATTTTTAAAACAGTAACATTATAACAATCAGTGCATAGTACAGGGGTTACTATGTATTTGATTGATGTTCTCTCTGGCTCACTTAAAAAAATCTATGGTGTATGAATGCAGATACATATATCTACTATGTGACCGCAAAAACTAAAAAGTAAAACTAAAAAAAAAAAGATTAGTCACAGGCACTGTTTTAGTATAAATACTTCTGGTTTTAATAGTTAATGATGCCAATCTCCCAACATTGTTGTTAAATTCTTTCACCTATGTTAGCTCTGTGACCACCAATGAGATTGTGTGTGTGTGTGTGTTTTTTTTTAAGAACAGAAAACATATTTTGCTTTGTCTCTTCCAAGATGTCTGTCCAAATTCCTAATGGCATTGACTCTGTTTCCCTGGTGTCACTCCCATGTTCTCACAGCTAATGGCATTCTTTTTGGACTTACCTTGCTGCCCTCTTTGTAGCCCCACAACCTAGGGCCTAATTCTGTGAGTATATATTCTCCAACTGATTTCTTCAAATCTAGTTTTATTTCTCTGCATCCATACTCTCAGAGGCTCAATGATTGTCTGCTCAGTTGTTGCCTACTTGCTCATTTCTCTTGGAAGCATTCAGCAGTAATTTTTAGATCACAACCTTGTCATATACCCTAGAAAGGGGGTGTGTCTGCCTTTGTTCGTCCTCATGGGGATTTTATATCTTAACTATCTCATGTGTGATACAATTCTCAGCATATGCACGTAACTTTTTGGCTCAGTGATCTAGAAAGAAGGAGAATGAAGAAATAGAAAATAGGCAATTGATACAAAATTCACATTTTCACATAGGTTAATGTTTGTGACAGAAAATGCTGATTATTGCACATGTCTATTCTGTCTTTCTTTAGAAATAGAGCTCCCAAATTATTGTTGGGGATATGTCAACCCAAATAAAGATTATATTTTCTAGAAACCCTTGCAAACAATCGTGGCTATACAAATACATTCAGGCAATGGCACCCAGAGAGAATTGATGTGTAGGGCTTCTGGGTCATGGCCTTAAGGGACAAGAACATGGTTTCTTCTTCACTTGCTGGAAAAGTGAGCATAACAGTTAGAACTGGGGTAGTCCTTTCAGACCATGAAATGGAAGCCATGTATTGAGGCTGAAAACATGCAGAGATATTATTGAATCCCCAAAGTGAAGACCCACCACTGCAGCCCTAGGTCACTTCTATTATGATACTTAATTAATCCACTGTTACTTTGTTTTGGGTTGAGCAGCCCAAGTTGAACCTAAACACAATCACACAACGTTTCCCTTGATTTCTGGAGAAGCCCCTACTGTTCATTAGGTACTTTATGTTATTTAAAACACATAGCTAGTAGTAGTAGAGCTTGGATTTGAACTTTCCAGTTTCCAATTTGCATTAAATTGTTGCACAACGCAAGGAGTACATGGTTAGCATTGTTTCTAAAATGTATTTCCCTATGAGTCTGAATTAAAGAAAAACCCCACATCTATGTTCTTTCGTGTAATGTCTAGCCTTGTCATATTACTATCTTAAGTCTATAGTATTACTGTTATAAGTCTATAGTATTATTGTCATATAACTTTATGGGAAAGTTTTTTTTCAATAAATTTAACTCCAATACACTTAGAGAGGACATATGTGACTTGAAAATGAGTTAGGGACATGTATTAAATTAGCTTGTTACAACAACTTTGCTTGTGCCTGAAGAGAACCTATAATACAGTGGCTCAAACAAGCTAGAATTATTTCTCTCCCTGGTAACAGAAGAAGGCACATTGCCCATCATGGAGAGGCAATTTTGCTTCATGAGATCATGCAAGTGTCCCGTTACTTTTCTTCTTGTTACTCCACAAATTTCTGGGTTAGAAGCTCACAATTTTTTTCTGTAAAGTATCGTAGTGAATATTTTAGATTTTGAGGACCATGTCATCTCTGATATATCTGATGCAACTCCTCAACTAGCCATGTCTGCTGCAGTGCAGATTTGTCCTTGAGCAGCTCATAATTTGCCATGGGAAATATTCAAATAAACAAATATCTGCCATCTAATATGATGTATGTGCCAATATGTCTAAGCATGCAAATACACACACACCTCTATGAGATACAGATGTAGAACAAGACTGGTTATAGAGTATAAAAGAAAACCAAAGAAGAGTGTTCATACCTGAAGAAGTCTTTACTTAGTTTAAATAGGCATTCATCAAGAAAAAGCACATAGAGAAAAAGAATTTTTTTGCAGAGACACATAGAGGCAAGAAATTTCTTGCAGAGAGAGCCACAGAATTGTGTTAGGATGGCCAAAGTTATGCTGTACTAACAACTCAAAAATTCAGTGGCTTAAAACATATTTTTTGATAATGATACAGATTTGTTAAAGACTGGTCTCAGCTATGCAGCAGGTCAAAACTTCCTGAACTAGCAGCATTTCCACCATCTAGAGCATCCCCATTCACTGCAGCAGGAAAAGGCACCATGGTTACACCAATACTGGCTCTTACTTTTCCCCAGAATCACACGCATCACTTTTGCTCACATTTTTTCAGTCACAAGAAATCCGGTGAACACGTCTTAATTCAACAAGATGGGAAAGTGCAATTTTACCATGTATCTTAAGTAGCTAGCAGAGGATATTTGTAAGCCCTAATGTCAACCACACTTATTAAGGACTCAGAGACGAGAATGCAGGAGTAGCGAGAAGCCAGGTGACTGGAGCTTTTAGAAGAGGGACATTAGATGAATTGTGATCTATCTGTATGAAATTATCAAATGTGCTTAAAGAGGATCCATCCAACTGAAGGATAGTCATGATGGTAGTGAAGAGAATAGATTACAACAGGAAAAGTATTTTTCTTCCCAGAGTGAAAACGTGTATTATGGATAATTTCAAAATGTGAGGATGAGGTTAAGAAAAGAGTCAGGAATGTTACACAAATCTATTCATGAGATAAAATGACATAGAAGTGTACACACACACACACACACACACACACACGTAAAAACTGCTGAAATCTGAATAGGATCTTTATATTTTCCCAATGTCCATTTTCTGGTTTTGATATTATGTAAAATGGGACTTCAGGAGGCTGAGGAAAGAGTACATGAGGCTTCCCTGCACTGTTATTTCATTTTCTGTGAGCCTATAATTATTTAAAAATAAAATAAAATGACTCCAATATTTTAGAGGGTTTTTAAAAACTGGAACTAATAAATTAGAATTTGCACAGTGCTGTGTATTTTGTCATCACTTTCACAAACATCATCTAACCTGAATAACAACCCTCAGATATTTGACAGATTGTAAATAGTAATTGTTGGAATCGTTGTCTTTGTGAAAAAGTCTTCTGTGGTCCTATTAAACAGTATTTAAGAACAAAAGTAATTAAAGTATAACGTAAGAGGAGCTTTTAAATCTATCCCCCTTTGGCATATTTTTAAACAGAATATTGTTCCTGGATGACTCACAGCACTGGCATCTAAAATGATGTGTGATGGAGCCATATATTTTTTAGGCAATGTACATCATAACACTGTCACATGATGAACCTGAAAATGAAACATTTCTTAGTTGACCACAGCAAGAATAATATAGAATCCAAATAAAGAAGGCCTAATGCCCTTTCCTGTTTTCTTTTCTCAAAACATACAGTGGAAAATGTGTGGGTCTTGAAAATCTTTAGAATATTTTCTTCATGGCAAATTATTACCAGCTATTGCCAATGACAAATTGAAATCAATACTCATTCTTTGAGACCAGGCACAGTGGCTTATTCCTGTAATACCAACACTTTAGGAGGCTGAGATTGGTGGATCCCTTGAGCCTGGACATCAAGACCAAGACTAGGTAAGACAGGAGACCTCATTTCTACACACACACACACACACACACACACACACACACACACAAACACAAGAAAAAAAAAAAGCCAAAAAAGAAATTAAAAAATTAGCCAGGCATGGTAGCATGTCTGTGGTCCCAGCTACTGGGGAGATTGAAGTGAGAGGATGACTTGAACCCTGGAAGTCAAACCTGCAGTGAGCTATGGTCGTGCCACTGCACTCCAGCATGTGTCACAGAACAAGACCCTATTTCAAGGAAACATTGATTCTTTTTTTTAAGTAAAAATTTAAGTTTTGGTCCACCATGGGGTTTTTGTATTAATTCTGATTTTTTTTAAAAAAAGATTACATTAAAACATTATTTATCTTGATTACTGATTATTTGTTTGTACCCTTAAGCTTTCTGCCCAAAGCAAGTGCCTCCTCTGCTTCTCTCTGAGTAGAAAAATAGATGATTCTTTAAGACACTGAGGGAAGTTGTCTACCTGCAGATAAGCACCAAATGTCATTTCACCTGCTAGCCTCACCCTGGGCATCATACTTGATTCTGTATCTTAATATCGAAATGATTTTCCATGTTATCAGAGAAAATAAATCAGCTAATCTCTGGCAAAAAAAAAAAAAAGAAGAAGAGATCTCTACAAATGATAAAATGATTTTCCATAAGGAATTTTATAAGCAGGTTATTTGACATGACATACAGTTTTCTTTATGAAATGTATACACCTGCATACACTGAAACACAAATTTTCATTGTTTTCAAAATCATTTGGTTTTGACCTTACTTTGCAGGACTCTGGATTTTGTTTTGGTTTGCTTATTTATTTTCTTTCTTTTTAATCTGTTGTACACCTGCCAAATCTCAGGAGATATGCATCTAAGCCAATTTGTTAGCTTTTAGATTTATCACAGTTTCCAGTGGTAAGCTAAAGTTAATGAGTTAATAAATAAAAATTCATCAACATATACATATCATGTCCTTGACAAGAAAGTATCATTTGTGTTGTAAGTTATTGTTCAGAAGTTTTATTTTATACATGGTTGAACTTCGTATAAAAAGGGAGATATTATCAAACCCAAGTATTCTTCTATTTATTTCAATTTTCTCATTTTTATCATGAAGGGAGAAATTAATATGAAAATCTTTATTTTTACAAAGACCTCATGAAAAATTCCTGGGCAAAATTCTTTAAGTTCATATCAGATTGCTGTCCTGATAAATTCCAAGTGCTTATGTCACTCTTGGATGAAAGAACATATTTTTGATATCCCATTGTTTAATGTAATTGTTCATTATCACACTTATACCTAAGAATATGAATTCTAGCCAGTTGCCTACATCATTGTTGGTCTTTGTTTTTAAGTGGTTTTCATTTTCATCACATATAAAGGGTAATTAACTTGCTATTTATCTGATCTTATATGAAAATAATTTAAAGGAAACTATGGGTTAGAATTGCAAAGAATCTAAGCTTATTAAAGAAGTGGCCAAGGTGTAAGATATGTATCTATATATCTATATATATGTGTGTTTTTGTGTGTGTATATATATGTATATATTATATGTTTGTATATATTATTATTATATATTTATACATTTATATAACTTAATACCAAGATTATATCAAGAGGAATTTGAAGGGTTCTATTTTCTTCACATTTTATTAAACTGTATTTTCATTTCCTGAATATCTTTACTTACAAAGTTATGCCTAAACCAAAGAAACCCAGAATTGTTTAAGGAATGAAAACTTAAAAACAATTCTAAGAAATGCTCTTAGAACCAGTTTAACCTGGAGAAGAGGAAACAGACATCTAACTTCACACAAGGGACAAGAACAGTTATAAACAGCAGCATCCTTTACTGGGAAATGCTCAAATGGAAATAGTCCTTAGATGCATATGAGGCACTAAATTGGATAAAACAATAAACTTTCTTCTTAAAAGGAATAGATGAGTTATATATTTTATTTTTTCTAGAAGAATTTTAAAGTTATAGAATCATTTGCCTAAAATAGCTTAAATTTGATTCTATTCAAAGAACAATCAATAGATATATTGAAGTCATCTTTAGAACTCTGAGTTCCTGAAAGTAAAAATTTCAGCTCCCAACCTCTTTAACCTGATGTGTATCTATAGCAAACTCTTAAAAAAAGAAAGCCCTAGATACCATTTTCTTTAATAGGGTGCAGTGATAAAAATCAGGAAATAATATATCCCAAATAATGAATTTTAATCAGGAAGCTACTCTTTGTTTCTGTTTTAAATGTTGTTATTCCAATTTTGAAATATATTTCTGGTCTTAACATAATTCTAACTCTATTTTTAGAACTTTGGCAGGACAAAAATTAAAAAATAAGAGATATCATTAAATAACACAGTTTTTCTATAGTGATATTATACTGGTTCCTTAGCTTGAAACATATCAGTATTTCAGAATACATTAAAATATTCAACATTCTGTTCATCCACTATCACTGGAGACACTCAATATCTCCAAGTACTAGGAACGGACTCTGTGTTTAAGACTGCCTAAAATTCAAGGGATCCAAAAGTCTAATGAGAGACTTGACAAAGCGATGCCTTAATGAAATGTTTCAGTTTTTCCTACTTTTAAAGAATCCCAAGGGTATTTTTTGAACTGACTGTCACTCTTGCAATTGGTGTAGCAAAGTGCTTGGATCTCCTGTTGGTGTGTATTCACTGATTACGTTTAGTGTAGTTTTTTAATGTTGCCGATCTAGATTTAAATTGAACTTGTCATGCTGGAGTGCATGTGTCCTGGTTCTGAATCTCTCTAGTTCTTGTTGCTATAGTGACCAGGAGACATCAGGAGGAAAGTAGAAAAGAGGAATCTTCACTGAAGCATGCATGTCCATCTGACACCCCTGTAAAGCAGTAGTTCTCTTTACTTCTGTACCTTTGAGGGTTATTGTAGCAAAAGGAGTTATCCTATTTTGCAGGTTCAGCTTTTATTATAAATTTTAAAAAGCATATTTTTGGTTAGTACTAAAGTAATAATGGTAACAATGACAGAATTTAAAAGACAAAGAAAGATTATTTTTATTCTGGATCCCAGTTGTCTCATTATCTTAGAAAAGTATTTCATAGTTTTCACTATTTTCCTTCCAGTTTTTCAAGCAGCGGTTCTCAACCAGGAACACATTTGCACCCCAGGAGACCTTTGGCAATGTCTGAGATTTTGGTTGTCTCAAAGAGGGGGTGCTGCTGCTGGCATCTAGTGGGTAGAAGGTAGGGTTGCTGCTAAACGGGCTACAGTGCATAAGACAGTCTCTGCAATAAGAAATTATCTGACTCAAAACGTCAATAGTGCTGTGACTGTAAAACCCTACTTTAAAGCAATGGTGACTCATTTTAAAAACTGACACTACCCTGTGAATCTCCTAGGATGACAAGTGACAACTCTGAATAAGGGCTGATATTCTAATTGTAGTAATGGAGTGGGCAGAAAAAAAGACAAGATATTTAGACATCCATCTAGTATATTACTATTAACATCCATTAGTCATTAAAAGAAAGAGTTTCCACAGGAAAATACATGTTTCTTAACTATTTATTTGATCAATCCTATTTCTATAGTGCAGTTGTACAAAGCTTTTCTCATTTTTGCTTGTCTTAAAAAATACAAGATTGAGAAGTAGATAAGAGTTCAGTATTAGTCATGTGACTATTTCTTGGGGTCTACGCTGGGTTTCTGGGAGCTACTATTATGATGATAAGGAGTAGTATTGGTTGAGCCTTGGGAACCTGCCTTGATGTACATTTTCCTAGCTGTATTACATTCTGGAAAATAGAGTTTTAGTCCATAGAAAGTTGATTTTCTTTGTTCAAGTCACTTAAAAACCCTAAGTTTAAGTAATTTTTTTATCAACAATAGATGAATAAGGGAGAGCATATGAGTAAAGTGGGCACCGAGCTATGCTCAAAAGAGACGGATTTCACATTCAACAAGATAAAACACTTAGTAAGGCTGACCACAGTGTGCTCATTCCATCACTTCCCCCAGCCCTCAGGTTTCTTCTTTATGTACTGTGGTACTTCAAGAATTTATGATTGGGTGCATCAGGCATTTCCTCGTTCTTAAAATTGAGTTAACATAGATGTGTTGTAAGTTTCTGCTGCAGGGTAAAAACAAAGATGAAAAGATGATTTTCTAAGCTCATTTCTCCTGGACTTCTCAAAGGAAACTTAAATTATGTATCTGTCTTAAGGGCAATTGATGTAGGTAGGACCTCTTTTAGAGTAGTATTTTTGCCTCCTTGAGTGTTTCTTCCCCTTCTCCCTTTTCTGGAAGAGTTCCTTTGATTACCCTTTGGGACCTCATTACCCTCACCTCTTCTCAGTTTATGTAATTTAAACTGGGTTGGCGCTATCGCCAACTCCACAGAATGAGCACAAACTCAAGATCTTGCCAAGAAGTATCTTCTTGGCTATAAATCTGATTCAGTGACAGGCAATGGAAACTTGATCAGGCAATGAGATATATATTTGAAGATTATTGGACATAATTGCCAGTTGTGGGATACAAACAACTAAAAATTAAGCTAGTAAAGAGAAAAAGCAGAGTCTGGAGAAAGAGAAAGACTAACTCTGACATAATTTGAGCAACTGGATCCAGCAGCATCTGAAGTCAGATATCCATGGATATTTTAGTTATATGCACCACTAAATTCATCTTCTTTTCTGTTTAAGCCAGTTTGATTTCATCTGCTGCTGCTCAAAACCAAAAGTGCTGAAAATGTAGTAAGGGGCAAAAATAGAAAAGTGAAATAGGTGAAAATCAGATGATATTTGTGTCTTAGCAAATAATGTGCTTTTTTCTTTAATCTTTCCTTTTAACATGTAAACTTAATTTTAAAGAGATGTTTCAACCAGTTTAGCCAATTTGTTTCTTGACTGACACTTTTTTTCTCCTAATGGATGTGTTACATTTTGAAAGATTGACTCTGATTCCACAGAGAGTTGATTTTCTTTGTTCTTAGTATCACAGGATAGGCTTCCAATGAATAAAAGAAAATTTTTGTTCACTGTTATCTATTGTGTAGTGAACATGATTGACTTGCTAAACACCAACCATGAGACCAGTCAATCTTGTTGATTCAACAAAAGTATCACCTGCCATCAAGAAATCTTTTCAGTTCCTGAAGCTAACTTGCAAAATATTTACAATAATCATGCCTGAAAATGTTGAACATAGTTAAGATTCTTTATCTCCCTTACTGAGTAATGATTTGAGAAATAAGAGAGAGGAATCATTCAATTTGAAAAAGCAATCTTGAACTGTAAATGCTATTTAAAAGCAAATAATTGTTTTATCTCTAAGTGAAAAGACTCAGCAAACTTTCTGTACTAAATGACTGTCAGTTATGGACCTATTTCAAGTTAAAATTAGTATCATCAGAATTTGGGAAATTTAAGCATTAATTATATGACAGAGTACATTGCGATTTTTTTTTTTTTTTTTAACCAAAGCACTTTTTATATGAGGCAAAGAGGAGTCTTACCGAAGGGATTACGTTCCAAGCAGACAAAACTCAACTGTTAGTGGCACTATTTTGACCTGGTATATTTTGCTTCCCTTTGGTCAGAAACGGGTATTCAGGTTTTACTTTTCCCAGTGGGGCAAAAAGAACAAAGCAAATTGGAAGAGACTTCTACTCTACTGACACTGTTCCTCAGATCCAATATCAACCCAGACAAGCCCTCACTAGCTGCTCTGTAGGTTGATGTCCCGCTGCTGAGTGACACAGGCCATACTACATTTGCAGGGGCAGAAATGAGACAGGAAACACAGGTACAGGGTCACTTGGGGATGAACAGGGATCCACAGCTTCAAAACTTCATGGAAGGGGTAGTCTTCGTAGGAGGCCCAGCTCACCAAGGCACAGACCCTCCAGTTCCTCTTGTGGCTGAGTACGGTGTTCATATCCTGGCTGCTTAGTTCAAAGTCAACGACCTTAGTTCTCAGCAATGCACAGACTTGGAGATCACTACCAAGTTCCTCTCCATGGGGAACTAGATCAGAACCTGGGCTGTAGTTTTATTGTGCTTGCCTGCAATCACCTTGATCTTGGGATCCTCCAGGATGGAAGGGGCCTGAGGCTTGGCCCAGAGTCTGTCAGGAGAGCCAAGGGGGGTATAGATGGTCACCAAGATGCCTTCGGACTGGCAGTACTGGATTAACTTCTCCTGAGTAAGGTATAGGTGGCACTCAATCTGGTTAACTGCCGATGTATACTTTAAGCCAGGTTTGTTTAAGATCCTTTCCACCTGGAGATGGTTACAGTTGGAGATACCAATAGCTTTCACCAGCATCTACCCCCTCTTCTATGGCTGCCATGTGTTCACAATGTTGGGGTCATTGGGAACCACATTGTCTGACTCATCCAGTGGGCAAAATTCCTTTCCAGGCTTAAAGCTGCTTAGGCAGTGAATAAGGTGGACGTCCAGGTAGTCCAGCTTCAGGTTGCTGAGTCTTTTGGCAGGCCCCTTTCACCAGGACCTTCTCATGGTGCATGCACCACAGCTTGATAATAAGCCTTATGCTTCACCACCTGCTCCCTAAGCATCTCCTGATTGGCCACCCCCACCGCATTCTGGTACACGTGGGTGCAGTCGATGTGGTGGTACCTGACATTTCTCTCCACCTTCACAGCCTTGGTCACCTAGCCTGGAGGGGACTTCCAGGTGCCCAGTCCCAGATGGGAATCCTGGCACTGTTGGTGAGGACAATGTGGCTCGCCATGGCTGCTGCGCTCCCTAGACCCCCACCCAGAATGTACGTTGAGATTTTTAATATCTAAGTTATCTGGAAAACCCAAGTGGTAATTAGTAATGCAAAGTTTGGAGCAAGTTTTCATTTGAATGCAAATACTATTATTATCTTTAAGGCATGATTCCTCAATATTGGCTGCATTCCAATATTGGAACCAGTTGGGTTTAAAAAAATACTGATAATTGAGATACATGAGATAGAGTACTGCCTGCATTAGGGATATTTAAAAACCTCTCCAGGTGATTCTAATGTGCAAAGTTTGAGCACAATTGTTTTAAGTCATTAATTGTCATTTTAATATTCATAGAAATCACCTGCAGGTGTTGTTAAAATCAGTTTCCGATTCAGTAGGCCTAGAATGCAGTCTGAGATTCTGTATTTCTAACTCTATTGTTGCCAGTGTGGGTATCACATTTGGAGTAGCAGGGTTGTAAGGCATTGGTTGCATTTTTGGAGTAAATGGGTATAAGAGAATTTTCTAGTGTCCACTCACTGCCTATCTTAAACTAAGACTGGAAATCTCTTGTAATGTACAGGGTTGTGGTAATTGAACTTAACTTGTAGAGGACTTTCTATTATAATGAAGACTTGTTGTGAGTTGCTATTCCTGCTGATGGTACTACTTTTATAAAGGGTGCAGGGAAGGAGAACTGGGATGCTACTAAGCTTTCTGATTTCATAGCCTCTGGCTCTGTTCAAAGGGGTGCTTGGGCAAAATGGCAAAGCTTGACTGTCATACCTTCACCCACACTCTTCCCTCCTCCTCTCCTTCTGGCCTACTAGCCCAGCCAGCCACCTTCCTGCAGCGATTTTCTCTACCAATGAAAACACAGTTTTGAAGATCTTACTCCCTCCAGTTGTACCCCAGTGGGAGACTCTTAGTTGATTCCAGGTTGGCAGCCCTCTTTGTGGATAATTCAGGAATGTTATAAACTTCCATTTGGAAGTGGAGATAGAATCTCCTTTCCTTCACTTTGTGTTCAGTGTTCTGCTGACTTTCACCACTTCCCAAAACAACATCCTTTTCAGAAATGTAGATGCAACTATATTATAGTTTGTGATATATTAGCACCCACACCATATTATTATAGACCATGAGCTAAGGTGCTAACTTAAACAAAGACCCCAATTCCTATGTCTCAAAAAAACCAAATCAAATTCTGTTTGGTCTACTTAAATAGTAGACAACATAAGCATAACAACATGGAGAAATTTTTATTTTCTTAGCAGCAAAATCATCCCCAAGAAAGTCATTTTTTCGGGTGAACGTTTTTGTTAAGTTTTGATAGAGTGGGGAGTAAGACCTTCTAAGGGCATGCTTGAGGAAAAAGATAGAAGTTTGCTCTTAGAGTTGAATAAAATGCATTTATTTGGCCAAGTGAGGTATGTAAGTTGAGCACAGGAGCTTGGAACAGCAGAAAAGACTTGGCAGTTGTGTCAGGAAGAGGGAAGAGGGATGGTGTTACTAATGGAGAGAATACTTTGGTTAGGACAAGTGGATATTAGATATCTGGAGGAAATTTCAGTACATGTTAAAAATGTTTTAATTTTTTATGGATATATAGTAAGTGTATATATATTTATGGAGTACATTGAAATGTTTTGATAAAAGCGTGCAATGTATGAAAATCACATCACAGAAAATGAGGTATCCACCCATTCAAGCATTTACTCTTTGTGTTAGAAGCAATCCAATTATAATTTTTTATTTTAAAATTTACAATTAAATTATTATGGACTATGGTCACCCAGTTTTGCTATCAAATACTAGATCTTATTTATTCTTTCTATTTTTTTATACCCAAATAACCCCTGTGCTCCCTCATTACCTTTCCTAGGCCCTGGTAACCATCATTCTATTTTCTGTATCAATGAGTTCAATTGTTTTGATTTTTAAATCCCACAAATAAGTGAGAACATGTGAAGTTTGTCTTTCCATGCCCGACTTATTTCACCTAACACAGTGACCTCTAGTTCCAACCATGTTCCAACTCATTTTTTATGGCTGAATAGTACTCCATTGTGTATATGTATCACATTTTCTTTGTTCAGTCGTCTGTTGATGGATGTCTAGGTTGCTTCCAAATATTGGCTATTGTGAACAGTGCTGCAACAAACATAGGAGCGCAGGTATTGCTTCAATATACTGATTTCCTTTCTTTTGGGTATATACCCAGCAGTGGGCTTGTGGGATCAAATGGTAGCTCAATGTTTAGTTTTTTTGAGGAACTTCTAAACTGTTCTAGTTAGTGGTTATACTAATTTACATTCCCTCCAACAGCATACAAGGGCTCTCTTTTCTCCATATACTTGCCAGCATTAGTTATTGCCTGTCTTGTTGATACAAGCTGTTTTAACTACGGTGAGGTGATATCTCATTGTAGTTTTGATTTGCATTTCTGTAATGATCAAGATGCTGGGCACCTTTTCATATGGCTGTTTGCCATTTGTATGTCTTTTGAGAAATGTCTATTCAAATTGTTTGCCCATTTTTAAATTGGATTGTTAGATTTTTTTTCCTATAGAGTTATTTAAACTCCTTAGCTATTCTGGTTATTAATCCCTTGTCACTGGGGTGATTAGCAAATACTTTCTCCCATTTTTGTGAGCTTTCTCTTCACTTTGTTGATTGTTTCCTTTGCTGTTCAGAAGCTTTTTAACTTGATGTGACCCCATTTGTCCACTTTTGCTTTGGTGGCCTGTGCTTATCAGGTATTACTCAAGAAAACTTTGCCCCAACCAGTGTCATGGAGAATTTCCCCAGTGTTTTCAGGTAGTAGTTTCATGGCCTGAGGTCCGATATGGTTAGGATCTGTGTCCCCATCCAAATCTCATCTTGTAGCTCTCATAATTCCCACGTTTCAGGAGGGATATGGTGAGAGATAATTGAGTTATGGAGGTGGGCCTTTCCTGTGCTGTTCTCCTGATAGTGAATGGGTCTCATGAGAGCTGATGGTTTTAAAAACAGGAGTTTTCCTGCACAAGCTCTTTTTTTTTTTTTGCCTGCCACCATCCATGTAAGATGTGACTTGCTTCTCCTTGCATTCCACCATGATTGTGAGGCCTACCAATCCACGATGTGAGTCCAATTAAGCCTCTTTCTTTTGTAAATTGCCTAGTCTTGGGCATGTCTTTATCAGCAGCATAAAAACAAACTAATACAATAAATTGGTACTGGGAGTGGGACAATGATGAGAAGATACCGAAAATGTGGAAGTGACTTTGGAACTGAGTAACAGGCAGAGGTTAGAAGAGTTTGGAGAGCTCAGAAGAAGACAGGAAAATGTGGGAAAGTTTGGAACTTCCCATAGAGTTGTTGAATGGTTTTGATTAAAATGCTGACAGTGATATAAACAATAAGGTCCAGGCTGAGGTGGTCTCAGATGGAGATGAGGAACTTGTTGGGAACTGGAGCAAAGGTGACCCTTGCTATGTTTTAGCAAAGAGACTGGCAGCATTTTGCCTCTACCTTAGAGATTTGTGAAGCTTTGAACTTGAGAGAGATGATTTAAGATATTTGACAGAAGAAATTTCTAAGCAGCAAAGCATTTAAGAGGTGACTTAAGTGTTGGTAAAGGCATTCAGTTTTGTAAGGGAAGTAGAGCATGAAATTTTGGAAAATTTGCAGCCTGACAATGCGATAGAAAAGAAAATCCTATTTTCTGAGGAGAAATCCAAGCCAACTGCAGAAATCTGCATAAGTAACAGGAAGAGCCAAGAAGGACGGGGGTGGGGAGAATATCCCTAGGGCATGTCAGAGGTCTTCACCACAGCCCCTCCCATCACAAGCCCATAGCCTAGTAGGAAAAAGTGGTTTAGTCATCTGGGCCAGGGATCCCTGAGCTATGTGAAGCCTAGGGACTTGCTGCTCTGTGTTCCAGACACCCCAGCCAGGGCTAGAAGGGGCCAACATAGAGCTCAGGCTATGGCTTCGGAGGATACAAGCCTCAAGCCTTGGCAGCTTCCCCGTGGTGTTGAGCCTGCCAGAGTACAAAAATCAAGAATTGAGGCTTGGAAACATCTGCCTAGATTTCAGACAATGTATGGAAACGCCTGAATGCCCAGGCAGAGGTTTGCTGTAGGGGTGGGGTCCTCATGGAGAACCTCTGTTAGGGCAGTGCAGAGGCAAATGTGGGGTGGGAGCTCCCATACAGAGTCCCTACTGGGGCACTGCCTAGTGGAGCCATGAGAAGAGGGCCACCATTCTCCAGACCCCAGAATGGTAGATCTACTGACAGCTTGCACCCTGCGCTGGGAAAAGCTGCACACACTGAAGGCCAGCCAGCCTATGAAAACAACCGGGAGGGAGGCTGTACCCTGCAAAGCCACAGGGGTAGAGCTGTCCAAGACTATGGGAACCTACTTCTTCCATTAGTGTGACCTGGATATGAGACATGGAGTCAAAGGAGATCATTTTGGAGCTTTCAGATTTGACTGCCTTGCTGGATTTCAGACTTGCATGGGCCCTGTAGCCCTGCTGTTTTGGTCATTTCTCCCATTTGGAATGGCTTTATTTACCCATTGCCTGTTCCCCTATCTAGGAAATAACTAACTTGCTTTTGATTTTATGGGCTCACAGTGGAAGGGACTTGCCTGTCTCAGATGAGACTTTGGACTGCGGGCTTTGAGATAATGCTTAAATGTGTTGAGACTTTGGGGGATTGTTGGGAAGGCATGATCAGTTTTGAAATGTGAAGATGTAAGATTTGGGAGGCATCAGGAGTGAAATGATATGGTTCGGCTGTGTGTCCCCACCCACATCTTATCTTGTAGCTCCCATAATTCGCAAGTGTTGTAGAAGGGACCCAATGGGGGATGACTGAATTATGGGGGACAGCTCTCTCCCGTGCTTCTCTCCTAATAGTGAATGAGTCTTAGGAGATCTGATGGTTTTAAAAATGGGAGTTGCCTTACTCAAGTTCTTTTTTCCCTTCCTCCATCCACGTAAGTAACATGTGACTTGCTTCTCCTTGCAATCCACCATGATTGTGAGGCCTACCAATCCATGTGGAACTGCAAGTCCAATTAAGCCTCTTTCTTTTGTAAATTGCCCAGCCTCAGGCATATCTTTATCAGTGGCATGAAAACAAACTAATACAAGGTCTAAGATTTAAATGTTTAATCATATTGATTTGACCTTTGTATACAGCAAGAGATAGGAATCTAGTGTTATTCTTCTGTATATGGATGTCCAGTTTCTCCAGCAACATTAATTGAAGAGATGCCAATACCATACTGTTTTGGATACTATGCCTCTGTAGTATAATTTGAAGTCAAATAATGTGGTTTCACCAGTTTTGTTCTTTTTGCTTAAGAAAACTTTATCTAGTCTGGGTCTTTTGAGGTTCCATATAAATTTTGGGATGGTTCTATCTATTTCTGTGAAAAAAGTTATTGATAGGAATTACACCCAATCTTTAGATTGCTTTGATTATTATGTACATTTTAACAATACTGATCTTTCTAATCCATGAACATTGAATATCTTTCCATTTTGGTGTCCTTTTCAATTTCTTTCATCAAAGTGTTTTATAGTTTTTATTACAGAGTTCATTCACTTCTTTGGTTAATTCCTAGGGATTTAATTTTATTAGTTCATTTCTTCAACATGATGTACATTAGGAATCATTTTTCTTATTGCTTTGTGGCAACTGTAGTAAACTCTCTGTTTCCTATAAACACAACGGGGCATTTTGGTATCTATTTTATAATCATAAAATGTAAATTAAGTTATATCACTCCTATACTCAAAACTTTCTAGTAGTTCTCCACCATAGGCAGAGTAGAAGCTGATGGTTTTATAGTTATCCTCAAGATCCCACATGATTGCTTTCTGACCTCATCTCTTTTTCCTGGCTTCCACACCTCACTGTTCTTAGAACAGACATCTCTATTTCCTCCCTGTGGTCTTTACCTTAGTTCTTCCCTCCCTCTAGAACACTTTGATATCACTTTGCTCAAATGCCTCCTTCTCAGCCGATAGATTTAAAGTGGCTATGCTCCCTCCCTGCTTCCCAGGACATTTGTCATGCTCTACTTCATTCTTCCATACCACTTTTCTCAGTATGTTTCAGGATATATATATTATTTTCATTGTTCTCCTCCACCCTCTCAAATGCAAGCACCATGCAGCCAGGGAGTCTATCTGTTCAATGATGAATGTTCAGCGTCTACAACATTATCATGGAAAAAAATAAATGCACAGAAGTGCCCATTAAGATTCCAAAGTGCTCATAGGAAGTCAGCCAAAACCTGATTATTTGAACTCTTCTTATTGCATTGCTTCTTGTCAGTTGCTAGCAAATTTAGCAGATTGGAAATAAGTAAAATTTTCCCCAATGACCCTCCCACCTCAGCTCCAATCTCTTTTAAGACACCTAATTTTCCTATGTTCAATCTAAAATATTTGAAGGAATAACATTAAATTCTTAGAACACATCTGAGGCTATCCTGGCAGGAGTTCATACTGTGTTAATACTTTTATCTGTTCCTCCTGTTCTCCTATTTCCATCACCTGCCAACTATTCCTCAAGGGTACACCCTACAGATGGTTTCTCCTTGGCCCAGGATTTCTCCATGTTGTGTCCTATTTATCTCTTTGAATTTATACTTGGCCTTCCTGTATCTCTTTCAGTAGTTCCATACCCACATTTTTATCCTCTGTTTAGGACCTTTGCTTAGAGTCAAGAAGATCAAGAATTCAATCCTGGCTTTGTTACACAGCTGTGTAGTCTTGGGCATGTTATGAATATACTCTTAGTCTCAGTTTTTATATCTATGAAATGGGAATATTATTTCAGTTCCTTCCTGTATGCAAGATAAGGATGATTATGTTGTGCTTTTGGACAACATCATGGTGAATGTTAAGTGAGATGGAGTTGAGTATTTATAACTAGGTGGTCAATAAGTGTTTCTTCCCTCATTCTTCCCTTCCTCCTTTTATTAGTTTCTGTTTTATCATAGCATCATAAAATCTTTAGTTTTAAAGTGACATTAAGTCCATTTGTTTCAGCTACTTATCTAAAAATCTGTCTTTATCGTCTTTGCAAGCAATTATCATGCCTCCATGATGACTAGAAGCTTTTATTTCCTTCTAAAGCACCCAATAATCTATTTGGCATAGATAAAACTAGTTCTTCTCTTATACTGAAATTGAATTACTCACCCTAAGACTTCTATTCTTAATGCTGATGTATGAAAAAATCTAAACTATACTGCATGATAATCCTTCAGAGAGATGAAAATAGTTATTCTGTCTTTTGGTGTTTTTAATCATTCATACAAACTTAGCACAGTAATTTTGATTTCTCAGAAAAATGACATTTTTTATTTGCTTTCCATGGCAATAATTTTTTTGTGTGAAACTCCATTTCATAAGACAATAGAGCACAGTGATTAAGGACACAGCTAGGGAGTTAGAATAACCTGAGGTTTGAGTCTGAGTTTGGTGACTTATTAGCTGTGAACCTGGGATAAACTTCTTTAAATGTTGTGTGTCTTCACTTAAACTGGATAATATTAATAAAAGATATTCCACGAAGGCTGCTGGGGGATAAAGCAGATGATGTGTTTAGCACACTCAGCACACTGCCCAGCATGTGGTTTGTGATGTGTGTCAGTGGTTGTTGAGTCTTGCCTGTCATACACAGCCTGCATGGTGCAAAACTAGAGCAAGTCTATCTCCCTTTGTTCTGGAAATTGTAATTTTATCTATGCAGTCTTAGATAGAATTAGGTTTTGTTGGCACCTACATCAGTCAACTCATTCTCATTGCATTTGGAATCAGTAGTACTAGGGATATAAGTAACATGTTCTCAATGAGGCATTACAAATGCCAAAGAAATGAATAGAAAAGCCAATAAAAGGTTTAAAATGAATGAAATAAAAAAAAGTCTATAGCTAGGGAGATCATATGTTAAGAAAATAAGTCCAGTGGGACAAGAGTTTATGAGTTTATTCATTTACTTTTCAAAAACTATTTGTTTAGCCTCACCTTTTATCCAGACAACAATGCTAGGCACAGGCATGGTCCCTCACCATGGCATTCTCAATAGGGGCAAGTATAACAAAGAATTAAATTCAATGTTATATAGACTCGCCTATCTTCATAAACCTAGATGAAAGAACAAAATGCAGTATCGTTTTATTTTAGTTTGGACTGTGGCATTTGAAAGCATACAAGATGAAAATGTTAATAAAGTCTAACTGTATTTTTTAAATGAAGTAATGTGGATCTCAATTTTTTTTTAATTCCTCAGAATTGCAGGGTATGCATGTTGAGTAACTTGAGTGACCCACTGACTTTGTTGAATCTATTTCCATGTAAGCTGGAATGCACAAAAAAAACAGCCAGCGTTTGTTAGAGCTTGCAAACGGTGTTTGTGTTGAGTTGTGCAGGAACTTTAAAATGCCTCCTTTTTATAAAATGGGACTCTCTTAATTTGTGATTACCAATTCCATTATCATCTAAATGATTCTTAAAATGTGGCATTTATGACACCAATAAAATATCCTTCAAGTTATCAATAAGACTTCAAAGGATGACTTAGGATGAAGACTTTCAATCATAATCAATCAATGGCAAAGCAATATAGCAATCGTGTTAACCATGTGGCAGCAAGGAGTTGCCACCATGCCTTAGAATGATCATAGCTGTGAGAGCGATGACATTGTGTAAGCATTCAACAGACCAGGGAAAATAAATCTATAGAGAGACACTGTTGCTTGAACCAGTCAGGAATAGCAAAATGTTACTTAGGGATTTGATGCTATTGGCTGAATAATGACTGAGCTACTGAGCTATTCTCAGGAAAAACTTTCTTTTTTTTAAACTGGATACTCTAGTACCGCACATACAGCAGGGAAAATAATATAGAACTATACATGTGATCAAAGCTATAATTAAAATATAAAGTAAACACATACAGTTATTAAATATTAAAAGAGATTTAACCCACTGGCAATTTCAAGATTCAAGTGATTTCAAGAAGGGGAAAAACTGAGGCTAATGAGAGGGAAGTTGTGCCAAGTGAGAAATTTGGTTTTTAGAGTAGAAATGTTTTATACTCCATTACAGAGGTCTTGGGTCTTACCTTCTGTGCTCCAAGTATGACAGACAGGTAGTGTACCAAAATTTAAGCTTTGTTCTTGTGGTGTATAAAGTCAAAAACACCCACTAGGTGTGATTCAGGAAACATGTAGTCTCTAACTGAAACATGGAGTAGAAGGGTGGTAGAGGGGTTTTTCTTTTATTGATTTTAACTTAGTGTTCAAATAGAATGTAATCAATAAAGTTTTATGTGTTCATTTATTTTTAAGCATGAAAGGTCTTGTCTGAGCTTCTTCACATAGTATGAAAGAAGGCAGTGCATTATAGCGATAAATACATGGATTTAGGAACATAATTTCTTTTTATTTTTCTTTTTTCTCAAGGAAAAATCTTACTCTGTCATCCAGACTGGCGTGCAGTGGTGCAATCATAGCTCACTGCAACCAGCATCTCCTGCGCTCAAGAGATGGTCCTTCCTCAACCTCCTGAGTAGCTGAGATTACAGACATGCACCACCATGCCCAGCTATATATATATTTTTTTATCAGAGATGAGGTCTTGCTACATTGCCCAAGCTCAAACTCCTGATCTCAAGCAATCCTCCCGCCTCAGCTGTCCAAATTGCTGGAATTACAGATATGAACCCCCATGCCCATCCAAGGACCAAACTTCTTGGGTAGGCGTCCCAGCTATAAATTGAGATAAAAACAGTACCTACTTACAAGGTTGTTGTAAAGTTACATTAACATGGGCATAATGCTTAGAACAGTGCCTGACATATATAAGCACTCACTATATATTGTCTGTTACTATTATATACAAAAGCAAAACAGAACCAGAGCACAATCTCTGAAAATACCATCTTTCCTTTCAGTTTCTGCCTAAAAGTTTAAAAGCAGAATAAAATAGGTAATAGAACAGAATTAATTCCAAGTAATCAAAATATCCTACCTTTCTCTGTCAAGATGGTAAAATAAATGCGACAGTGGAAGCCCTTTCCTACCCACTTTCTCTCTGCATCATCCCAGGTCCCCAATAAAATGAAGAAAAGGACAGAGAAAGTATAATAGAAGGTAACAGGAGTTCAACCCATCCCAAAAATGTTTATGGAATATTTAAAAGTTAAAACCTCAAAAAAGAAAAAAGAATGCTGAACCATTTAAAATCCATTGTGTCCAGAAGGAAGAAAATGCAGGTACAGAAGAATGCATTACAGAAACACCCTATAAGTGACAGGTATAAGAAGGAGCAAATGTGGTTCTTGGAAGAATTGGTGGAAATTGTCAGGCCCTGGACACCACCCACTGTAGGAATACTTCCTGAATGTTTAAGGGCAGTGAAGCCCAGCATAAACAACTGGCTACACGAAAACCAACATCCTAACAAGAATATCCATGCTGAAACTGACACAAGAGCAGAAAATCAAACACCGCATGTTCTCACTCACAGGCAGGTGCTGAACAATGAGAACACATGGACACAGGGAAGGGAGCACTACACACTGGGGTCTATTGTGGGGAAATGGGGGAGGGACGGGGGGTGGGAAGGAGGGGAGAGATAGCATGGGGAGAAATGCCAGTTATAGGTGAAGGGGAGGAAGGCAGCAAATCACACTGCCATGTGTGTACCTATGCAACAATGTTGCATGTTCTTCACATGCACCCCCAAACCTAAAATGCAATAAAAAAATAAAGAATATCCATGGTGAATTCAATGCAATTTGCCACAATAACACAGAAAAAAACATTCCTTCAGTTCAGAAAATCTTGCCAGTGTTTCTGTCCTTACTGCCTTTTAGCAAATGGGAATTATTTCCCCTGCCCTTCTCTCTCTGCCTAGATCCTTTTTCCCCTCTCTTCTTCCCTCCCTTTCTGGAAAGGTTACTCTTCCTCATTTATCAATCTTGGCGTTCCCTCAGAAACCTCTTACCTGTTGAGGCTAGCTCTCTAGGTAGCCCTCAAGGGAAAGTATTTAGTGAACCCCCTTTAGCCAGGGAAGACTTAAAAAGGTAGCACTATAGCCAAGAGAATGAGACTTGGAGCATTTGTTCACACCCACTTCATTTCTGGATGTATTATGGAGACCCAAATGCTAGTGTCAGCAAGGAGTCTAGATAAATAGGCAGCTACTGTGCTTCTCCCTGCTTCTACATGTATTTATGAATTGCTCATTTTCTTTATTTTCTACTCCCACGTACTTAAGAAATGGTTGTTTTACTGAGTAGATTGTTTCTAGAAGGCCTTCCCCATCTGCTTGCTGACTCTCAGATCAGGCTTCAGAAACATTTTCAAACAGTACTTTGAGAAAGAGCTGGTGCTGCTGTTTTCTCTAGATACATGTTAGCTTTTGTTTCTCCAGTGGGTCTCTGGCTTAGGCCTTTTTGGAATTCCTCATGGGGGAATCCAAGTTTGGTTAGAGGGAGTGGTTTCTAAAATGTATGGGAGGTGATAAGAAAGTTTAACCTGAAGGGTTATTCTGTATGTCAGACTTAGTATGTTCGTCATGTACATTTTTTGAAGTTTTATTGACAATCAGCTGAAAAGTACGTGCTGGTTATAGCACAATATTATGCAACCAAACATTTTAAAAAAACTTTGAATAGGAGAACTTAGTTTTTAAAAAGTCAAACAGACACATATACACATACACACACAAACACAGAACAAAATATTGAAGTTGTTTAAGTCTAATTGGATAGCTTTTTGCCCCAACGTTCATTTGAACTTGAAAACAACAATCAAATGTACCAAGTCAAAGGAATGATTTTCCTTTATTTTTCTCTCTGTCTCTCTCTCTCTTTCTCTCTTTCTTATTTAAACTAGTCATCCTGGTTTTAAAACATGAGATACAAGTCATCAATTTCACTGTGACTTAGCAATTTATTTACACAATTTTAGTGCTTTGGACATAACAGAGCTGAGTTTTGAGCTTGATAAAATATTGTTATCCACATAATTCATTTTCTGCTGCTTCAACAAGGTGTTTGGATTTGTGAGAACTCCCATTTGAGGTTGAAATTGAATTGAAAATTCATGTGAAGGCTACACAGATGAGGCAAGTCTGACTTCGGGGAAGGGTCCATTAAATTTACTCCCTAGTCTCCAGCATGAAAACCTGCTCCTAAGGCCTTGAAAATAGCTCCTGTTATCATGTCGATTGGAGTCAGCAAATATAACTCAAATTCAAGATGAGTATAAGTTTGTTCCTGCATATGTGTAATAAATTGCTAATATATATTTAATATATTGGTCACATTGAGTTCAGTATAAGTTACTAATGTTTAACACAATGATTTATTGGTTCTTCATGGACAATCCTTATTAAATATGTTATTGATTTAACTGAAATTAACAGTTCCCTATTAATTCATAATTCGTCTTTTAGTGGTAGTCATAAAATTAAAAAAAAGCTGTGTCAGTCATTAATTTAGACGCAGACCCCACATAAGAAGGTAGAAGTAAAACAGTAACAGCTATTTTCTCATTGGATACTAAGGAACTTTACAGCCAAAAAAAAAAAAAAAGTTTGAATAGAAAAAAAATGTTCTTCTTCCCCTAAATTTTGTCTTTTATTTAGGGAAATGGAAGGCAATTTTCTAGACTCTAGGGGAAAAATACTTTCACAATCTGTGGAAGCCAAACATTGAGTTTGTTAGAAGATCTTTATATTTTATATAGTATTCCAACCTCACAAATAGAAATACAGGTTTTTTCAGAAGATGCATTAAATTAAGAGTCCCCAAAAAGGAATTTTTAGCACTCCATTGAAAAATCTTCTTGTGGATTGTAGCTCAGAATTCAAAATGATAACTTCTTATATCTTTAGGAAAGGTATGAGTGGCAGAGAGACTGGAGATGATTTTTTTCTCCCCATGTTCTACTGAAAGAGCACTGTCAGCCAAAGGCTATAAAATTTTATTTGCTTTGGGGGAAATGCTGTTTATTCAAATCAATTAATGCATCCAAGAGTCTCATATACAAGTCCACAGCACAAAGATTAACATCATGAAGGAAAGGTGTTAAATCTGGTTAGCAGAAATGATAAAGATGAATGAGACATAGCCTACAGTAAGAACATGTAACCGAGGGGGTGCATTCCCAATGGGAGGATTTTACTTCCAGTGGCTCCTTAGGAAGTGGTAATAAAAACATGGCTGTGAAACATAGATCTAGCCTAAAGAAAGTAATTAAATTGCTTGACACTGTAGAGCATAGTATTTGAAAAGCATGGGATTCCTGAAATTTGACCTGCTTACTATGAAATCTTGAGCAAGTCTAATCTGTGCTTCAGTTGTCTCACTCTTGAAATGAAGATAAAAAGAGTATCTACCACGTGGCATTGTTAAGTTATATAAAGTACTTAAAACATAGTAAATTTAAGTGTTTTTTATTGCTATGTCTATTATTTTTATTATTACATGCATATGAATTGTCAAAACAGCAAATCTGGGCTCCAATTCCCATTTTTATATTTATAAGTTTTGACCTTGGGCAAGTTACTTAAACTTGGCAAAATGTCCATATGTACAAGCTGGAAAAAGTGGAGAAATTCACCTTTTCAGTCCTCTTTTTAGTATAAAGTGGCATAATGTATGTAAAATGTGGGATACTTAGTTACCACTCAAAGAATAATTCCTCTCCCTTATGACACAGGTAAAAAGTAAAAAGAAAAAAACAGAAAGTCTGTGAAGCTTTCTCTTTCAGTGACCTCTATACATCAACTGCATATGTGAGCTATTCATATTAAATATGAGTATAGAAAATGAAAATAGGCCAGGAACAGGGGCTCATGCCTGTAATCACAGAACATTTGAAGGCTGAGGTGAGAAAATCACTTGAGCCCAGGAGTTGGAGACCAGCCTGAGCAACATGTCAAAACCCTGTATCTACAAAAAAAAAACTTCTTTAATTACCCGGGTGAGCACCTGTAGTCCCAGCTTTTTGGAATGCTGAAGTGGGAGGATTTCTTGAGCCTGGGAGGCAGAGGTTGCATTGAGCTGAGATGATGCCATGGCACTCCAGCCTTGGTGACAGAATGAGACCCTGTCTCAAAAAAAAAAAAAAAAAAAAAAAAAAAAAAAAAAAAAAAAAAAAAAAAAAAAAAAAAAAAAAAGAAAAAGAGAGAGAGAGAGAAAAGAAAAGAAAAATGGCAAATAGAAAAATGGCAAATAGAGAAGGGTAACTATTGCAAGTGTTAAGTGAGTGAGGTACCCTTGTTTTGCATTCACAAGTTGAAGGTCTTTGATATGGTTTGGCTGTGTCCCCACCCAAATCTCATTTTGAATTGTAACTCCCAAAATTCCCATGTATCATGGGAGGAAACTGGTGAGAGGTAAATCATGAGGGCAGGTCTTTCCTGTGCTTACATCTATGTAAGATGTGACTTGTTCCTCTTTGCCTTTCACATTCCACCATGATTGTGAGGCCTCCCCAACCATGTGGAACTGTAAATCTAATAAATCTCTTTCTTTTGTAAATTGCCCACTCTTAGGTATATCTCTATCAGCAGCATGAAAATGAACTAATACAGTCTTCAAATAGGATCAGTTATTTTGAGAGTGTTTATGGACAGATGTCCTTCCTATGTGGCTAATTTAATCACTCACCTCCTCTCCTTTTTGGGAGATTTTAATTTATTATTTTCATAGTTTGAAGTTGTATGCTGAAGGAAATGGTCCATGTTTCACTGTTCATAAACTGTAGTTGGTAAAAACACCATCACATATATTCATAAGATTTAATGTCAAATGTATTTATCAAGTGCCAAAAACTCTGACTCTTGTCCAAAAACAAACAAACAAACAAACAAAAAAGGTTAGTGGGAGTACAATAGCTTCAGGCATGTTTGCATCAAGAAGATCAAGTCATTTCCAGATCCTGCCTGGCTTTCTTGGCTCAAAAGTTGAAGATTGATTATTTAAGGTCCTGGGGAGACTATCAGGCATTTTTGTGCATTATAAGGATAGAAATCTCTGAAATTCCATTGGAGAAAGCTTCTATTCCCACCTTCTCTTCTATTCCTAGTTCTAGCAAAAGTTTCCCAACTCTATCCAGGCAACCACAAAAGGTCTTGCATGCATTTCTCAACCCATCAGTGTAGTCAGAGGGCCAGAAGTACACTAAATTATAGACTGAAGTTATCTAGTTTGAAGACTGGTTCTGGAAAAGTTTCTGAACATGACTTCCTTTCTCAGATGGCTGCCTTTGGAATGGAGTTTGGAAACTTTGCATAATAACTGAATGTTATTAGAGTTAATAAAAGGGTAGTCAAATGTGTTGTTTTAGAGGAGAAATGTAACAGTTTCAATGGTATGCCTAGAAACATTTTTGAAACTTAGTTTTTATCATTGTTATACTTTCTTGTGGGGAAAGAAAATGGTGTTTAAACATGAAAGCAAGAGAGCACAAAATAAATGAAACCCTGTTAAGGTCAGTAGACCAGAAAAAGAAAGCAGAATTTCCTTGAGTGCTAATCCGCAAAAGGATGTTTGCTTCTAAATACAAATTGCATCCATTAAAAAAAAAATGTGTAGTAGTTGCCTTCTTTCATCTCTAGAAGCTCTTGATGGGTGGAAATGCAGACATGCATTCCTCTTTTGTCAATCCCGTGATCTCCATTTGTTTCCCCAGCCCCCTCATTTATTGGACACACGGATTACAACTTGCTTCCTGTCTCCAGTTTGTGCGTTAATATTCTATTAGCATTCAAAGTGATAGTCTAGCCTTCTTTCTTCTGGATTGAATGAAAGAGCTGAAAGATCAATGGACTCAGTCACCTCTGGGGTCTTGAGCAAGCCTCTGCTTAGACTTGTTCTTTTCATTTGAAAACATTCTTTTTTTCCCCCCATTTATTTTATTGCATTTTAGGTTTTGGGGTACATGTGAAGAACATGCAAAATTGTTGCATAGGTACACACGTGGCAGTGTGATTTGCTGCCTTCCTCCCCATCACCTACATCTGGCATTTCTCCCCTTGCTATCTCTCCCCAGCTTCCCACCCCCCACCGTCCCTCCCCTATTTCCCCCCAACTGACCCCAGTGTGTAGTGCTCCCTTCCCTGTGTCCATGTGTTCTCATTGTTCAACACCCGCCTATGAGTGAGAACATGCGGTGTTTGATCTTCTGCTCTTCTGTCAGTTTGCTGAGAATGATGGTTTCCAGGTTCATCCATGTCCCTACAAAGGACCCAAACTCATAGTTTTTGATGGCTGCATAATATTCCATGGTGTATATTTGCCACATTTTCCCTATCCAGTCTATCGTCGATGGGCATGAAAACATTCTTAACACAGGATAGACAACTGTGGGTAAATTGTTTTTACCTGGAGTTCTTGAGTGATCTATTCCCCAAGAGCCCCCACATGCCCTGTATTGTCTCTCAGGAACTCCTAGGATGTCCCAGTGATGCAGCAGTTAGAAGGTAAAAACCAGAGCGATGCTCCAGTGTTGTGGCTGGAGGCTCTTCTGCCTGCTTGGTGCTAGTGTCCTAATGGTTGTTGAACATTCTGACCATCACTTGGCTCCAACTCATTCATTCCATGTGGGAACACTGGCCTTGTGCTGTTGGATCTTCTGATTTGGAAGAAATATTAGAAATCTCAATTTATACATCAAAATTACAAAAATACTTTGAAGTTGGAAGTGAATTAAAGGTATTAAAATATTTAAAATCAAAGAAAGAGGCTACATTTGAAGAAAGAGGACAGTTTTGGTGGTCGAGGATGATAAGTGAGGCAAAGAAAAATGTTCCAGGCTGAAAGAACAAAACAAACACAAGCAGGAAGAACTCTGTTTATGTTGAATTAAAGAGATTTGAAACTGGCAGCTCTATGTTTATGTTGAGTTTAAAAGATTTTAAACCAGCAGCTCCCAAGCCAGCCATGGATAATTTATTCTTTGTTTGACCAGCTTTGGGTTTGCTCTACACAGTATTTTTTAAAAGAATAATATACTTCGGTAATATACTTTAGTTCATGGATATCCTGTAATTTTTAAAATAATTCATCTTTGTTGGACATTTAGATTGCTTCCAAATTTTTGCTGTTTTAAACAACCTTGAAAAATACCCTATATGTAAATTATTTTTGCACATCTATAAATTTTGGATAGAAGGGCAAAATAAAAATCCTAGAAGTTAAATGGATGGATTAAAAGGGCATGGACACATGGAGATGGTTGGAATGCCTATTACTTATTTGCCCTCTATAAACTTTGTGCTAATTTACACTTCTGTGAATCTTGTGACTGCCTACTTTTTGTAAATGTTTGGCACTAGGTTGATAATTATATTTTAATAAGCACAACAAATTCTCAAATGGTAATATCTATTTTATTATTAACATTAAAATTTTTTTTCAGATGACTTATAGAATAGATTTGAACCATTCTGAAAAATTCACAGAGTTTTTATTTCTATTCTCCCTAGGCTACTCATAAAGAGAGAGGTTTACTTATTGGATTTTTATCAGTAAAGGAAACTCACATCTAGGTTCTTAGACTTATTCTTCCACTGTATATCACTGGGCAAGATTTTCTCATGGTCCTAGCTCCCTTTTCCCAGCAATGAATTCAGCTGGGAATGAAATCCTATCAATGGCTTACTGAACAGTTGTGCCTACTCAATGGGAGTGAGATGTAAAGTCAGATCTTAGAATATCATAAAAACAGAACAGAATTTATGCCATTTCTACAAGGCTCTTTCTGGGTTCAGATCTTAAAACTTTTGTAGGCATCCCTCTTCATCTCCCTCTCCATGAAAGCATGGCTTACTTCTAATTGGTCCAACTCTTATCAGAATTTTTCCGTAGGAGCTGGAGCATATCTCTCAGTGCCTTATCTTCCTGAACCAATTTAGGGAATATATAGAACTAATGACTAGTGGCCCAACTGATGGAAAATACAAATTTAGAAAATCTAAGCTTTTTCTGTTCCAGTTATGTCAATCTTTTTTTCCTGTAGCAGATACTGAGTAAATAACAATGAGTAAGATCCCAAATGATACTCATCTGAATGGTGTTTAAAAAGTAAGCTTAGGCCAGGTACACTTTGGGAGGCAGGTGGTTCGCTTGAGCTCAGGAGTACAAGACTAGCGTGGACAACATGGTGAAACTCTGTCACTACAAAAAATACAAAATATTAGCTAGGTGTGGTGATGTGGATCTGTAGTCCCAGATACTTGGGAGGCTGAGGTGGGAGGATTGCTTGATCCTGGGAGGCAGAGGTTGCAGTGAGCCAAGATCATGCCACTGCACTCCAGCCTTGGTGACAGAGAAAGACCCTTTCTTTAAAAAAAAAAAAAAAGAAAAAGAAAAGAAAGAAGTAATCTTTGTATTAGAGCACTTATCTTAGATTCATAATTGAGTCTAAACAACAACAAAAAAATTGATGTTTTATTTCAATGTGGTGGGCATTTGTCTCTTTTTCTAAGGGATAATAATCATGAAAATCTATGAAAAATTCTTTAGCAGTGCCGAGAATTTGCTGTCTTTTTTTTTCTTCTAATCTCCCAAAGCAAAATAGTTGTACAGAGAACTTTAAATTTCATTAAATATAAATCATTTATTATTCCACAAATATATATTGAAATCCTAGACTGTATCAGATGCTGTTTCAGGTGCTGAGGATATAGCAGTGAAAAAAAAAATCGATAATAGGGTGAGAGAGAAGGAATGAATAAATCCGAGCAGGTAGTGCTATAGAGAAAAATAAATCAGAGGAAGGGAATGCTAAGGGATGAGGAGGTTGTTATTTTACACAGGTACATGGGATGGTCAGGGAAGATTTCTCTGATGGGTGACATCAGAGGCAAGAACCAATGACACAGGGAGAGAGCTGTGATGGGGAGAGAACATTCTAGGCAGGAAAAGCAGGGAGGTAGAAGCTCTGCAGAAGGGTCATGCAGGCATGAAGGAGGTACTTAGAAAAACACAGCTGATGTCTTTGGACCAGGGTGGGGAGTATGACTGGTGAGAAGTGGTCAGATTCTGCATGTGTTTTAAAGGTAGAAGTGATGGGATTTGTGAGTAGATTCAATATGTAGTACAGACAAAAGATAGGAGGAGTAAGGATGACCTCAGATTTAGGGCCAGAACAACCGAACCTGTCAATTTGTCATTTACTAAGATGAAGACACCACATAAAAGTGGTTGATTTGTGCATGAGGTTTCTCGCATATAAAAAATAGGATAATTGCAATTAGTACCATGAAACCTGGAAAGAATATATTCCCATCTCCCATTCATTTGGGGCAGGTGCTCACAGAAAGGAGTGGCAGGCAAAATTGCACATATTTCCATGCTATTTGTCTTTGTGGTTACTATGCATAATAAATGTATGAATGAAGCAACTTCTAAGTGACAGAGCTGGAATGACAAAAATATATATATGATACAATGTATTTGATATAAGGGATGTAAAACACAATTTCTATATGTGTCATTCTTTCTTGTTTGATTACAGTTTTTACTTGGAGCTTTTTATCTCACTTGGTGTTGGTATAGAACTAAACCACCTGAAAATGTTTATCTTTATCCAAGTCTTATTTTCCTGGAAAACAGCAGTGGTCAAGAAATCCCTCCACCTTTTTATGTTAGGGGAAATGACTTACTGCAAAACATCGCATATGACTTTTCATATTACTTTTATAAGATTTGCAGGTGCTCCCTCACCTTGTTTACTTACGTCAAAGTCAAACACAGACTGCAAGTTCTCATTAATTGTCTCATCAGTGATTAGCTGAAATGTTCACCTCCATTGGACAATCTGGACAAAATACCCATTAACTTGAGCTGACCAAACTGTAATCAGGTTTCTCACTCCCACAGGTCCTGGGACATTGACTCATCTTTTTTTTTTTTTTTTTTT
>NW_016107467.1:2729136-2758470 GCF_001604975.1 Cebus imitator | reverse complement strand
GGGATTCTCGTGCCTCATCCTCCCAAGTAACTGGGATTACAGGCACCCGCCACTATGCTCAGCCAGTTTCTTTATATTTTCAGTAGAGACAGGGTTTCACCATTTTGACCAGGTTGGTCTCAAACTCCTGACCTTGTGATTTACCTGCCTCAACCTCCCAAAGTGCTGGGATTACAGGTGTGAGCCAGTATTAGAACACAGAACAGCACCTCCTTAACAGTCTCTATGAAGAATGGGCTGACCTCAGGGAAAAACATTCTCTGACCAACCATGCAAAGACGATATACCCTGCTCACTACCTTTCCCACACCCAATTCTTCCTAGTCTTGCTTGTTCTTTCCCATAAAACAAAAACCTTTTTTGGCTTGATCTTTGAGACATCCATGGATCTTTGGATTGGGGCCATCTCCCACTTCCACAAATTTCAGTAGCCTTTTTGAATTAAATCTCTCCTTCCCCAAGTCTAGATTTGGTTTCCACTTGACTTCCTTGATTAACTAGTGGTTTATTACTGTGTGTGTATATAGTGACTCATTTCTATTCAACAGACATTTGTTAGCCCTGCATACTTAGTGAGCTCCTGGGGACACAGCAGTGAACAAAATGGACAAAACTCCTTCGTTATTTGAGTTTACATCCTAGTTTGTAGAAATAGATAAATGAACAAAATATTCCGTAGGTCTGATGGTGATTCCTGCTATGGAGAAATTTAAATCTAGCAAGAGAGAGCTGGTTTGGATTGGGTTGAAAGGGCTACATTTTAAAATAAAGTAGTCTGGGATATATTTAGGTTATTTCCAATTTTAGAGCTGAAAGAAAGGGGTGACTGTGGGTCTCTAATCCTGAAGCCTATAAATGGTTAATAGTGAAGGCCTCTGAACACAAATGATGCTCAAAGTCAAGTAAGGAGGTCCCGTAGCCATTTGGAGACATTTATAGGTATTTGATTGCTTTGTTTCAATCCAAGGTCATGGAAGTTAGAGGGGTTAAGAAGTAAGATTTCCAAATTGGAGTCCTTGAGAATACAGGGTTATTCTCCTGTATGTCTAGAAGTTCCCATTCCAAAGACCTTAGGTCAGTGTAACATTAGCAATAAAAGCAGGTGCTAGAGGGATCATCCCTAGTTAGTTTTTGGTTATTTGCTTTTGGATTTTTTTAATCTCCAAAATAATACCATGTCCCTGTCAATTAATAACAGTTCTGAAATTAGGATTAGTTGATGATTTGGAGAGTTATGCATTCTAGGTGTGTTTTTTAAAAAGCTAATGATTTGAAGGGAAGTATTTTGTAGTGTTTTGACAGTGTTTTTAGCATTTTAACTTACATAGGTAAAACATTTCCCTTTTAAATGCTTTCTGTTATACGTCTGTCAGACTCTAAGTTAGTTAAAATGTTTTTTTAAAAAAATGACACTGTGACTAGTGCAGGTTTTATGGAAGCAAAGTGGCTGAAATTTTGAAGACTCAGAGGCCACATTTATGAATTAATTGAGCTCATTTATAATTATCATTTGGCATCTCTCAACAGACATCCTTCTGTAATCAGAAAATATAAATCAACTGAAGTTACAGTCATATGTCACTTAACAACAGGGCTATATTCTCAGAAATGCACTGACAGGCAATTCCATTGTTGTGTGAACACCATAGAGTGACACAAACCTAGGTAGTGTGGGATGCTACATACCTAGGCTGCATGGTACAACCTTTTGCTCCTAGGCAACAAACCTGCACTGCAGGTTACTGTCCTGGATACTGTAGGCAATTGTGACACAGTGGTATGTGTGTATCTTATATCTAAACATAGAAACAGTACACTAAAAATATGGTATCATAGTTTTATGGAAACATTTTCATATATGCAGTCTGTCTTTAACTGAAACTTGTTTATGCTGTGCTTGACTGTGTATGGATGGATTATTTCCAAGGTTCCCCAGACTAAGATACTAAATACCAAGGCAACATTAATTATTTGGGATTTCTTTTGTAGAACTCAAGAAAACAGCCCAGGTGAAGCCTAGGTTTTTTGTTTTTTGTTTTCTGTTTTCCATTACATCTGGTTGAACATAGTCCATCAGCGTCTAGTAAATTTCTCATAACAGGCTTTAAAATAACACCACAGAGCTTTCAAATGGCTAGTGCTCAAAACAAAATGGATAAATTGGAAAGCTTATATCAGATCTGATAGGCTGATCCTCTTTGGTACAAATATTCAGAAATATAGCTACTTCAATTCTGTAGGCACTTTAAAAGTAGTTAGCTGGTATTTAAACTTAGTTGGGTCATACATCCCAGACTACTCAAGAAGCAATAAGATAAAGCCATCACTACTATTGCATCTTATCCGAACAATGATAGTGAATTATGAAAATTATCAAAACTGCTTCATATTGTCTAAGCTCTCCATGAATGAAGGTTATAAGTTATAACGCCTATCACTAAACTAGAACAATATAGGATAACAGCTTACTTTTAGGGTATTTTGAATCAGTATGTATAATACTGGAGCTTATCCTGCCATATTAAGTTACTAACAATTGGAGGGAGAGGAAAATACCCTTTCTTTCTCAATGAGTATGAATTTCTTTATTTTTTTTTATTTTATATTTTGTTTTCCGCAAAATCAGACTCAAACAAATATCAGGACCTTCCTATTTTCTATTCTAGTCTTCCTCCATTTAAAGTACATATAATCAAATGTAGAAACGTACATCAATCATCAAATTTTTCATCTTAAATCACCCACCATCATCTGAGTCTCTACAGTGACTCATGGCTGATATTGGTGGGTTGATTGCTCAGCCAATGAACAGATTTTAAGCAGAATATTTGAACCAGCCTTCAAAATATTTAAAAAAATTAAAGTATAATTAATTATGTCAATTATTAGCACATCCAATGGGATTATCTTCTGGGCAGTTGACCAGTTGAACAGTTATCAGCCTGATAACAATCTAAGCTTCAAGTGGGCAAATATTGACTATGTAGCCACAGCCTCAGTTGCAATGTGACTTGAAATTTAAAAAGAGCTGAACCAGATAGTTTGCATAGATGTCTGAGCCATCTGCATGGCTTCCCAAGGTAGGGGATTTAATAGAGGGTGATATTATTCTATTCAGTGATGATAGAAACTAATATAGCTTCACAGCTGTGATTTGTGGCACAGGATAGGAGGACAGTGGCTACATCTGAAGTGAACCACATTTCTATGGGTATTTTTCAAAGGAACAGATTGTACCAAAAGCAGACAAAACATCAATGCCTGAATTCTACTGAGTTTTGCTAATAGTAGCACTATTCAGTCGTTTTTAGTTGGAATGGCTGTGTTTGCATTGCTGATGCAACCACTTTGCCATTGGAAAATCTGCCAGAGCAAATTGCATTCCTAGCAGCACAAACATCATTTATTTGCTCATTCATTCAACAATAATTATTGAGGACTCATTCTGTGTGAAGACTGTGTTAAGTTACTAGAGACAGAGTTGTAAATAAGATTCAGTCCTAAAGGAACTTTCTCCCTAGTTGGACATATGAAGGAATTAACATTTACAGTTGATTATAATAATTGTTGTGTCTCATGTAAGGTCAAGATGTACTGGAGCTAATTACAGGGTCACCCAGTCTGTCTTGGTTAAGGATGGCTTCTCAGAAGAAGTGGTGTCTAAGCTGAGACAAGGAGAAGAAATAGGAGTTGGTTTGATAGGAGTGCAAAAGTTGGGAAGAGCATGTTTTCTATCCAGAAAGATCACCATGTGCAATGTTCCTGAACTAAGTGGGAGCAGGGGATGATCTCAGAGGGCAACAGGGCTCACATGACATGGAGAGTTGTCAGACAGGAAAGGCACTTGGAGCCTTATCTGAAGTTCAGGGAAGGGCTGTCAAAGGTTTGTAGACAGAATACAGGAATAAGTTCCAACATCTAAGGGTAGTAGAGAAATCCATTAGCAAAGCTAAAAAAAAAAAAAAAGAAACAAAAGACCCTTCAACTTTTATTTCTAGTTAGATATCTGTTTAATATACTAAATAGAAAAATACAGATGGCTGAGGCTGAGAGCTTCTAGTATGGATATTCTATATCTTTCTAAACTGTTAAGAAAAGATATTATGATTGATTATAGCACCTTTTGAATGTAGTCATGCCCCATATTTCATAGACAGTTCCATCTCTCTTTGGTGAATTCAAAAAGAGCTAAATCACAGCTTCATGAATATAATTTCTTCTCAAAATTTAAATTTTAAAATATGTAAGTACAATGGCAATTGAACAATCCTTCTCTGTTCTGCTGTGGAAATGAACTTTGTTTTTTTTTTTTTTTTTTTTTTTTTTTCCAGCTAAATATGGAGAGTAAATAATTATAGTAAAACTGGCCTTACTGTGTACATCTGTTTTTTTTTTTTCCATAATTGCTTTAATTATGGGATGAACTCCCTGGGAAACAAAAATAAGTTTTACTGCAATAGATTATATTATTACATTTTATGAAGTTTTGAACTTTTGTTAAATTATTATTGTTAGTTTGCTTATGCATAAACACTCATACCTTCGAATACCAAGGATCTATCACAGCAAGTTCAAGATACTCAAGAGCCAGGTTTTACCCAACTTTAGGAATTTCCCAAGACATTGGCCTTATGCTTATTGTTCAAAATGAGGCCGTTTAGAAGCTACATCTGCCTCACCCTATCCCAGAGAAGACCATGTCAAATTTTAAAAGAACCCATCCTTTAATCAAAAATGTGAGACAGGGCTACTAGATTTAGAAAAAAAGAAAAAGAAAGAAAATGAAAGGAATAAAAAGAAAATATGGAATGATCCAATGATCTTTGGGACATGTTTTTCCTAAAAAAATTACTTCTTGTTTACTTGAAATTCAGATTTAACTGTGAATCCTGTAAATGTTTTTGCATGTGGCAACCCTACATAAAGGGAATCTAGCAACATTTTCTGTGGAGGTAATAGCACTTTGTTCTTTTCTACCCACTTCCCTCACATGTGCTACAAAGTTTCCCTGTCCACAAAATGTTCATATCTTTTTCCATCCCAATAGCATCTAGTCCTTTCTAGGTCTCTTCTCCCCTACCTCTCCATCCATTCCTGTATCCTATGAATTGCCCTAGCTTCTTCACAAAAGAATAGGATGGAGTATCTGCGCATTAGGAAGAGGAAGTTGTGCCATTTGAGAAATTGGTGGAGGCCTGGGAGAGGGTAAAACACTCTAAACATTCCCAAATTAATTTGGGTTCATTATATGTATAGGAATTCTATCTCATCAGAGTCACTAAATATTTCATTTCTAAAGTACTGAGCACATTTTTCGCCTGTACATCAGTGAAATTTAAAAGTAAGTTTTGCCAAAATTAGAAATTAGTTCTATGATTATTGGTCAACTAAATTAGATCTTTGGACTAAAGTGTTTTCTAGTCTGTTTTACACTTTATCACATTGTTTTTATTTTTCTTCACTATCACCATGTTATTCTAAATGTCAGTGTGTAGCTCATTTTCTTAGAAATCAAATCCAAACCTTGAATTTATAGTTAATCATGTTTCCAATTGTCTAATAAATTTCTAATTGTCAAATCCACCTGTATGTTAAAATAGGAGAAAAATGGGATTGCTCAATATTATTCAGAGTTGGGAATTATAGACAAGATTCATTAAAACATTGAAATAAGGAAAATAGCTATTAAAATGCCATTTTTTTGTGTTCTTGAGAAAAATCCAAGAATTCTTTTTTCTAAGTCTTTGAGAACTAAAAAGGGCTTTCACAGCTGATTGTGTTTATATTTCATGGAAAATTTCAGGTTTATTGTTAGAAAATTGTAATGCTGTTAGCAATAATGGCAAAGCCAAATGTTTATAATATAATTACCATTTTCCTAGAATATTTGTGGTTTGGGAGAAAGAAATTTAGATGAAGAACCTCTCAAAAGATTGCATGTGGCTAGGACCTTTGTCCGAATGCAGAGATAATAGTAGCATTTCATAGTAGTCATTATAATTGAAAAGTAACTTAAGGATCTTTGGATCCTCATAATTACATTGAAGGTGGTTTTTAATTTTGCAGGGAGCATTTTGGAAGAGGTAGTTTAATCAGTATATAAAATATCAAAGGATGGAAGTCACTGTTCTAAGATTGAAAACATTTGCCTTGAAATATACATTGATTTTTGTATAGATTCTTCCTTCAAATGTTTCCAGTTTTTCTTTCTATCTGTTTCAACCACAAACAAAACCAAGGAAAAGATTCTTCTTACATTCTTGGCTCATTGTGATATCATAATCACCCAGCTTCAATCTCTCTTCCTTCCATCATTTATTCTACTATAAGATTAATGATCCTAAATGATTACTTTCATTATATGTAATGATGACCTTTCACTTACTCTATTGCTTACTTCTTCAAATATATACCCTTCATTCCCTGTGCTGATGGAAAGCTTTTTTCAGGAGTAGTCATCAGTCAACAACAATCTGTGGTTATAGATGACAGATATCCATCTACAACAAAAGCCATGAGTGATATAAAAGAGCTTTGGGAAACGAGCTACAAGACTGGCATTTACCTTTCTCTGTGTACAAACCTGAGTGACTCACTGCCTTTGAGCCTCGGTTTTCTTATCTGTGAGGCAGAGAAAATAATGGCTGTATTGTTGAAAAGCAACAATTGAGAAGAGTTCTAGTGTATTAATAAATGTTTCAATCTCTATATTTTATTCAATGAATTGTAAACTCTTTGAAAAATGTTCCATGGCTCTTCCTCATTGCCTGGGCCCATCAAGCTGAGATTTCTGATCGTGGCATTTTAAATGCCTGAGTATCTGGGACAATCATACCTATGCACTTGTAAATTGTTGTTAGTGTTTATCAGGCACAAATTATATGTTGGGCACGGTGATGAAACCTTTGTACCCATTTTCACTTTTGAACATCACAATCATCCATCCTATAAAAAGGAATATCAGGCCAGTGAGGTAGCCACACCTGTAATCCCAACACTTTGGGAAGCCAAGGTGGGAGAATTACTTAAGGCAAGAAACTTAAGACCAGACTGAGCAACACAGAAAGACCTCATGTCTACAAAAACATTAAAGAAAATTAGCCAGGCATGGTGGCACATGCCTGTAATCCCAGCTACACGGGAGGCTGAGGCAGGAGGATGAATTGAGCCCAGGAGTTCAAGGCTGCAGTGAGCTGTGATTGTGCCACTGTACTGTACTGTTGCCTGAGCAACAGAGCAAGACCCTGTCTCTACATTTTTTTTTAAACAGTGCTATTAGTACTATTTGTATTCTTTCTTATAGATAATAAAATGAGCCTTGGAAAAGTTATATAGCTTCTCCAAAGTTAAATCGTTGGTGAAGAGGAAAAATCAGTATTTGAACCCAGGCAGTTCAATTCTATAATCTGATGTTTTAGCCCCTGAACTATACTTACCAAAGAAACTTCTTTTTGGACTTGGATAATTGTTGTCCCTGAAAATATATATATATTTGTACCTTTTGTTGCATCTATTTATATCTCAAAGTCTATTCTTTTTTCTTTCTCTCTGAACAATTCTATTGTTATGACTGTGCATTGCCTTTCCCTGCTAAATGGGTACACCAAATCCTAAACTCTCTCCACCCTCACTGAGCACTTTTGTATTGTACTAGCAAGAACCACACTGGATTACATTATCATATAGTTTCTCTGATGCATTCATATATTTAGAAACTGCCAAACTAGACCTACCTCAGGAATGAGTACCAAGTCTTTTACCTCTTTTGCACATCCTAATTTATGCAGAAAAAGTAATGGACAATAGAAGGTGTAAAAATGCACCAAAAGAACAATTATTAATTTCTGTAATAATCTTTTGAGATTTGCAGTCTTGCAGTGTTCTGGAAGCTGTCTATTTAAGTTCTACCAATGTTTCAGAACCAATTTCTATTTCTGAAATAAGCCCAAATGATGGCAAAGTCTCTTTCTCTTCTAAGCCAATATACTACTGCTGACTGTCCTGCCCAATTTCCTCCAGTGGTAATGTCTTGCAAATCTAAAGTGTCATATTACAACAAGATGATTTCCACCGATGCAGCCAACATACAGAATCTTTCCTTTACTATAGGATTTGTGGTAAAGAGCCTAAAGTTAAGGCCCATTATTTCATGTGCCTGGGGAAAACCAGGAGGGATTCAAGTGGCCTACCCACAAGCTCTCCTCCCTACTCTGCTCCTGAGGATAAAGCCCCAGACCAAATAGCCCTCCTTATCATGGGGACCATGCACAATTTCTGCTTATTCCTAAGTGGTATGTTTCAGCTTCCTACAAGACAGCAGACTTAGTCAAATAACTGAATCACATCCTCCCGTGGGAACCAAGGGTCGTCACCCCATCCTCTTGGTGGTGCAAAGCCTAACTCCAACAGCTGCTGGATATTTACTCTGTTCCAGGGTGCACATGCTCCTATGTGATTCTGCATGCACTGTATCCTCCTCTCCCTGGCTGTGAGTATGTGTGACTAATAAACTGCTATCAATCTTATTAGTCCAGTGTTTGGCCATCCCATATCCCACTTACAATAGAGATGATTCAAATAGGATTTTTCATGTGAGCTTTTATAGACACAGCCGTTCCTTCCATGTATCCTCTTTTTAACTCCTGGCAAATACTAACTTGTTTTCCGTTTATTTCTTTTCACATCAAGACTGTTATGTACACATAAAATGATATAATGTATAAACATCGGGGATTGGCTTTTTTCGCTCAGCTTAATTCTCTGGAAATTCAGCCTGGTTGCTATATGTATCAATACTTCATTCCTAGAATTCCACTGTATATGCCCAACTATTTGTTTACCCATTCTCCACTGAAGGACATCTGGATTGTTTCCAGTTTTTAGCTATTATGAATAAAGCTGCTATGAACATTCACATACAGGAGTTTTAGTAAACATAACTTTTCATTTCTCTAGGATAAATGCCCAAGGCTGTAATTGCTGGGTCATACGGGACTTGCATGTTTAGTTTTTAAAGAGACTGCCAAACTGTTTTCCACAGTGCCTGGACCATTTTATATGCCTATCAGCAATTTATCAGTGATTCAGTTCCTCCTAATCCTCACAAGTCTTTGCTGTTCTCACTATTATTTTAACCTTTCCGATAGCTGTGCAATTACATCTCATTGTGGTTCTGATAAATTTCTCTAGTGGCCAATGATGGTGAATATCTTTTCATGTGCTACTCAGAATCTGTATATCCTCTTTGGCGCAATGTCTGTGTCTTTTGCCGATGTTCAAACTGGAATCGTGTGTTCTTTTGACGTTGGGTTTTGAGAGTTTTTAAGTATATTCTAAAAACTAGTCCTTGGTTGGAGATGTGGTTTGCAGATATTTTCTTCCATTCTGCAGGTCAGGTGATAATTTGAGCCACTTATTTAAATCTCTGGAGTCTGTTATTAGGAATCTTCTGTGATTTCTAGGCTAACAAGGGGTACCTTCAATTAAACAGTCATCCAGCAGGGTTAAATGAAAACCACTACTCATCGTATCAATGTGCTAAAGTGAAACAAACCCAAGATTCAAAGTTGAAAATCGTGGGCTGGCCATGGTGGCCCATGCCTGTAATCCCAGATACTCCAGTAGCTGAGGCATGAGAATCGCTTGAACACAGGAGGTGGAGGTTGCAGTGAGCTGAGATAGTGCCACTACACTTCAGCCTGGGTGACAGAGTGAGACTATCTCAAACGACAACAATCACCTCCCCAAAACAACCAGAAAACAAAGTTGAAGATTGTGGTTCTAGTTCTGGGTCGATCAGTAAGTGTTACAGGATCTCTCTGGGGCTCAGTTTCATGATTTGCAAGGAAGGATCAGGCACCTTATCTAAACTACTATCTTATTCTACCATTCTATGATCCTTAGTTTAGAAGTTAAGCTGAATAGAATGAAGCTAATTTTCCTATTATAGTAACAATACTAACATGTAGGTTTTAAAACAACTGAGAATGGAATACCTTTTCTTCTTTATTAGTGAGAATATGCTAAAATATCACAGTGCAACATTACATTTAGATTCCTATTGCCTTTTTCCTTTCCTGGCAGTGCCCAACAAATGCATCTCAGGGTTTGCTCTTTATTGTATAGAACCTTGTAGTTTAGATGATAGACTTAGAGTCTAACAATATCCTACCACTAAACTGGTATATGTGCTATTGGAACATTACTTAGCCACTATAATCCTCAGTTGTCTTTTTTTTTTTTTTTAATTTGGTGATAATAAGAGCACTTAGCATGAAATGTTTCTGTGAGAATAAAATGAGATGATCCATGTGAGTGCTCAGCACTCATTCATTTTCCATTAGCCCAGAGTAAGTGTTCAATAAAAATTATTAGCAGCTGTTGGGGCTGCTGCTGTTGTTATACTAAATGATATAGTTTGGCTCTGTGTCCCCACCCAAATCTCATCTTGAATTATACTCCCATAATTCCCATGTATTATGAAGAGGACCCAGTGAACGATAATTTGAATAATGGGAGCAGTTTCCCCCAAACTGTTCTCATGGTAGTGAGTAAGTCTCATGAGATCTGATGGTTTTATTAGGGATTTCCACTTTTGCATTTCTCTCATTTTTCTTTTGCTGCCACCATAAAAGAAGTGCCTTTCACCTCCCACCATGATTCTGAGGCCTCCCCAGCCATGTGGAACTGTAAGTCCGATTAAACTTCTTTTTCTTCCAAGGCTTGAGTTATCAGCGGCATGAAAACAGACTAATACATTGAGTTACCCCAGATACCTAAGAAGCAGCCTCAAAGAAGCAGATGGGGGCTCTCAGGAGGGGGAGTGCTTTCTTTTGTTTCCTAAGGTTTTTAAAGTAGAATGTAGTTCTCAGCTGATGAAACCTACATTAACCATTATACAGGTAATTAGATTTGCCACTCACTAAAATGGCAAAGGAGGAATATATAGAGATCTTTTGCAATTAATGTTCTCACCTTGCCTTTTTCAGACCCCAGTGAGCTATTACCCTAAAATCTCTCCCTTCTTTCATTCCAAGGTCCCCAAATCTTTCCTCACACTCTCCTTTGCAGCCACTACTCTCTGGTCTCTGGATAAGAGATTTATTAGGTAGGCCAATTTATCCTTGCTAATTCTGTTCTCATTTTCATTTCCCTATGTCCTAGACTCTGCCCATTCACAAGTGCTCAGGAGCTAAGTGAGCAAGAATAATTCCTTCTTGGAAGCAGTGGTCAATATTTCAAATCCTTATAATTTGATATCTTATCTTCTTATCACTGCCACATAAAATATTAGCAATAAACAGAGGGACGGCTTCTAAAAACCCTGACACTATGACACAAACAGCTTTCAAATAATCCTCCTTAAAAAAATCTCAAAGGAGTTTTCCCCGTCAAATTGTAACATTCACTACCTGCCTGAATGAGCAGAACCATTGGCAAGAATTGGCATACTGATGCTTTATTAAGATTCTCATTTATTTCCTACTCAATTTCTTACATTTCCAGGCTGATTACTTTCCATTCCAGAAATGCAGTTATTTCATCTCTACATGGCTGCTTGTTTCTTTTTACACCTGTACAATAACTGCTTCTTATAGCCAAGGAGTTATATCGTGAATTTAAAGACAATAGCACTGCATACTGTGGGTTTTTCAAAGCAGAAGTTTTATTTCTCAGAAAGTTAAATTCTTTTTCTTTTAATGGAATTAGTGAGTCAGAATCATATTATACATATTTTTTTTCTTTCCAGAACTATGATGACACAGGTAATTTTATTAAGCTAAGAAGCTCAATTCATGTCACCTGTTCTTTCATAAATATATCAATGCAACTGGGAAAATAATTATATTGAAAATATTAAATTTGGTGCAGGTTGCTTTTAGATATCATTTTTATCTGTCACGTAGGACCTTCTCATCCATTGATTTGCCCTGGAATGGGGATGTTTATGAATCAAAAAATGTTATAGGGTGGCTACTGAACATATCTGTAATGAAGAATGCAAATAAGCATGCAGTCCTTGCCAGCAAGGAGCTTACTACCTATTTGGAAATGCAAGGAATATACACAAATGACGTCGAATTAGAGTAACAGGAATCAGTAAAATCTAAGACAACAGTAAAGAAAATCCACTGCGTTGTGTGCAAACAAGAACCAACTATTGGGTGGAGACTGTTATTAGAGGGAGAGAGAGACGCTGAAGGCTTATTAAGAATAAGAATTATTCTTTTAAAATTTTTTGTATAAAACTGCATCTTCTTTATGTTGCATACTTTAATTTCAGAACAAAATGAACAACAACAAAAAAAACCCTAATATGCAACATCCAATCCTGTTTTCAAATTAGAGAGGGGATGGAGTTAGAGGCCCTTGTTTCCTGCCTTAGACACAGGACAGGAGAGAAAAAACACAAGACATCAGCAGAGGGAGCCAAGTGAGACAGAACCACTCAAGGCTGCAGTCGGAGCCATGGTGACACTATGCAGATGGCACAAGGTTTCCAAGTATAAGCTCATAGTCTACCACCTCCATGAGAGATGCATCCTCATTGCCCTCAAGTGGGGAGGGGGGATTGTGTCAAGAACAGCAGCACTGGCTTCCTCTTCTGCCACTTCACGTTTGTCAATACCTAAACCTAGCTTGTTCATGGTATACGCTTTTGGGGTAGGTCTGGGAATCCTCAGGAGAAGCCTGAAGAGACCCCCACAGTTTGAAACGGGAGCACCACCAGGTCTCTGACAGCTTTGTTGTCCTTGTCCACCTCAGCCTTCTGCTGCAGTGTCTCCACAATGGGTTGGTTAAGGTTGATCTCCAGGTGCTTTTTGGCCATAATGTAGCCCAAGGTTGAGTTGTCCAAAAGTGTCTGGGCTTCACAATCTACTTCATATGGGCTGTTCAGTTGTGGGTGTCAGTCACAGTGCAGCAGAATGAAGAAACAGCCTATTGGAGAGTGTCACCTTCTCAGTCTTCTTATTCAAGATTTTTTTCAGGACCTTGCAGAGGTTCACAAACTTTGCTTGGCTCTCCTCCACTTTCTTCTTCTCCTCCCTCCTCAGGTAGCTTAAGACTCTGCTGGATAACTATGACCAAGCTCTTCCCACCAAAGTCATTGAGCTGCAGCACGCAGTACTCATCAGTGAACTTGGTCATATGTACTGCCTCAAAGCCCTATCTCTGCACTTGCTCCATGAAAGCAGAGTTGGCCACCTGCTCTTTGCTCTTGCAGGTGATGTATAGATGGACTTCCTGTCTCCATGCAAGAGACATGCTCTGACAGAGATATCATCTCATCTCCAGACTGGGAGGTGTGATAGTACAGCAGCTCAGATAGGCATCACAAGTTAATGGAGTCCTCAGGGATCCCAACCTTCAGATTTTCAGAGAATTCTTCATGAAATTTCTTATAACATTCCTTGTCTTCTGCCAGCTCAGAGAAGAGCTCAAGATACTTCTCAACAGTGTTTTTGTGTAGACTTTCAGGATTCTGCTCTTCTGGAACATTTCTTGGGAAATGTTCAGGGGCAAATCTTCAAAGTCAACCACACCATAGATAAAGCTGAGATACTTTGGTGTCGGCTCATCATAGCACATGCCAGACATAGATGTTTTTCTTTTCTCTCTTGTTCTCAAAGGGGTCAAAGAGAGCCTGATGAGGGATAAATAGCAGTGCCCTGAATTCCAACTGACCCTCTACAGAGAAGTGCTTGCCTGGCAAGTGGTCTTCCTGGTCATTGGTGCGGCTCTCATAGAATTCTCCATACTCTTCCTGGATGATATCAGCAGGCCTTCTGATCCAAATGGGCTTGGTCTTGTTTACTTCTTCCAGATCAATGTATTGTTGTTGTTGTTGTTAATCTTCTTGGTTTTCTTTTTCTTGTGCTTACTGCTGTTATCCTCCTCATCTGAACCCACATCTTCAGTCTTGGGCTATTTCTCAGCATCTTTATCATCCTCCTCTTTCTCACCTTTCTTTTCCTCTGCCTTATTATCACTGACTTCCTTCACTCATTCCTTCTCCAAACAAAGGGTGATGGGATAGCCTATAAATGAGGAATGCTTCTTTGACCTGCCTCTCTTCCAAACACTCTATCTGGTCTTCTTTAAAGTGGAGGATCACTCTGGGTCCCCTGGCAATGGGCTTCTCATGATCAGCACGTACAGTTAAGAAACTCCTATCATAAGACTCCCAGTCATAGCGTCATCATCATTGTGCTTGATGATTACAACCACTTTTTCTGCCACCAGGTAGGCAGCATAAAATCCAACACCAAACTGCCCAGGCCTGGAGATGTCTGCAGCAGCCTGAGGAGCCTCCATAAACACTTTAACAGCAGACTTGGCAATTGTTCCCAAATTATTTATGAAATCGGCCTTGTTATGCCAATGTCTGTGTCTACCAAAGTAGGATGTGTTTCTGAGGGTTGAGGATGATGTCAATTTTCAGCTCTTTACCACTGACTAACTTGGAAGGTCCTGTCAGGTTCTCAAAGCATCTCTTGTCCAAGTCATTGGAAGCATTAGAGATCAACTCCCAAATGAAAATCTCTTTGTTGTAATAGCAGGTATTGATGATGAGAGACATGAGTTGGGCAATTTCTGCCTGAAAGACCAAAGTCTCCATCTCCTCCTCTATATGGTACACCTCTGCAGGCGTCTTGAAAGGAAAAGACTTACCAGTGCTAGTGAACAAGGTGGGCTGGGACTGTCCAACATGCACATGGCTCCAAAGCTGCATGGGAGTGACTCAGGAGCAAGAGTTGCCTTTTAATGAATGGTTTATTACCTGTCAGGCATTGATTTGTTTCAATTTAGAAAAAAACAATGGTATGGTTATTTTTAGATCTACTTTTCACATGAGGACAATGCTGAGACTTTTTACATAAATGTTAGTGAGTGGTCCAGGTGAAATTTAAACACAGACATATTTGACTGCAAAGCCTGGGTTCTGTTTGCAACTTGTATTTTATAAAAAACATGCCAGGCAATGGGTAGGAGGATTTGATCTGATTATTGAAAAAGCAGTCAAAGACAAAGTGAGAAAGAAGCACAGAGTGATGGAAGGAGAAAGAAGAAATGAGAACATTTTAGGCTACAAAAATAGCATGAGAGTGGGGGGCAAAAAATATATAGAAAGTGTTTGACAAACAATGGGTATTATGGATTTGCCTGGATCAAATGTAGGGGATGCTTATAAATGTGCTTAATAACATAGGCCCTGGATTTAGACAGTTTGGTTTAAATTCAAGCTCATCCATTTAAATCTGACCTCTCCTAGGCAGATTGCAACATCACATAGAATAGTTGTGATGATTTAAAGAGCTAGTGCAATTTAGGTGCTGGTAATACAGATGTTTTTGGTATGTGAAAATTCATCAAGCTGTACAATTATGTGCACTGTTTGGTATGAATATGTCAGTAAAAAGATTTTTTTTGTACAAGGAGCCGATGCATGTGAAGCATTCACTGAATGTTAATTTATTATTCTCAATATATTCAGGACAGTGAGCTATTAGAATAAGATCTTAGCAGAATGTTGGCACATTGTAAAGGGCCTCTATTACCTGAGGGGGGTCAAAGAAGAATTGGAAAGATGGGGATGTATTCACAGTGTTGTTAGGAAGCTATCTTTGTCTCAGTGTATAGAATGAATTGGAATGGCAGAAGGGTATAGAACAATGAGACCAATGAAAAGATTGTGCTGTCACACGGAAGTCCGGTAATATGGTCCTGAGGCAAGTGATGGTAAAAAACAGAGAGATTCCACAAAAGAAAAATCAATAGGATTGGACAGTGGGATGTAATAGGGAAAGAAACTAAAGATTCAAAAATAACTCTCTAGTCTTTACAGTAAGAATGATTGGAAGAAACACCTGAGTGGGAAAGCAATGGCAAGGAGGTTAATTTTAGATAAATCCAGTTCTAAGTGTCAACATCTGGTTGACAGCTGGATGTGTCAATCAACAATAGAGGACACTCTCCACAAACTAGTGTGTCATTTATAAGACTCAGTTAGCAACTACATAAAGTGTGAATAATTTATTGTGATTATTACACAAGGGAAAATTCAGAAATCTGGTAGTATAAAGAGAAAAATTTTAGATATGTTTATGTATGTATTTCATAGTTTTTCTCTTTGGTCCTATAATTAAACCAGATTTATCTCTGTTTCTAAACAAATAATTCAGAAAAAAGCATCTTAACCTATAGAAATCTATGAAATCCCTAAGTTTAGTGACATGTTAGTTACAAGGAGTTAGACTTCTGTAACCATAGATTGTCACATGATAGAGAAGTGCAAGCATCTGTTTTGAAGACCCCATATGTTCTCTCCTTTAAAGAATGTTTATGATCTCTTGAACTTACTTTTAAGAGATTTAGAAAGAGAGCATCAATTATTTTCTGTTTACAAGCACAACTGTGTGGTTGAGGACATTCTTATATATTTACCAAAAATCAGACCCAGTCATAATATATTGAAAACTTATATCCACTACGCAACAAATACTGGATGAAACCTCACAGAATATTAGATTAATGTCATTTCCGTTTCTCTTGTATTAACATAATAAAAAGTAAGAATAACATCATTCAACTTTTGGATCCAGGGTAAGAGTGTGTGTGTGTGTGTGTATATGTGTGTGTGTGTGTGTGTGTGTGTGTGCACGTGCGTGCGTGTGTGTGTGTGAGTGTGGTGGGTTTGTATGTTTATATATACACATGATTGCATGCATGTGTAAATATAAAGGGATGGAAGGGAAATTAGGAAATGATTTTAGTCTAGTTGTCAAAGGGAAATTGATTTTATAATTAAATATTTAGAAAAATTCAATCCTGTGGTAATGTAACATGTTGAGGCAAGGTATCTTAAAAAATCTCCTTAAAAAATACCTATCTTTAAAAGTTCTGTCACTCAAGGCTTTTAAATTTTTCTGAAGTCAAACATTAGTATTTGCATGCTAGTGTATGCAGAAAATGACAATAAGACAGAGGATATGTGTCTACTAGCCATACCTCAAAAATAACAGTGTTCTTTCAGCACACACAATTTGGGGTACCCAAGAGAATGCAGAGACAAGGTTAAGGCATTAATGAATCTGCCTCTGAAGTTAAGAGCTAGAATGATGTTATTGCTCTGCAAACCTCCTCTCCTCTCCATCTGCCCCAGACAAAATGTCAGTTATTCACTGGTGAATACATCAATGAAATTTCCAGATTATCTCCTAGGTGCATAAAACTGCTAATATTATAAATAGAAAGAATTCTAAGACATAATCCCGGCTCTCATATAGCCTAGTTAGGTACCTGGGTAAGCACTTAAAAAGGAAAGCTAATAATGTAAGTAATTGTATATAATTTAGTGTACAAAAAGCATATAATATAAAATAGTTTGGAGATTAAGACAGAAGGAAGCCAATCCTAGTCACCCACTGTGTGCTAAGTACTAGGCAGCGTGAATACTTGAATCAGGACGATTTTTCCTCACTGCTGTACCCTCAGCACCTGGAAGAGTGCCTGGGATGGACAGAGACTGAATAAATATTTGTTGACTAAATGAGGAAATAATTCTCTCATTCAAGATGCACAAAATTCCTAAAGAGTAGATATTTCCATTTTATGGATGTCAAAAGTGAGAACATGAAAGATAAGTAGCATGTCTTGATTCACATAGTGGCACAAGATAAGATTTAAACCCAGGTCCACCTGTCACCAAAAATCTGACTCTTGCCACTGAAAGGTGACAGAACTCAATGGAAATGAACCAGTTCAGGGTTGATTTGAACAAAAATATGTAGTCTAAGCAAATTGGTCAGAATTCCATAAAAGAGTGATTGTTTTTTAAGTGAATATTGTAACTGATAACATAAAGCTTTAAAATTGTTAAAGCTTAGGTACATCTGATCTAAGGTAATGGATTATCAGCATATCAATATTTAATTTCCAAAGAACACAAGCATTGTTTTTAAGGGAATGTTAGTATTTTCTTACAGTAAAAAATAAGTAGATGGAAAGAATGACCTTCAGCTTTCTACAGGATTTTACATCCAACAGTAGAAAGTGCCGCATGTAAAAGTCACACTTGACTAGACCGGTGACCACTGCAGCCCCATCCTAACGACCTGCAAGAAGTGCTGATACAAAACAAGGGGAAAGCCATGGCATAAAATTGTAAATGAAAGTTTGGCTTTGAAAGTGTACTTTATATACAGTGCAGAGTTTCACAGTTTGATTGAAATCAGTTTTTCTTTCCAACAATATTGACATCCTGTTAGTAAATATTCTAGTGTAAATTAGAGTATAATAGATTTAGCAATAACAAAACAAAATCAACTAGATAAGCTAAAAACAAATTATAAAACTAAATGTAACATCTCGTATGTGAAAAAACAGACTACAGTGTCTTAGAACAATAACAACAATGAGAATGGGTTGTCTTTTTTGTTTATTTATATCAAAAGATATTAATCGAGAGTACATATTCAACCCAATGCAGGGCATGCGGTATCATTACGATGCATGCAGTAGAGGAGAGGTATCCTCAGATATTATCCACCTATTTTCAACAGTGTGGATTTCTGACACAGAATCAACACAGTTCCATCAAAAGAGTAATTGCAGAACTTTTAAGTAATAATCAACATGGAGTTTTTTGTCAAATCGAATCAAGGGAGAAAAATACATTGCATCTATGCATTTTTTTCTCACTTACCCACACATGCCCTTGTACCCAGGGGGCCAATATCATTGCTGCCTATTGAAATAGCAGTAATAGTTTAACTGTACTAAAGTGATATGGCCAGTGCTAACACACTTTATGTAATTTATATATATAAATTAGGAATTATCTTAAACAATTATGGAGGCTAAGAACTCCCACAATCTGATATCTACATGCCGGAGACCCAGGAGAGCAGATATGAGTACAAAGGCCCGAGAACCAGGAAAGCCAGTGTTGCAAGTTCCAATCCGAATGTAGGAGAAGACTGAGGTCCAGCTGGAAAACAGGCAGAAAGTGAATTCTTCCTTGGCCCTCCTTTCTGTCCTGTTCAAGGTTCCTCTGGTTGGATGGTGACAGTGACACTGGGGACAGCAATCTGCTTTACTTTGCCTACTGATTCAAATGTTAATCTCATCCAGAAACACCGTCATCAACATAGCCAGAATAATGTTTGACCAAATATCTGAACACCCCATAATACAGTCAAGTTGACACATGAAATTAACCATCACACTGAATAAACAGGATGATAGAGGAAATTTTATCTTCATGGAATCAGGCATGGGAAAGCAGTACAGCCAGACCCGCAGCCTACATCTTAGTCTGAAAGCCGTGCTCCCTCCCACCATGCTGCATGGCCTGCAAGGCCTCCCTGCAGTGCTTTGGGTGGGAACTGCAGGCCATCAGGGTTGGCATCTGGGATAAATTATGCTGTCCACCCCTGAGCCTTATGATTATCAATTCTGAATTTTAAAACACAAAATAGTTTGCACTGAGGAAAAGGATAATATAAGTGTGGCTGATAAAGTAAGGTCAAATAGAAATAGACTGTAAATGCCACGCAAAAGAATTTGGAATTTGAACTGAGGGCTTCAAAGTACGATGACCAGCTGGTCCTGGTTTGCTTCAGACTCTTAGTTTTAAAAGTGAAAGTCCTGTGTCCTTAGAAACCCCTTAGTTCCAGGCAAAAAAAAAAAAAAAGAAAGAAACAAAAAACCAGGCATCTGACAATAGAGAAGTGAGGCTCAATTTGTCTCTTGTGAAAACTGATTTTTGTTTCCTAATCCGTTGCATACTAATACTATTTTTTTTTTTAATTTTGAGATGGAGTGTTGCTATGCAGCCCAGGCTGGAGCACAGTGGCTCAATCTTGGCTCACTACCACCTCCGCCTCCCGAGTTCAAGCAATTCCCCTGCCTCAGCTTCCTGAGTAGCTAAGATTACAAGCACCTGCCACCACACCTGACTAATTTTTGTATTTTTAGTAGAGACGGGGTTTCACCATGTTGGTCAGCCTGGTCTCGAATTCCTGACCTTGTGATCTGCCAGCCTTGGTCTCCCCAAGTGCTGGATTATAGGCGAGAGCCACCGCGCCCAGCTGCATAATAATACTTCTGTAAAATGCAATAAAGTTAATCACTAGAATGAAATGGAAAAAGATATACAAGCTCACACTTTCATATTAAATTTAACAGATGTAAATTACTCTAACAAATGGCTATAAAGTTTACTAAAATACTTTTAATTTCTATACTTATCTTGTGGAGGACCAGTTATAACCCATTTGAGATGGGTCCTGGTATAAGGACCACACCAATGCAGAAATGAGGATCTATTTGTACAGTTTGAAAAGGGAATAGACAGAGTAAGCACTTTTATTCTGGCATGATGGATTGCAATTGGAAAGGACTAGAACAAGGAGACCAGATGGTAATAGAACAGGGCAAGGAGACCAGACGGTAATAGAAGAGGGAGGTATGAAGGATGGGCAGACAACAGGTGAGCAAAGAAAGGAAATCCCAGTGACTTGAATACAGAGATCAGGCAATAGAAATAGGGCTCATCTTGAAGTTTCTCACTAAATGAAGTCTTCTGTAGTCACTGGCCTTAAAAGCTAGAGAAATTACAGACATTTAAGAAATAATAAAACAAAAGCAGAATGTAGAGTGTTTGAGACAGTGGGCTTAGGTTGTAAGTAAGCTGCCCACGCCCAAATCCAACTAACCCTAGTTGTTATTAGTTACTTGACGAAGGTGTGTTTTCATCACTCTGCCTCAGTTACTTTATCTATAATATGCCACTTCTACCTATGCCAAAGTGTTGTTGTAATATATATTGAGATTTTTATATATCATATATATAATATGTACTCATGTATATTATATCCTACATAATTTGTAATTTACTATGCATAATGAAATATGGTATATTTATATCTATGTACATATATAAATGTCTACCATTTAGTACTATAATTGACACATAACTAATGGTTACTCTTTGCTCATTGTAGATATTAATAAAGTATCTCAGTAACAATCATTCCAATTTCATATCTTTTGGGAAATTTTTGTCTCCATTTACATAGTGATTTATAGTAACCTATGAAAAAGTATGATTCCTTACTTATCAAGGAAAATTTATAGCATATTCTCCTGTTGACTTTGAAATTCATCAGTACTTGCCAATATTGTACATGCTGATTTATTCCACAATTATTTCACTCCCTCCAAAATACCATGCATTGTTTAAAACAAAGAGGTTCATCAACAGTGGCCAATCTGGCTCTATTTGGCTTGTGGCTATTTGAAAGGCTCCTTGCAGCATAGCTACCAAAGCCGTCCTTGTATTGCTTCTTAGCATTTCTTCATTTTCCCTTGGTTTTCTTTGATCTCATTTCTTTATCTTCCTCATTTACTCTCCACGTACTGCTTGTGTCTCCTGTTAGGGGCATATGTTTCATAATGGTACTGGGCTCGGTTGATACCTATCCTGGTGAAGTTGTTCCCCGTAGTCAGCACCAGCATCCTCCTGGTGCATATACAACATAGAAGGAGTAAAATTTACAAAAGCCCTTGGCAGTAGGACACCAGCATGTCTGAGAATAATAACAGGATGAGGGTGTGGCCAGAAGAAGCAGGAACAAGAGGGACCAACAATGGACATTGAAGTCCAAGACAAGGAGGGAGTCAGATTTAGTAGACCTCTGGATCGTGGCAGGAACTTTGAGATTGCTTTAAATGTGATGGAATTCATACCACTACCATGGCATGTGTATACCTATGTAACAAACCTGCATGATCTGCACATGTACCCCAGGACTTATAGTATAATAAATAAATAAATAAGATTCAGCATACTATGGTATGAACTGACTTACATACAAAAATGATCACTCTAGCTGCTGTGTGTTGACTATATCTGTGGGCAAGGGTTGAAGCCACATTACCAAAAAAGACTCAGTATTCTAGTATAGATCTGTTCATTTCTCTTTGCCAATACTAGATACACTGTTGATACCATAGGCTTTGGCTTTACCTATTTCTGTATACATTATTTGAACTTGGAGGCCATATAAAACCACAGAAAGGTCAGCATAAGGATAGTACAAGCACTAAGAATCATGAGAGCTTCTGATGTCCTGAGAAACAGAAAAAAAAAAACAAACTTGGTGGACTGTCTGATCCAGGTTTTGTACTTTGTGAGGCTTAACTGCCATTAAGAGTAACGCAATGGTGTTCCTGGAAAAAACAAAATATAAAAAGTAGATCTATAGTTTTTGCTGATTTCCAAGGTGTAAGTACTCCCACCATGGCCAGTTTCAAGCCACCAAAGGGATGCCACTGATGGGGAGTTGGGAAGAGATATGCACAAGCACTTCTTGGGAAGCAAGCCTGTGGTGCATGAGATGAGTGTGAATTCTTCCAATGGATTTCCTATTTTATTAGCTTCTTTGAGCGGGTGTCAAACCTGGAGTGCTGGATCATCCAAGTCCCATTTCATCTCTTTTGACATTCGAAATTCTCTTTAAATAGCTTCCTTGATCTTTCTGGCCTTTCCTTTTTACCCAGTTATTAGAAACATAAGATACCTACAGGGGATGTCTTGAGGTCTCAGGATAGTATATTTGAAGTACAGCATGTAGGTTCTCCCATGTTTAAGTATTAATCTTTAAAAAAATCACCGGTTTTTATTCTTCACATCAGTTCTATTAGGTTTACAGATTTGTAAACAGATGTGGTTGTTAACAAAATGGAGAAACAAAATTCTATTTACTACACTGATATTTATAGTATACATCAAATTACTTTTAATCAAAACATTTTTAAAAATTCATAATGTCTACAAGTCAAAAAAATTTCCTGGAATTTTTAGCTTTGCATACACGGAAGTATTATATGCTTTAAGTGTTATTTTCTATTCAATTATTTTCCAGAAATAAATGGAGGATAGCAGACCTGTGGGTGAGCTTTAAAATTAACTTATCCTACCAGACCACTGAAATTCTCATCTGTGAACAGGGAAACAGATCTCGTGAATGAGAAATGAACTGAAGAACTATCCATTATTCTTGGCAAACTAAATTATAGTCTCTACTCTCTATTCAAGAATCAGTGTTCACCTGGTTTCAGAAGTGATCAGTAAGACTGACAAGAAAGAGAAAATCCTTCCTGGGCTAACACCTTTGCATCACTAATAAGATCAAGTCATTAAATCATGAAAGGCATTGTGAAAACCCTGGGTTGTTGTCAGACAAGTAACATTTTATGAAGTTAAGGATATCTGAGCTTCTGGCAGCCAAATGGGTATGAGGAAGTTCAGGGCTTAAATTCGCACACTTCAAACTGTGGGCTCCTTCAAGGTGGAATGATTATTAATAGTAAGTTATTAGAGATTCTCCCCTTATATCTTGGCTATTGTAAATAATGCTTCAATGAACATGGAAGTGCAGACATCTCTTCAACGTACTGATTTCAATTCCTTTGGGTTTATACCCGGGAGTGGGATTGCTGGATCATATGGGAATTCTATTTTTTCGTTTGTCTGTTTTTTGAAGACTCTACATCCTGTTCCTCAAAATAGCTGTAGTAATATAAGGGTTTCCTTTTCTCCACATCCTTGCCAATGCTTATTTCATCTTTTTGATAATAGCCAACCTAACAGCTGTGAGATGATATCTTATTGTAGCTTTAATTTGCATTTCTCTTATGATTAGAGATATTGAGTATTTTCTCATGTATCTGTTGACCATTCATGCATCTTTTTTTGAGCAATGTCTATTCAAGCCAAAAAATCAATATTTTGCATATTCTCATTACAGAGAAAGATGATAAATGTTTGGGATGACAGACATGGTAATTAGCCTGATTTGATCATCTACAAGGTACGCATATCTCAAAACATTGCCTTTTACCTCATAAATATATACAATTATTATTTGTCAATTAAAAATAAGACTTAAAAAAGTAACTTCTTAATTTGCAAAGGAATCTCTGCCAATATACCTGCTAATTAAATTACTAATCAGGCAATAATCCCCAGTGTTACATTACCTAGAAAATGAAATGACAAGGTCATAATCATCCAAAGCATTATTTTAAGAGACTTGGGGAGAAAAGCTAAGCAAGCCATGGCTGGCTGAAGAGGCGAGAGGATATGAACACATTCAAGTGGCCATAGTTCATTAAACCACCTTCCTGTGCTATTCGGAAAATTGTGTTTAACTAGCTCATTTAATAGCTGGAGTGGACCATTCAGATGGTTAAACAAATGAGATTCATATAAGCCTCGTCACCCTGTAATTCACATCTCATTTGCTCTTTCCTTTTTGCTAGCATCTCCTACATCACTCTTACTGTCTGGACAACTCTTATAAGCTCCCCTGCTGAAAACTTGCAAGGCAGTGTTCAGTTTTGTGGATGTAATGTATGTTCTGCTATCTCCTTGAAATGGAACATAGGCAACTTTAAAATGCTATGTCGCACTGAGACTTTAGGAAACACCTATGCAATTTTTTAAAAAGTAAACCTAAAGAGGACCAAACTCTGCTTTTCTAAACCCAAAGTCTATTCCTGAAATCTCATGTTATAGAAGTCTAATTCAGCAAAACATTCTTTCATACCCACTGAACACTCTGAGAGTTAGCAAGCATCTGGTATTTCTGATAACCCTATGTGCTGACTTTACAAACCCTTCTGAAGCATCAAAATGAAACTGTGTGAAAGTACCAACTCGTTCCATTGTCCCAGAGAGTTGCTGACACCTAAATATAGCTCATTTTTGCCACTTACTTTTACCCAAGACATTTGTGGTTATCTCTGATAAGCTACCATATTTTACAAACTAGTAAAGCAAATACGGACTACAGATATCCTCTAGTAAATTTTAATTATATGCTTTCTCTTTACAAGGAAATTTTTAAACCCAAGTGTCTGTTGAGCTACATGGTAAAGAGGGAGGTGAAACATCCCTCTCAAAGATAGATTTTTATAATTATAGGAGGTCTGCTAGGGTCTTGAAGGCATTCAGATTAGGATGTTTCTTTCTTTCCTAGAAGTGATCCAAACATTGATCTATAAGGCAATTTTATTGAAAAATGTCACAGTTACGACTGGCCAGGGCCAGAGTTGTAGGCAGTAAAGAAATTTACAAAGAAAGGTAAAGAGAGGCAGATTTATTAGAAAAAATACAAAGATACATTCCAAGGGTGCGACAGACAGGACAGCAGAGAAGGTGCTGTCTGCTGAGAGGCAGGGGCTGTCTGCCGAGAGGCAGGGGATGCAGGGAAGTTTTACAGGGTTGTGCTGAAAGGGGCTACCTGTGGAATGAGGTCCTGGTGCTGGGGCTACATGTGGAAAGAGGTAGTGGGTTGTTTGTCATGGGCCAGCTCTCAGGACAATTATTTCCCCAACCTGGGGCCCCTTCCTCATAGATGCTGACTTAATAGGACTCCACAAAAACAATGTATGCCAACCTCAAATTAAAATAATTTTCTAGAAGATCTCAAGACTTACCTCAAGTATGAATGAAAATTTTAGAAAATTTGAAATAGTTATGGCCATCTCATTACAATGAATAATGTTTCCTTTGGCCATAATATTGAGAGTCTACTCCAAAGAATGAGGATACAAAGATGATTAATAAACATCATTACCAACTTCAGGAAGCTTTCGACCTCTTTAAGGAGGCAGATATAAATCCACATTTTGTGGTAATACAGGAAGTCCTACAAAGTTTCAGTAAGAGCGAGGGCCATTCCATTATAGCCTCCACTGTGCTCCCAATGCTTCTTAGGATGCCCATGCAGAGTAAGTCACTTTGTTAGCATTTGATGAAGGAAGGAAAACTGAGAGCATAAATGTGTGATCCTGAAATACAAACAATGTACATTTTATCCAGACTGGAATTCAGACTGCTTCCTAAGAGATTATGCCTCAATTGAATCTTAAACCATAAATATAAATTAATTTGGCAAAATAAAATGTAAAAGGGGTCTGGGTTTTCAGACAAAGGAAACACCATAAGCACAGAGTCATGAAGTAGCATCCTGCTTCTGGGAAATAGAAGCAGTTTAGAATTATGATGGAGTGAAGAGTAAGATGAGAAGAGCTGGGAGGGGGTGGCTGCAGAAAGAGGAAGAGTCAGAAAAGTCGTTGGATGCCTCACTAACAGTGGGCCTGGATCCATGGGGAGGTTCTAGAGAAGGGAGTAATTTGTTGTAGCTGTCACGGTGATAGTTCAGAGCTCTGGCTCTGGGAGGAATAAATTAGTAGGTGACAAATGGGAGGAGGGAGACCTTGAGAGCAGTTCTAAAGCTACTGTAAGAGTGTAGGTGAGAGGCACAATGATGACAAGAATGAGGACAGTAATTATAGGTATTAGGGTAGCAAAACATTGGATAAATATTTAGGTGGTATAATCAGCAGGACTTGATAATAGATGGGAAATGAATGAAAAGTAGCAGGTAAGGATGTCTTCAATGTGGTCACCTCACCACCGACTAAATTGGAGAATACAGAAGGAGTAGATTTGTAGGGAAAGGTCAAGCTTTGGCCATTTTGAATTTACGAAATGGCCATATGTGTACAGCCCATCCACAAATTGGATATGTGGGTATGATGTTCTTGAGAGAGGCCTGAGTTGGAGATACTGCTGTTGAATTCATCAGTGTATCGGTGGTAGGTTAAGCCATGTGAATGAATGATATCACTCAGGCTATTATGTGGAATGAGAAGAGATAAGCCCTAGACAAAGACAGAGCAAACAGAGAGACAGGAGAAAGACCAAGAAGGCAAGGATAGTTTCTGTAAAGTATTGCCTGATGCATCAGATTCACTCAGGAAGCTTGTTAAAAGTTCGGGTCTAGGCTAGGTGCCAGTGGTTCACACCTGTAATCCCAGCTCTCTGGGAGGCCAAGGCAGCTGGATCACTTGAGGTCAGGAGTTCGACACTAGCCTGGCCAACATGGTGAAACCCTGTATCTACTGAAAATACAAAATTAACCATGCGTGTTGGTGAATGCCTGTAATCCCAGCTACTTGGGAGGCTGAGGCCTGTAATCCCATCTGTAATACACCTGTAATCCCAGCTGCTTGGGAGGTTCAAGAATCTCTTGAACTCGGGAGGTAGAGGTTGCAGTGAGCCGAAGTCATGCCATTGCACTACAGCCTGGGCAGCAAGAGTGAAATTCCATCAAAAGAAAAAAGTTCTGGTCTAGGGTAGGGTCCAGGAATAAACATTTTCACCATCTCCCCAAATTATGTTCATCTACCTGAGAATTTGAGAATCAGTGTGATATGAAATTTCCAGAAGTAAACAATAGTTTGATTCCAGTTGCTACAGAGAAATTCTTCAGAGGGATGTAAATTGTTTCAGGCCTTTTGGGAAACACTTTGACAGTGTCTACTACAATTTTTGTTCTTATGACTCATCCATTCTAATTTCTAGGAATTCATCTCAGAAACTAGCCCCCCATATGGACAGAGAGAATCTACAAACATCTTCATAGCAGCATTGTTTTTATATGGCCAAAGATATAAAATAATCTAAATGTCTACAAGTCCACGAATTCTTGTTTACCATACTTTGCATTGTGTCGGTAAAATAAAGTGGGAAAACACAGATAGAAGTTACATAAGAAGTAGAGGTCAGACGGTGGAAAACAATGGAAGCAGATCATTCTTCTAAGAGGTTTGTCTGGAAGGGAAAGCATAGAAAAGATCCCAGACTAGATGAGGATGCAGGATCAAAGCTGGGTTTTATTTGGGATGGAAGATGTTTGAGCATTGTATAGAATGAGTGGAAGAGCAGAGCAGAAATGAAGAAGCAAAAGGCAAAGAGAAAGTGGTAGCATTCTCTCTCATCCTCATCTGTATCCCAAGATAACAATTAGAATGGATATAATATTACTCAGAGTGGCCACTGAATGCTTCATCTTGGCAACGTGCATATTCTGTCTAGGTTTTGTAAGAACCTTCTTTTCACATTAGATTGCAAAGAGCTGCCATATTTTGTTATTTTTTGTAGTAGTAGCCCAAGAAGAAAAAGCAAAAGACAGGATCATCTACGTATTCTCTTCAAAGTTTCAAAGTGCAAACATGGGGTTTTTCAGTACGTTCAGGACAGTATCTATACTGTGCAATCATGTAAGACACATTAACTAATGCTGGAATAATAGGGTTAAAATAATCCTCTATCCATCCTAAATGCTTGAGGAGATGGACATCCCATTTTATATGATGTGATTCTTGTACATTACATGCCTATATCACAACATCTCATGTACCCCGTTAAGTATACACTACTGCCTCCCAAAATTAAAATAAAACATTTACCAAAAAGAACCCTCTATCCATTAAAGAGTCACTTCCCTAGCCTTCTGGCTTTGCTACTTACAAAATCAACAATTCTTCAAGAAAATCAGATTCCATGTTTCATTGCAAAATATTCCTGGAAAAAGTTTGTGACTTATGGTTCTAAACTAGATCTTATTTTCCATAAGAATGATTATATAACTCTAAACTGTTTTTCTGATCATAAACATGATCTCATTAGAGTAAATATATAAAACAATGTACCTCTGTATTCACTCCAATTAATTGTATTGTCTAGCCTTGTAAAATCACAGCTATATTTTGGCCAATAATATAATATGATTATAGTATATTAAATGTGGCTCTAGCCATATTTGCCTTCATGGCCTCCTTCCTTTATATAAAAAAAAGTCATATTTTAAAAAGTTTGCCTTGACTTTAAAGTTTTTTAAATTTCATAAGAAATTAAAATGTTTTTATGAGCCCCTATACAAGTATTGCAGGCCCTCAGCACTATTCCTACTGGGTTTAATAGAAAAGTTAGCCCTGCATAAAATGGGCGTAAATAAATGGTAGCCTGTATAAGAATATACAACATGTGAAAAAATGAACCTCCAGCCTGGGCAACACAGATCCTGTCTATAAGAAAAAAAACAAAACATGTACCTCAGAACTTAAAGTATAATAATTAAAAAAAAAGAAATGATTGTAAAATAGGAAAAGATAAACTTACAAAAATAAAAACCATGCAGTGAGTTGAATAGTGATACTCACACAAAATATCCAAGTCCTTATCCCTGGAACCTTTGAATTTGACTTTTTTTTTGGAGTTGGGGGTCTTTGAAGATATGATTAAGGATCTCAAGGAGTGGGACCTACATTCAATGACATATATTCTTATAAAGGTTTGAGGCCAGGTATGGGGGATCATGCCTATAATCCCAGCATTTTGGGAGGCCAAGGTGGTAGGATCACTTAAGACCAGGAATTCGAGAGTAGGCTAGGCCACATAGTGAGAATCCCATC
>NW_016107467.1:2697693-2728386 GCF_001604975.1 Cebus imitator | reverse complement strand
AAAAAAAAAAAAAAAAAAAAAAAAAAAAAAAAAAAAAAAAAAAAAAAAAAAAAAAAAAATCCATAAAAAACAAAAACAGAAAAACCCACAAACCTTAAAATTTAATTTTTTAATTAAAAATGATGAGTGCCTGTAGTCCTAGCTGCTTGGGAAGCTGAAGCAGGAGGATTGTTTGAGCCCAGGAGTTCAAGTCTGCAGCGATCTATGATTACCCCACTATACTCCAACCTAGGCGACAGAGCAAGAAACTGTCTCTCAAAAAAGAAAAATAGAACCACATCTAAATATTAGTTGCTAGTAGTAGAAAGTTTGCTTAAATATTTGATAAATTTGCTTGCCTTTTTAAGAATATGGATAGGGTTTTTTGTTTGTTTTTCAATGAGATAAACAAATAGCCCACATGTTTTAGGATCTGATCCTAACAAGGGTGAACTGATGATTCTTTATTTCTTTCCTTGTGGAGTTGAACAGGATTATATATTTTTTCATTTGTTAGTTTGCTGCTTCTGTGGCTTTTATTCTCTTAACATCAATGGCACCTTCAAGAAGAAAATAAATCATTAAAAATGCAAATTAAAACAGAAAAATATACCATTGCATGATCTATAAATTTGGCAAGAATTTAAAAGTTGTGTAATATTGAGAAATACTGAAGGATCTGGAACTGTCACGCAGAGCTGGTGGGAGAATAGTCTCCATTTAGTGGAGATCCATCTGGCAGTGCTAAGTCTGATCAAGCCTGTGAATGCTGTTAGACATAGAAATTCATGTCTAGCTCCTAGATCCACACAGATATATGCTAGGATGTCCATTGCTGCACTCTGTGGTAGCAGAGAACTGGAGGCAATTTTAGCTTTGTTACTAGGAGAAAGGATGAAGAAATATATTCTGTACAATAACAGAATGATCTTCAACTGTCATAAGTAATGAATTTTAAGCATGACTACATTGGTCTTAAAAACAATATTGTGTAAAAAAAAGAAAAAAAACAGAGATTTGTTTCTTATTGTTTCTCATTACTATTCACATCACTTAATGTGCAGAAAATGCTATACATTTTCAAGATGCCATACATCTAAATAAATGTTTCCAAGGAGTCATATATCTACATAAATCTGTAAAATATGGATTAAAAGGACTTTGTAAAAATACTCTAGAGAGGATACCTATGTTAAGGAAAGGAAGTTGGAAGTGGAGAAGCATGCAAACATTAAATAAAAGCAGAGAAGGCAGAGGGATCATTGTGTCATGAATTGACAAGTGTAACTTAAATTCTGAATACTTTAAGGGTAAATAAAATTTTTAATGGGGAAACATCTTTACGATATGTAAAATGTTGGGTTTGCAACTCAGTGCCAGTGGGGACTATTGAAAACAGATGAGTACCACTCCCTCCAAATAAGTACCCACTGCTCAGCTAGAACTCTGATCCCTTTAGAACATGCCAACCTGCAATTGCCAGAACTGCTTTTTTCAAGAAAAAATGTTAATTTTGAGGTATTATCTTTCAATCTTAAAACATTGGTTATGTTAAAGTATAATTTGTAAAAGAGGGTATAACTACAAATTTAAAATGAGTACATGTAAATAAACATAAAATCAGTGCATAATCAAATATTTTACTTAACTAATGAGGAAAGCAGTAAGACGCTATAATTAGCTTATAGGAGATGCCAAATGACAACATATAAATAAATGTTTGTAGATAGATAGATATGGAATCAGGATCGCTGAAATAAATGTACTTGGCCAGGTGAGGTGGTTCATACCTGTAATCCCAGTCCCAGTATTTTGGGAGGCTGAGGCAGGCAGATCACGAGGTCAGGAGAATGACACCATCCTGGCTAACACAGTGAAACCCTGTCTCTACTAAAAATACAGCAAATTAGGTGGGTGTGGTGGCCGGTGCCTGTAGTCCCAGCTGCTTAGGAGGCTGAGGCAGGAGAATCGCTTGATCCCAGGAAGTGGAGGTTGCAGTGAGCCAAGATAAATCCACTGCACTCCAGCCTGGGCAACAGAGTGAGATCCTGTCTCAGTCAATCAATCAATCAATCAATAAAGCTTAGTACATGTAAGTTTAGTCAATATTCATAGAGCAATAATAATGTATCTCCGTTGGATACAATTTGCATTTTTATGGACAGGAATCATTTGTGTTATTATATTCTACAGAATGGAGAGTTGCAAAGCAACTCAAAGACAACAAAAATCACTGAAGCCCCATAGAGTCAGATAGCCCAGGCAATTCCTAGTTTTCTATTAGAAAAAAATTCAGTAATGCTTTTGTTCAATTTCTGAGTATTTCACATTTCCCCTTTACAATAATGAAGTCAATTGAAAACGAATAACAACAACTGTACAGCACAAATATAAGCTATCTTATGTTCATTTGGCTTCTAAGCCTCCTCTATATATCTGACATACTATGGAGATAAAAAGACTAAGCCTTGAATATAGTGGTGGTCAGAGATCCTACAAGAATATTTTAAAACCTCCTTTCCCTCCCATTTAAAGACCCTCCTTCTGTCATCTTTATGTAAAGGCTGGAACCTGACTTGTAGGTGTAGAAACTGTCAGGTAAATGAAAACAGGTGTTATTCACACTATGTCATTGGAGGTCAGAAAAAGATATCCCCATATATGGTACTTTGACATGCAGAGCTAAAGAAGCAGGCTCACGCGCTCCCCATGACCTTTCTTTAGCTCCCAGTCTCTCTGATCCTCTTTCTTGAAACATCTGGAGAGACTTTCTGAAATTTTCGAATCTAAGACAACTTTTCAAAAACAAAACAAAACAAACAAACAAACCCCAAAACAAGAATTTTCTTCAGATCCCCTCCCTAGAAATCTCACCAACTAACCAGGAAAGATTAACTACTGGAGAAGAGAAGATGCTGGGAGTCATCACCATCCCCAGACAGATTTTTCATCGGTTCTTCTATGAGCAATTGGGAGAAACTACCTATGGGACTCTATCTGCATAATAAATCAACCTCTGTTCCTGTGCAGTTCTGCCCGTCACCTTCTCTCTAAAGTCACACCCTGTTTTCAAAGAGAATCATTTACAAAATAATGTCTACCGCCTAGATCCATACATTTCTCCCTATGAAGATGGTATTTAAGCTTCAACCATCTGGCCCCTCTCTGAGTCTCACACTTTATGTATGGCTCCTGTGTCCATATGCATGTTAAATTTGTATGCCTTTTTCTTCAATCAGTTTAAAGTAAGTTCATTTTCAGCAAACCTTTATAGGGTAGAGGAGAAACTTTTTCTTGGCCCTTAGAGTGTTAAAAAGAATGGTGAACTGGAAAGCACACACAACTGCATGCATCTTCAGGGACCTAATTCATCTAATCAAACAAAACCTTTCCAGTAAGATTCCAGCCATTTGCAAGGAGAAAGGTCATATGGTAGGAGCTGTGACAAGAGAAACAAGTAGAATAAGTAAATTGAGAAAGCAATAGAACATCTCATGGAGAGCAGAGTTCTGAAGCTTTTGCTAATCTCTAAGCTATGGCCTTCCATTTACTTTTTTAAAGTAGGCAGAAACTGTCTGCTATGTTTTTAGTTCCAAAGCCACTTGATCTTTTGTAGAATTTTGCAGTATGTCATCTAATCATCTTTCTAAATTCAATGAGATTCATTCTGTTCATCCCCTTTTGATTACCACCTGAAGAGGAATGCTTTGTCTTTTCAGGATAACTGGCCCCATATAGCAGAGTAATAAATGCAGTCTGTAGTCTGATCTCAGCTTTTTCCAAAAACCTGTGTTGGTATAAATCCTGAAACATTAACTTGAGCTAAGTTAATTGCAGTCTTGAATTTAAAATACCTACTTCATAAGCTATCTCTCTATGGGGCAATAATTCCTGTGGACTTCAAACCATTTTGTCATAGAGTTAGGTGGGATAGGTAGATATATGATCCAAGTGCCTGCTTCCAGAAAAGCTTTTGCCTTGCTGTTAAAATAATTTAATACTCGCTTATTTGTGTTAATTGGAATGGTGTGACCTGTGGTCGCAGACATATTTAATCACCAGTACAGATCTTGCTATGTAAAGAATAAATTTGTTCTGACTTAATGTTTGTTGTGAAATGTATGCCATCAATTTCCCCCAGTGTTTTTGTTTAAATCAGTTTCATCTCTGTCTTGGAGAAGGAATGATGTGCAGACAGCTCCAATGTGCTTTTTCAGCAATGTTTTAATTTGATCTAAAAACAAAGACCGTTTCTGATTTGTTTTTCCATGTTCCTCTGATCACTGGTGGCATTTTAAAGCCTATTTAGGGGACCATCTTGAGTCATTATCAGAACTTTCCACCTGATTTGGCTTTTGGCCTAGAATTGGCATTGCTTATGTCTTTATTTGGGATGGCAGGGAAGTTGAACATGGCACAAATGGCCTTTTCTAAAAAGCATTCTTCTCCGGAAGATTGCTGGTGCTTCCTTGGATCTAGATTAGAAGGGCTACCTTTAGGCATATGTTCTAAACACTACAGTGAACAGATCCTCCTCTGTGATTTCAGATGCTCCCGTAGGATCAACTTTTCTGGAGCAAAAGGTGTCAACTACTTCAAAAGAATTACAGTTATTTATAAATCGTAGTTCCATTAGAATCTTCTCTTCCGAGAAGAGTATGAGGAACCAAATTTGGAAGGCTAGGCAATGAATGACTTTTAAAAACAGTTGTTATTTACTAGGTTCAGAAAAAAAATCTGTACATCTATTTAAAGTAGTTTTTTAACCTTGGCACTATTGGCATTTTAGGCTCTGTGTTTTGGAACATCCTGTGCATTACAGAATGTATAGCAGCCTCCCTGGCCTCTGCCTATTAGATTCCAGTAGCACCTCAGCCTCCAGCAGTGAAAAGGAGGCCTAACATGACTAGCTCCATTTTGCTCCTAACACATCCCCCTGAAATATACACAATGATATCTTTTAGGTTAACTGCTTTTGCTTATCTCTGCATGTACATGGAGCTAACTATGGGAGGAATTTATAGTTTAACTTTAAAGCAAAGAATGATAATAATCCCTTTCCCACAACTAACCCTGCAGGAAATAAGGAGAATGTATGCACAAGTGACAGTATTATGTTAAAGACTATGGGAGCATTGTGCCCTGACCAAGGACAAAGAGGTCAATGACCTGCCCCACCACCCACTCTAACCGATGCGAATACCCAGATGTCTGTGGCCATCACTCACCTCTGGATCTCAACCCTCTCCCTTTTCCCCCTTCCCCTAATATAAAAGAAACCCAAAAATTCTATTCATTTAAGATGGTTCTTTAGGACACTAGTACTCCACCTTCTCGGTTTGCCAGCTTTCCAAAATAAAGTCACTTTCCTTGAGCCAACACTTTGTCTCTTGACGTACTGGCTACCATGAGCGGTACCAGCTTTGGACTCATCTACACTCCCTCCTCCTACCTGATGCCCCATTGTGACAACCAAATGTGTCTTCATAAACCAAATTGCACACCCTCCACCACCTTGATTACAACTGATGTCAAGTGAGGCAGGGTTGTAAAGGGCTGAAAGGGTCATCCTTTATTTCTCTAAATTTGGTTCTTGAATAATCAGGAATGCACCATTTTGAGAAAAAGCAGAGGGAATAACAATGGCATCAGTGAGAAATCCATTCTATTTTAACATCAATTTCATACAAAGCACCAAGTCATAAAGAATACCATGCAGGCATGCAGTGTGGTTCTGGATGACTCTCTTCTACTTGTTCTTTTGGTATGGTAGGTGCGTCTATATAGATTCCCCTCTCAGATTGGATAATTTGATTCAAAGCACAATTTTATAAATCAATTCCATGGTGGAGAGCAACACTTTTGAGAACAATAACAAATTGATTTTGTCTGCATTTTTTTTTTTGCTCTGTTATAAAATTGAATAGAGCTCTCTTAAGAAAGGCCACAGTTGTGAAATCTGTGTCAGATAATAGAGTTGATTTATTTGTATGAACTCATCAGCTCCTGTATTAGATTTGCCAATTAGTCTAAATTCTTCCTCATTATAGAAGATTTCAAGAGTGTAAACATTCTCCCCCAGTTAAAACCCCAAAGATCGTCAAACTGAGCATTTATGATGCCTTTTTGTAAACAATGCAACCATGGTGGCAGCTTAAATAGCTTTCCTGTGGCTCACCTCTTCAGAATACAGAATGCGTTTGTTTAAAAATTGTACTTAACTTTAACTTCACCTCTGGGCCCAAGAACAAGCCGTAGATTTAAAGATTATTAAGAAAATGAATCAGGTTTGTGCCATTTCTGTTGGTAGATGGCTTTCTGTGGGTAGACAGCTTTCTGTCCTGAGAGAACCTTGATTTAATGGCATTTTTATCTTTCTTAATTATATTCAATTTGTTAAGAAAAATAAAGGTGATAAATTACAATTTTAAGATTATCTGAGCCAGAGACAGGATTGCATTTCACAATTAACAATCGCAACTTTCTTTCTCAAAAGCCTTCTCTAATTTAGCAGATGCTCCTGTCAGTCAGGAATCAGGAGATGGTCTTTCGATCCAAGGACTTAACCTTTCTAGGATTCTAGGCTTTTCTGAAGCCAGCATCAAAGCATCTCCAAGTCCCTTGGCTGGGAAAAAGGAAAGTAGTGACAACTCTTTCTAGCTACCCATACCTCAAAGGCAGGAAATGGTATCTTGATGTTTTCTTCACTGAAGCCTTAAGTTTTAAAGCCACGGTCTCCTGATTCTCAGCGGACAGGAGCATCCACTAAATTAGGGAGGGTTTTTAAGAAGGAATGCTGTGATTGTTAGTTGTGAAATGTAATCCTGTCTCTGGCTGTTCCAACCTGTTCAATCAGCGGTCTTTTCTTACCTAATTACATGATTCTAAGAAAATCTAATAAGGTGCTGTCAGATTTACACTGGAATTATTTTAAATGTTATCACAGTAGCCATGGTGATGATATATAAATGGACAAAATGCCAAAGATCTGGAGAAATGTCACAATTACACCCACGGTCGCTCAGCACAGGCGTTAAGTCAGCATATTTTAAGCCGTTTGGATCCTCAAGAATATGGGCTATTTTAGTCAGTAAAAAAAATTCACGTAAGATGGAAACAGTTTAAGTCACATTATGGAGCTGATCTTTATTTCTTTTTATTAATACTCCAGCAGGTAAGAACAGGATTCAGATCTATTCCTTCACTGCTTTTCAGTTCTTCGGGTATTGCTATTTGGCTTTTTAAAGGACTTGTAAGATGGACTTTCTTATGAAAATTTTAGTTATTTTAATGCTCTAATTATGTTTTCTATAGCTCTTTGGGACGATGCAACAAGGAAATAACTTTTTACATACATTAGTTTTAAAAACCTAGAAACAAAATAATTATAATACTCATTGATCCCAGTTATCGATGAAGCTGCCACTTTACCAACATGAGGCTAAATTTTACTTTCACAGGGACTCAAATAGCTAAGTAGCCAAGGAACTATAAGCATACTCGGCTCCAGTGCTAAGAAAGTTAGGGCACAAAGAGGCCATTTTTGAAATTTTCCATTCCTCAAACATCTTGAGAAGAGATTATTTTTATCTACCCTCACATCCATGACACAGGAGCAGAGCAGAACATGCAGTATTTGCCTTTTCTGTAAATAAACATCTTTTTGCCAGGCATCTTCTTTTTTTAATGATACAGAATAGATTCAGCAAATAAATTATATATATATATATATATATATATATACACAGTTCATCTATAGTCTTAGTCTGTTTGGGCTGCTGTAACAAAATACCATAAGCTGGGTAGCTTATAAACAACAGTTACAGAGACCGGGAAGTCCAAGTTAAAGGTGTCAGCAGATTTGGTGTCTGATGAGGTCATAGACAAAGGCTTCTTACTGTGCCCTCCCATGGCAGAAAAGATGAAGTGGCTCTCTGGGGCTTATTTTACAAGGGGTCAACTCCCATTCATGAGGACTCTGCCCTGGTGATGTAATCACCTCCCGAAGGTTCCACCTACCAATAACATCACCTTGGGGTTAAGATTGCAACATGTGAATTACAGGGGCACATAAACATTCAGATCATAGCAACTACCTCATCCAGAAACTATGACTCATATTGCTCATTTTTCTTTGTGTATTCTTTCCTCATATTTCTTTTCAACCTCAGTTTCCACAAAGATTCTAACTATGTGTCAAAATTGGCACGTAGAAAGAATCTAATCTACCATCCCAGGAATGGAAGATAATAACCCACATTTAATAGTACATCAACTTTCTCTCCTGAAACACACTCACAGGCAAAATCAAATCATTGTTTTTGAAATAGTTTCAGAGTTGATGCATTGTTTCCTCCAATGGTAGCCATTCACATCTTGTTCTACTTCAATTGTACCATCTGGAGTTCTGTAATATATAATCTGTGTGTCTCTTTAGTCATGCAGTTATCAGTGATGACCAAATTAGAATGCAAGTCACCAGAGAACATGCTCTTATCCACAGCCGATTATCTCACTCTAAATACAATTTTAGAAATCTGGTTGAGTTACCAACTTCCCAAAATTTAGAAGCTCAGAAATGCTAGAGGAAGTTCTACTGCAAGGTGGACAAACTGGTAAGAGGAAGCCTCACATCAAATGAAGCGATAGAAAATATTTTCAATATCAATATATCAACTTGTTCAATATAAGTTATTAAGGATCTTTTGCCCTTAAATAACTAAGATGATCATTGATAACTAATCATTGCTCATCTTGGTATCCCATAATTATCAAGTAAAAGTTTATGTATGCTCTTCATCAGTTGTTTAAAGATACAACAGAATGTTTTTAGAGTTTTATTTAAATTCAGTGTCTCCCAATTACAACTTTATTTCCTGCCTCTCCTATTCTGTTTATTGACTGAACATTCCTAGTCCTCATTGGGCCCCTCGTGTTCCCACCATGTAAGATCTTCTTTTGGTTTCACTTGCCCTTCCTCTCCTTCTATCAGAACAGAACTTGGAGATGGATCAAGTTCATGGGGAACGCCAGGGCTGATAATCAGAAAGAGAGATGGAACACTGATGTAAGATAGCCCAGATTCACAGGGCGGCACCTCCACCCTGAGACACTGGGCACATTATAATGTTCTTGTTCCTCAGTTTTCTCATGTGTAAAAAGGAGAGATAATAAGAATATCCACATCATAATTGTTCTGAGCATTAAATGTGTTTATTAGCTTAGAACAGCACCATAGCCCATATCAATTGCCTAAGAAATATTAGCGAACACCATTACTAGGATTGCTATTTTGTTGTTGATGGAACCATTAATAAACACAAGATGTGGTTCTGTTGCCTTTGTCTTTGGATTATAAACTCCATAGAAAGAGGGACTGTGTATTTTGCATTCAGCATTATATTCATATTCATGAATACAATAAAGAATGCCAAAGGAAAAGCATGAATAGGAATGAGATGTGAAAAGTTATCCAGGATGAACTTATCTACCTGAGAGTTTTTTCTCTCAGCCCAGATTTGACTCCTAGCTTTGGAAGCAGACTTTTTAATCATAGCAGCTATCTAAGCATAGTGTATAGTAGGGTTCATTTATAAATACTGATCTTTCTCTGCAAAAGGAAATTAAAGGGCGAGGAATGTGTCAGATAATTCCTAGAAAGGCTAATTGGTTGAACAAGAGAAAATAAATCTTTGAAAATTGTTTATTAACTTAATTTTTTAGAAATTTGATGTACGTGTGTATGATCTAAATTTCAGCCGTCCTAAATTCGTTTTCTTTTGTTTCTGAGATCTATTCATACAGGATCAGAAAGTACCACAGACTGGCAGAAGGCACAGCGTCATGCAGAATGCATGATTTCTCATCCCCTGTGCTAGAATTCTTCAGGTGTACATGTCATTAAAGGGGGAGCATCAAGTTGTGTACTGAGAATTAAGCAAGGTCATATGAACAAGGATACCCATAAAATGAGTTCAAGTAATTACACTAGGCAGGGTTTGATTACTCTCTCTGATCCGTTTACCTTTCCTGTAATTCAGAGCCATGCCTGAGAGGGCAGGACTGCCATCAGCCCAAGTCGGTGATTCCTGAGTAGCAAGTGATAAACATAATATGTGACATGGCCCCATAACAAACCTGCTGGGAGCAGCACTTGAAAACCCATTTCCTAATAATGTCATAGGCCCCTTCATTTATTTGCCTTGTGCCTTTTTCCTTCATCAGGCTGATTGCTGATAAGGATTCACATCCTATCGCAAGCATGTCAGTCACCGAAGCCACTGCTGCTTGTTAATGATGTCCAAATCAATATCTTAACAGATTTTTTTTCTTTTTTCAAAAGAGAGGAAGGTTATGAGAAAGATGAGATAACGTGAGTGTATTCATGGACAGAATGATCATGGTGTGTGTGTGTGTGTGTGTGTGTGTGTGTGTGTGTGTGTGTGGTGAGGACGGGAATGAGAGTTGAAAAGCACAAAGAGAAGTGGAATAGAAAGCCTAATGTCTCAATGCAAAGGTTATGAACACCAACCAGGAGAAAATCTTCTGATAGTTAAGGTGAAATCTCTTTTAAAATAGTTAACTTGAAGCAAATAAAGGTAACCACGCAGGAGTCTTTTCCCTGGAATTTTAGTAATTTCTAAAGCAAACACTTGGCTTGTTCTTTATTTCTCCCACACAGTGCACATGTATCCACATGCTGGGCTATTTTTGTGGGAAGTGCACCAGAGCTCTGTTACAGAATTGCCTGCTCAAAATTACACAACTTGGAGCAGCTTTCCAAAACAACTATTTTTAAGAGATGCCAGGAGATTTTCTCTGAAATTCTGGTGTAGTTGGATCTTATGGTTCTTGGTATATTTGAAAGGACTTCAAAGGAAATTTTCCCAAATGGCCCTCATGTTCTTTACAAGGAGTGCACACCCTATCACAAGAACTATTTGGTGGTGGTTTTTTGGGTCTGGCTGGTGAAGCAATTCTTCAAAATTCTCCTCTACAAAATGCAGTGAGAGATAAATAGACTTTATATGTGATAGGAGTTTTGGGCCCCTTGAAGTATTGATATGATTGGTCTGACCCTCATACCTGCACCATGAGAGTATAAAGCCTTCTTCAATATTTCAGTGGATTACCATCTCATAGTCAACTCTGTCCTTCTTCCGAATCTGAAAGAAGGTTCAGCCCATTCTTTAATTCCAATGCTGAAAGACAAAGGAAGAAAGTTACTCATACTATGCACTCGTGAGTATAACAGGTGATTTTACTATGGATGTGGAAATGATTTGGGAGAGGAGTTTAAAAGTAAGTATTAGATGCCTGCTTTTATAAAATGCCCATTGGTTACCCTCCAACCAAGGCACTTCCCATGCCCCTCACCACCAAATCAGTGCCAGCCTTCTTCCATCGCACTAGCGTTTCTCTGTTTCTAAGTCTGCCTGCTTTGCTTTGTTTTCTTCTTCCTTCTCAGAAGCAAAATTTTTCTCTCTTCTAATGAGATGTGATTAGACTTTCTCCTCTGGTGTCTTGGCTTACTAATAAACAAAACATTTTATATATATATATTGTATATCACATATATATACATATATATCATATATGTGATATATATAATATATATATTGTATATCACATATATATACATATATATCATATATGTGATATATATAATATATATATCGTATATCACATATATATACACATATATATGTGATATATGTATATATGATATATATGTGTATATATATGTTATATATGTATATGTTATAGGTGTGTGTGTGTGTGTGTGTGTGTGTGTAATGAATGGAGTATTGGTCAACCTTAAAAATGAGTGAAATTCTGACACACATACTACAACATAAATGAAACTTAAAAACATGCTAGATACAACACAACAAATATTGTATAATTCTGCTTATATGAAGTACCTAGAGCAGGCAAGTTCATAAACAGAAAGGAGCACAGAGGTTACTAGGGAAATGGAAGCTATTGCTTAATTGGCATAGTTTCTGTTGAAGATGATGAAAAAGTTCTAGAAACAGATAAAGTGGATTCTTGCATGACATTGTTAATGTAATTCATGCCACTTATTTGTACACTTAATGGTTAAAATGGTAAATTTTGTGTTATGTATATGTTGCTACAATAAAAAAGGCAATTATGAGTCAGTAGATTAAAAAACATTGAACTGTACTATTAAGCAACAATTGAAATTAATTAATAAATAGACAAAGACTTTTAAAATCATCGTGCTTAACACTAACAAAAAGTAAAGTTGGACAGAGTAACACACTGCTGCTGAAATACAAATGCACATTGCATATCTGGAAAAAAAATATGGCAATATATGTCATGAGAATGAAGAGTACTTATTTTTAATCTAACAATCTCACTTTTCTTAAGTTTGAATGAAGACAAAGACTTATGCATTAATTTTTCATTCAAGTTTCTGTTGTTATTTATTGTGTTGCTAATGTCTCGCACAAAGTAGCTGGGTTTGCTATATCAGCATTTAAGGAAATGGATTTTCTGTGCTACTTAAAACCTCCTAACGGGACACAGGAAGGTCATGGTTACATAGTCGAAAAGTTCAGTCAGTTGTTTGTTTTGCACTGTTAAAATAGCTACAAGATTCTATTTCACCTCGAAGTTTACCTGTATGGTGTTAGGGATGTTTAGAGTTCTTTAACATGACTCTAATATTACAGCAACACTAGATAAAAATTAAGAAACCTGGGTATGGTTGTGCACACCTGCAGTCCCAGCTACTTGGGATGGTAAAGTGGGAAGATGGTGTGGGGCTAGGAATTACAGGCTGTAGTGCTCATAATTACACCTGTGAAGATCCACTGCACTTTAGCCTCGGCAATGAAGTGAGACCTTGTCTCTAAAAAAATAAAATAAAATGGGCCAGCGAGGTGGCTCACGCCTGTAATCCCAGCACTTTGGGAGGCTGAGGCAGGTGGATCACCTGAGGTCAGGAGTTCGAGATCAACCTGATTAACATGGTGAAACCCTGTCTGTATTAAATACAAAAAATTAGCTGGGCATGGTAGCACATTCCTGTAATCCCAGCTACTTTGGAGGCTAAGGCAGGAGAATTGCTTGAACCTGGAAGGTGGAGGTTGCAGTGAGCCAATATCACACATTGCCCTCCAGCCTGGGCAACAAGAGAGAAAGTCCATCTCAAAAAAATAAAATAGTAAAATAAAATTAAAATAAAAAAACATAGGAAAGTTTATAGTAGTACTCATGCACACAAAGGCAAACTCACACAGAAAATTCTAGCATACTAACTGTTCCTATTACAATATTCTCAAACCTCAATCTTTTTCAGAGCCACCTGTTATAAATTTGACCATTTACTTCATACACTGACTCTTGTTTGCTCTCTCTGAGAGGAGCTAAAAAGCAAGTCATTCATGAGATCATATACACAAAAAATAAATTTTTCATTCCTGTTTAATCATCGTGCTTAGCAGGTTATTTTCAGCAGGCACATGAGGACTTAAAGCTTAAAGTTGAAGCATTTGAAATTAGAACAAAAAATCAAATAGAAATGGCTTTGTGAATTTGGTAGAATGCTATTTCAGTACTTTGGTTTTCAGGGTCTTTCTACAATGATACAAACTTAATGCCTGTGAGTTTCAGACTCAATGCCCTGAATTATTTGTTGTGATTCATGTTCTGGTAGCATCAGTTCTGACATTATAGAATTCCTAAAAAGATTTTACAAATACAACCTTAAGTTTAATTTCTTTAGTATGTTCACAAAGACTTCACTCATTAGGTTCTTAAGAAGTTTGGGCATATTTACATTTCAAAACTCTGTCAAGCTTCTTTAAGAAAGGAAAAATCTTTCCAACTTCTTTTGAGATTGAAGTGGTGGAGAAAATACTAATAAAACAAAAACATAAGCCACTTCTGCTATCATAAAAATAAGGTTGTTTAAGAAGATTATTTTTTTACACGAATCAAATATTTGACCGAAATCACATAAGTAGTCTGAAATGCAGATAAACTACTTAGTTTCTCAGTATCCCAATAAGAACGAACACTGTGTAAAGTATCATTCTACTCTCTCCTCCTCTACACTACTGTGCGTGAGCACATTCTAGGTCCTCAGCAGCCACCCAAAGCCCCTTTCTGCGCAAGCATTACTCATTCTATTAGTGTAGGGAAATTTTATTAATCAAGAATCAAGTTAATCTATAATACTAGGTGGTGGCAAATATGGAGGAAAGTGAAATATGGTAAAAGGGTGGAGAGAGAGTTGCTATTTCATATTAGATGGTCAGAAAATGTTCCTTCCATTGTTAATAATTTGTTGTCACTAATAGATTTTCTGCCTCTGTTCTGCCTATCTGACACTATGAAACAAACCTTCCTAAAACACGTGTTAAAATGATGACAATATTGATTTTGCTCATGAATCTGCAATTTGTATAGGGTACTGTGGCGACAGCTCCTCTTTATTCCCCTTTGTGCCAGCTGGGGTGATGTGGAAGCTGTGGCTGGAATCACCCTGGCTCACTCATTCATGTATCTAACCCTCATGGCTGCACCATGAGAGTGTAAAACCCTCTCCAATATTTCAGTGGATTACCATCTCGTAGTCAACTCTGTCCTTCTTCTGAATCTGGCAGAAAGTTCAGCCCATTCTTTAATTCCAATACTGAAAGCACCTGAGCTGGCAAGACTGAAATACCTGGCGACAAGAACAGCCAGACCTCCTCAGGCATCTCTTTTTGTCACCATGGGGTCTCTCCACAGGATCTTTCCAGCATGGTGGTAAGATAACCAAATATCTCGTATGTTGTCCTGGGAGAAGTTGTGATCTTCTAGTGGAAGTCCCATAGTGTCACCTGTGACACACTCTATTGGCCACAGCAGTCACAAGCGTGCCCAGGTTCAAAGGGAGAGGAAGTAACATAAGAAGCCTCTGAAATAGCATGCAGGAGAGAAATATTGTGGGGTCTTTTTAAACAATGCTATGAGATCTTTTTTTTTACTTCATATGGAAAATAGGAAAATCAACTTTGACTGAGCACAGACTCTTAGACCTCTTCTCCAAGGACAGAAGTAAAGCTAATAAAGCTTTGAGGTGTCAGATCTGCCTCCAACTTTCTGGACTACATCATTTTTTTTTTTTTTTGAGACATAGTCTTACTCTGTTGCCCAGGCTGGAGTGCAATGGCACGATCTTGACTCACTGCATCACTGCAACCTCCGCCACCTGGGCTCAAGCAATTCTCCTGCCTCAGCCTCCTGAGTAGCTGGGATTACAGGCACATGCCAGCACACCTGGTTAATTTTTATATTTTTAGTAGAGATGGGGTTTTACAATATTGGTCAGGCTGGTCTCGAACTACAGACCTCACCCACCAGCCTCAGCTGACCAAAGTGCTGGGATTACAGGTTTGTGTCACTGTGCCAGGCCTACCATCTTAAAATAGTAATTACTGCTCTTAACCTTAACATATTCATGATGCTGGCATTTCACCCGTTTTTTGTATAAGGCCTTTCTTTGAGCATGCTGATAAGAAAAATGATTAGGAGTAGATGTACATAATCTTCATTTGAACTATACATGAGTGAGTGGGTTTGCAGTGACTCACATCATTTAGATCAACTTGAAAAATATACCACACTGACACACCACTACTTTCAGACTGGTAAATATCTCAACAGGAGATAATAAAAAGGATATCATAAATGATAACATCCTAATGCTCATGAACCTGGTAAGTATAGATTCCATCCAGACTGTGAGTCTAGGGAAAGCAAATGGCTGGAGTGCAGTGGTGCGATCTTGGCTCACTGCAATTTCTGCCTCCCGAGTTCAAGCAATTCCCCTGCCTTTGCCTCCCAAGTAGCTGCGATTACAGGCACATGCCACCACATCCGGCTAATTTTTGTATTTTTAGTAGAGACGGGGTTTCACCATGTTGGCCAGGCTGGTCTAAAACTCCTTACCTCGTGATCTGCTTGCCTCGGCCTCCCAAAGTGCTGGGATTACAGGCATGAGCCACTGCAAGGCCAGCCCATTTGATATATTTCAAAGTTAAAATTAATGTAAAAATCTCCCAGTGAAGAAAATATTAACATTTTCAATAAAGACGAGATCAGTAACAGCACCATGCTGAACCATTTTGGAAACTGAAATAAGAATAAATAAATAAAAGAGATTCCACTTAATGTTTGAATATTACTACATCCTTCATTGTGGATTTATTGCATTTATTGTGATTTTTAAAATATATTGCTTTAAATAGTATCTAGATTATTGAGTTTTCCTTTTCCCCTTTTTGATGTCTTCTTAAATTTTCCACCTGAGACAGGTACCTCACTCAGATCACCTTACTCCTTGCCCTTGAACAATGTGTAGCACATGGCAGGGTCTCACTAAGTCATACTCAGCAAGTCATACTTTCCCATCTCTTGCTCAGTTTTAGATGTTCCAACCCCTTCAGGGCTAGAAGAAACTAGCTGCCTAACCCAAACATATCCTCCTCATCCCTTTCTTCTCCTGCAGAAAGACTAGGTGCTCACTACACCACCCTAGTCTTATAATTTTCACAGCTCAGAGCTCAATTAGCTTCGCCTAAATCATCTCTTTTCCACACTTGAATTTCCTCTTTAACTCTTGTAAAATGTTCAGAAGTGTTTTTCCAATCTCCGGAAAACTCCATCTGCTTCTTTCTTCTTCTAATTAAACCTAGCTCTCATCAAATAACAGAACATTTTATGAAAATATCATTTTGGGGCCCAGGTGTGGTGGCTCACGCCTGTAATCATAGCTCTTTTGAGAGGCCAAGTTGGGCAGATTGCTTGAGCCCAGAAATTTGAGAGCAACCTGGGCCATATAGCAAACACTGTCTCTACAAAAAATAGAAAAATTAGCTGGACATGACAACACATGCCAATAGTCCCAGCTACTCAGGAGGCTGAGGTGGAAGGATCACCTGAGCCTTGGGAGGTTGAGGCTACAGCGAGCCATGATCATGTTGCTGTACTCCAGCCTGGCTGACAGTGAGACCATGTCTTAAAAACATTAAGAAAAAGAAAATACTATTTGTCTGAGTCACTGTTATTGTGACAATCATTAGTTTTTCACTGTTGAATATTTAAAGTTCTTCATTTAGTGTATAAGTAGCTATGATACCGGGGAAAAATATTGATGTTAGTGTTGAAAGTTGTGGATTCAAATCATAGTTTTCTACTTAATACTAATTGTATGATCTTGGGCAAGATACTTGTATCCATTATATTTTCTATTTGAAAGCTATTTGGTTAGCAAAAGTGTTACACATTTGTATGCTTTATTTTCATGATCAGTAATAATATTAGAAATGTAGTGAGCATCCCTGAGCTAGCTTTAAAATCTAGATATCAATATTTAAATCAATGCACTATAAAATACATCTTGAATTGCATAAAATTAAGTTATGAACTATAGAAAATAATCGTTACAAAATGAAGATTTTTTGTGTGTATTATTTAAAGCAAGTATTAAAGAGATAGTAGATTATATAGCACATAATTGTTGTTTAGATAGCATTGTACAGTAGGTAGCATTTTTTTGTTTCTGAGACAGTCTCACTCTGTCACCCAGGTTGGAATGCAGTAGTGCAATCTCAGCTCACTGAAACTTCCACCCCCAAGGCTCAAGCTATCCTCCCACTTCAGCCTCCAGAGTAGCTGGGACCACAGGTGTGCACCACCATGCCTGGCTAATTTGTAGGTATCATTTTCTAGGGACAACCGGCTCCGTGTTTTCTAAACTTCAGTAGCTCTCAGACTTTAGTGTATGTTTTTCTAAAATGTGGATTGCTGAGCCCCTCTGCATTAGAAATTCTAATTCAGCAGGTCTGAGCTGAGGTTCAAGAATTTTAATTTCTAGCAAGTTCCTGAATGATGCTGATGGTGCTGACGCGGGGACCACACTTTGAGAACCACTGTTGTAGTCAAATCCTTACTAGGGGATTTTATCCTAGTATTCAGTTGCACAATGAGACTATGTAAGAGAGAGAGAAAATGAGGCAGAATTTAATCCTTTATTGTTATAGCAACCAGCAATCACAGTGATAATGCCCATAACAAAATAGCATCTTGTCATTTTATGAGTTGTCAATCAGATTTTAATCAAATTGATGTTTTTTAACTTATAGGAATAATTCTCACCCTCATATAACTCCTTGGGCCCATTACATTATATGAGATCATGGGACACAATTGAGTGAGCAGCTTTTATCTTTCTTTCTACTGCAGAGTCTAAATTTTGATTCTGAATCCCGTTCCAAAACCTTTTTCTTGGCTTTGACATTGGCTATTATCTCCTCACTCTGCCAACCTGCTCTTAAACTGGCCCAGCTTCAATCTGGGCAAAATGCCCTGATGAAGCCAGGAAGCACAGTTGATTGCTACCAAGAAAACCTTGCCCTCTTTTTGTCTGTTCCTGTAATCAAGCTGGAAAGGAATAGCTGGAAACTTCATTCTACTCACAGAATATTCAAAGTTGCATCTGAAGTATTCTTCATTTGAAACCAGTGAGTATCCAGTCATACTCACTAGTATTGGCTTGGATCTCAGTAACATCTGTCCAGCATTGCCCTCTAGTGCTTGTGGGCATGTTTCTAAAGATGCCTCAGATCTTCTAATTAAGGTGTTTGGAATTCAGTTATTTGGAGAAAGGTATCCTTCTATAATTTCACAGCAGGCTGAATAAATTTAAGTCCCAGGCAGTATAAGAAGCATATGAAGTTTTATGAGTACTTCTTACTTTATCAACCAAAACGTGATAAAATATATATATATTTTAATATGTTTAAAATATATATAATATATATTTTAATATGTTTAAAATATATATAATATATATTTTAATATGTTTAAAATATATATAATATATATTTATATATATTATTTAATATATATATTTTAAATATATGTTTTAATATATATATTTTAAATATATATTAATAATATATATTTAAAATATATATGATATATAAATATATATTATTAATTTATAAATATATAATATATAATACAATTAATATATATTATATATTATATATAATATTTGATATATATATAATATTTGTATATATAAATATATATTATATATACTATTTAATAGATATTTTAAAAAATATATATAAAAATATTTATATATTTATATAAAAATATATATAATATATTTTAATACATATATATTAAATAATATATATTTTAATATATATTAAATAATATATATTTATATATAATATATTTAAATATATTTATATTATATATAATATATATGTATTTAAATATATATTATTTATATTTTAAAAAATATGTATATATAAATATATCTTTAAAATATATTTTTAAAATAAATATATTTAAATATATATATTTGAAAATACATTTAAAAACACAAACTTTATTTGGGATCAATTTCCGACTGATAATTCTTATATACATATATTTGCTGATTCTACTTTTATTCATCTTATCTATTTTGACAGACAAAATTTGTCTATATCTTTGACCTTCCTAAAAAAAAACAGTGTAGATTAGATTATTTAAATAAAACAGTTTAAGCCACATTTTTTCCTTTGTGCTACACATTCCTTGTGGTCTGCAAATTTATTTTTACACATATTTTCTAAACACAATATTAGGCAGTTTATACCTTCAGGAAATGCTTCAGAATTTCTTTCAGGATCAGCTAAAAAAGTTCTGGATGGTTATTTAGTTTGGGATGGGGAGCTTGTTATAAGTTTTAGGAATGTCTGAGTTATATACTGAAGCTTTCACTTTTTGCCTGGAAAAAAAAAATTTAACAAGGAAAAGAAAATGAAAGATAAAAGAAAAACCAACCAACAATCTTATGTGTCTCATTTTGAACTCTATTCTCTTCCTCAACTGGGCAGGCAGCTCCCTGCACAGCGTGGCCGCCAAAGGTCACAGACAGTGTCTGCTATGCTCATCTGTTCATGTGACAGGAAAAGTGCCCTCTACGTTCTGGCCTGAAAAGCCAAAATGCGAGTGTATGACCTCCCTGATCTCTTGAGTTGTGTTTTTGGAGACAGAGCTTTTGTGTTTCTAATTGGGCTAGAAGTATAGCTATGACTTTTGCTTTGCTTGAAAGCAAACAGACAGTGGGATTTTCCAGGCTGCTTTGACCAGCTATCAATGCTACCTGTCAGTCACATCCATGGGGACTGGTAGTAGATACTACAAAGGGACAGTCATTTCTGCAAATAAAATTCTCAAGAAATAAATGCTAATTATTTAACTCTCCAAGGTAATATACATCAACAGAGAAAATATATTTCTTTAAGATTTGCCTGAATTTTAAAATTAAAATCAATAGACATGATAAAGCTGCAAAGGAAATATGCTGAAGTGTATTTTTAAGTGATGAAATGATCAATTATTTCCTCTTTATTTTTTTCTCCATAATCTAAATTTTGTATAAAAAACATATTTAACAACTTTATTGGGGTATAAATCATACACCATGAAATTCATTCATTTTAAGAAGACAGTGGGATGCTTTTTAGTAAATTTAGAAAGTTGTGCAGTCATCCCCACAATCTGCTTTAGAACATTTCCATCATCCCAAAAAGTAACCTTGTACAATTTGCAATCAATCCCTCTTCCTACCCCTAGCCCCTGGGGATCAATGATTTATTTTTTATCTGTCTATATTTGCCTTTCCTGTGTAGGTCATATAAATTGAATCACACAATATGTAGTCTTTTGTGTCTGGCATCTTTTATTGAATATAATGTTTTCAAGGTATGTCCATGCCGTTCCTCTTTCTTTTTTGTGGCTGGATAATATTCCATTGTATGGATATCCCCTATATTTTATATCAGTTCATCAGCTGATGAACATTTGTCTTTCCATTCTTTACCTATTATAAACAATGCTGCTATAAACATATATTTTTATTTCTCTTGGGTAAGTAACTAGAAGTGGAGTTGCTAAGTCATATTGCAAATTAGCATTTGTGATTGTAGGAAACCATTGAACTGTTTTCTGCAGTGGCATTACCATTTTACATGAGTGACCTGGTTTCTCCACATCCTCAGTAGCATTTGGTGTGTCACTATATTTTATTTTAGTTTTTCTGATATGTGTGTGGTGATATCTAATTGTGGTTTTAATTTGCATGTCTTTAATGACTAAGGATGTTGAACATTGTTTCCTATTTTAGGCATTAGTATATCTTCTTTGGCAAAATGTTTATTCAAATATTTTGCTCATTTAAAAACACAAACTTTAGTTTGATCAATTTCTGATTTACAACAAAAGCAAAACTACAAAGAAAGGAAAGAAATTTCCTGTATTCCCTTTACCTGGGTTTTCCCATTATTAACACCTTGGATAAATGTGACACATTTGTCATACCACCAAGAAACTGACACTGATACATTACTATAAAACTAAACTCCAGTCTTTATTGGCATTTTACCAATTTTTCCATTAATTTCTTCTTTTTGTTCAGGGTTCAACTTGGGGCACCACATTGCATTGAATTGCCATGCCTACTAAGTCTTCTCTGGTCTATAATAGTTTCTCAGTCATAGACTGGCTTAAGGAGTACGAGTCAGGCATTCCGTGGGATGGCTCACTATCTGGGTCTGTCTGATGTTTTTTCTCATGATCAAATTCAAGCTATGAGTTTTTGTAAAGAACGTCAGAGATGAAGCTTTCACCAGCTTTTCAATCACGTATTTGTTTTAGTATTATTTAGTTGTAAGTATTCTTTATATGTTTACACATAAGTCCTTTATCACATATATAATTTGTAAATGTTTCAAAATTATATTTCAGTTATATAATTAGTATACATGCCATAAACCCACTAAAAAAACAAGTGCAGAAAGTAATATTGACCCACCCAGTTGAATGAGGTAGAATATGGTGGAGGTATTTATTCTATAGTCAGTGTGGAATGCAACTATCACATTAACAAATATTATTCTTGAACAAATATTTAAAAAATTATATATAGTGTCTCCTGGTATATACAATCCAGCCAGTTTTTTTCCACCAGCATTGGAATTGTTTTCTTTTTCTTTAGTTGATTTTCAGATAAAATGGAATTGCCTTTGGGGGCCATTTTATACCAAAATGTGTGTCCTTAAATGCAGCACTATCACTTAATGTGGCATAATATTTGCGTACAAACTCATGCAAATTGAGAATTTTAGAAAGACTATGAGTTTCACATGGGCAAGCTCTCAGATACTCCATTCACTGACTTTGTCTCTCTTTCTCTCTCTCTCTCTCCTCTCTCTCCCCTCTATTTCTCTTTGTGTGTCTCTCCTCTCTCTTTCTCTGTCACTCCTCTGTGTGTGTGTGTGTGTGTGCACGTGTGTGTGTTTATCCTTACAAGTGAATTTAATGCATGCACTTGAAATTTGTCCAAGTTAAACTTTCCATATGATTTGAGGCTATATAAGATGATTTGTAATCTAGAAAAGGCTACACACAAACAACAAAAAAATGGTTTTGACATTATTACCATTTACATAGGCTTTATGGGATGAATTGGGATAATTCCTAATTTATCAGTTGAAGTGCTGATCACTCTACCTCAGAATGTGACTTTTTTGGAGACAGGATCTTTATAGAGGTAATCAAGTTAACATGAGGTCAGTAGGATGAGACTTAATCCAATATGACTTATGCCCTTATAACAAGCAGAAGATTGGATACAGAGGTGTACAAAGGGAAGATGATACAATGACGTGGAGAGAAGATGGTCATTTACAAACCAAGGAGAGAGGACTGGAAGAGATCTCTGCCTCATGGAGCCAACACTGCTGACACCTTGATCTTGGACTTCTAGCCTCCAGAGCTGTGAGACATAAATTACTCCTGTTTAGGCCATGCAGTCTGTGGCACTTTGGTACAGCAGCCCTAGCACACCAATACAGCAGGAGAATGAATTCTTCAGTGACAGTATTGATGTCCACTTGCCCTGGAAGGGAGGTACAGTTAGGGGAATGCATGGAACAGAACCTCTGGGGACACTGATTTGATCAGCATTTTGTCAAACTCAGTGTTTGTTGAGCTGGTGGATGATCTTGTTTGGGCAGCAGTAGGAGGGATGGCTCAGGAAACATCCTTGTTTTCTTTGTAGAAACACTTTCACTTCTCTCCCAACAGAACTATGTCTTTCTATTCCCTTTTCTACTTCCCCAGCCCCCTTTCTCTCACATGTCATCTCCAAGAATACATCGGGACATTCTGCAACACAGTAAGTGATTGCCATCAAGGCAAGTAGAAAGATAAGGAAGACCCTCATGGTATAATTGAGACAATTTAGCAGTTAGTAGAAACCTGAGGAGAACACACAGGAATACTTACAAGTATTATTTTCAGTTTTAATTTATGAATCTTTAATAGCACAAATTTGTGGAAACTGCTGTAGAATTACACACACACACACACACACACACACACACACACACACAGAGAGAGAGAGAGAGAGAGAGAGAGAATAAGTTGCTTATTCCCTTTTTAATGTTCCAGTCATTTGTTATTCTTTATTGCAAGTTATTTCCACCGACTAATGGAAATGTTGAAATGAAACCCACTTAGGGTATTATGACACTGAATGTCAAAAACACTTTTAACACATTCACATTTTCCCACATAGAGTCTCCAGCACTGTACCAGTATACCAAATCAACTTGTAATAGATACGAACATTTAACATTTATTCTGCTGTAAAAAAAATCTCAATGAGTATATGCAAATTAAAAAAAAATTAGATTTCCAAAAATAAAAATGTGGCAGATGGCCACTCACTCTAAGAGCTGGCTGACAGATTCATCTAAATATTAAGCACACTATAATATTTAAATATTCAATTTAAAATTAAATCCTCACTCAACTTTTCAGGAACAGCCATATTCTGTTAGACTAGAAGCACCTCAGTTGGGAATATTTTATTTTAATCATTCAATAGATAATGTATCAAGATGACTTTGGAGCTAATACCACCAGAATAGGCCTTTTGGGATTTGGTGGAACAAAGATAATTGCTACACAGCTCTTGCCCTGTAGTAGACTACAGACTACGAAGAGAAGATGAATCAATAAGGAAATCTGAGTAGTAATAGAGAGGGTGCCAAAAAAGTGATGGTCAGCAAGGCATAGTGAAAAAAGCATAGGCTTGAAATCCAAGTCTAGATTTGACTTTCTAGCCCCATTTAAAAAATAGATTTATTGAGATATAATTCATATGCCACACAATTTGCCCATTTAGAGCATACAGTTCTATGGTTTTTAGTATATTCACAGAGTCATGTAGCCATCATGATAATCAGTTTGAGAACATTTTCATTACACGTCCGCCAAAATATCCCATGCCCGTTAGTAATCATCCCTTTTTTCCCTTCAACTTCTTCCCCTCCTCAGCTCTAGGTGGTCACTAATGTACCTTCTATCTTTACAAATATGCCTATTATGAACATTTCATATAAATGGATTCATATAATCCATGGTCTTCTGTGACTGGCTTCTCTCACTTAGATATTACAGCATATGTCAGTCATTCCTTTTTATTGCTTAGTAGTACTCCATAGTATAGATACATCACATTTTATTTATCTATTATTGGTTGATGGACATTTGGGTGGTTTACCTACTCCTATTTTTATTTGCTATGTGATCATGGACAATTAATTATAGTGATTAAAAGCCAAACTCTCTCTTTAACTGCCAGGCTTCAAAACCTGATACTACTGCTTATCAGCTGTGTGTCCCTGCACACAATTTTCAACTTCCCTGTGCCTCCGTTTTCTCATCTGTAAAGTGGAGATAATAATAATCTTAATCTGAAAGAGTTGTCTAGGAATTCCATTAATGAACACACAAAAAGCCTTTAGCACATACTTTGATCCATTGTATATTCTCAAGAAATAGTAGTGACTAAAATTGTGGTCCTCTTATTATAATACTTTCTGAGTTTCTTATCTCCTCATCTTAAAGCTTTCCACAGTGGACTGTTGTGAGAGTAAAGGGAATATGTGGAAAATTTTAGTACAATATCCGAGACATAGCTAGTGTTCAGTAAATAAGATTTAGGGAGCTAAACTCCTTTCTTATAAACAAAAATTAACTCCAAATGAATCATAGACCTAAATATAAAAGCTAAGATTATAAAACCCTTAGAAGAAAATACAGCAGTACATCTTTGTGACCTTGGATGAAGTCTTCTAAGATACCAAAAGCATAAGCTACTAAAATAAAAAATGAACACACTAGACTTCATAAAAATAAAAAACTTTTGTGTTTCAAAGCACACTCTGAGTAAAGTGCAAGTAACCCACAGAATGGGGGAAATATTTGCAAATCATATTACTCATTTCTTCTGTCCTCTTCATAGTAAAATTTCAAGGTTGATAAGAGTCCTTTTATAAACTTTTAAGAACTCCCACGATAATTTCTAAAATCTCTAGCCCTGTTCACTTAATTTGTTCTATGTTGATAGTTCCAGAGAAATGAAATGCTTCTTTGGCAGGCTACTGTTTTTGTGCTCTTCCGGTGCTCCTCCAGCTCAGTCATGAAAGCAAGGCTTCTCTGTGGCTCCAACATGGCCTGCCCCCAGTTTGTGGTTTCTGTGATGTCTATTTCTGGTTGCTGTCCTGTGGGCCTCTACAGTTTGACTCTTTCACTCATCTTCATTGAGAAATCAAGATAACCTTATAATCAGAAAAGGACATGATCTTTCATGTTTTAAGAAATATGAGACCTAAGAAAGAGCTAAATCTTATGGGAAAAGTAAAGAAAAGATAAACAATGAAGTCATCCGATGTTACATCTTCAAGCTGCAAAACGTCAAGCAATCACATTGGCTAGAAGGAAAAATTTCTAATTCATTCTGGAAGAACCATGTCATACAAAGCAAGGGACCTAAGAAATTTACAACCTGTATATTTTGTGTGTGAGATATTAAAACTACTATTCAAATTCCAACCACCATCCGACCTAAATGCTCCTCCATGCCCCCTCTGCCCTAAAGGGAACAACCAAACATTTCAGGCACTGAGAATTTGGAAGCAATCTTACCCATATCCACAGAGAAAACTTCCACACTGCTGCTTCTTGACAATAATTACTGTAAAAAAAATTACCTAGGAAGTAATTTCTTATAGAAAAAAAGTATTTTGATGCAAGAATGCTCAGGATTTGTACTCCCTGGTACTAATCTCTCATTCATATGAAGAGGTCTTTGAGAGAATTACTTTTTAAGATAATATTACAAGAGATCAGGTTAATTAATGAAGTGCTGAGGTTTAAATGAAAGAAGATAGTGATTTTCAAAAATCTCTTTTCTCTTTGCATATGAACCCTTGTTGCTCCTCGAGGGTAAACAGGGATTAGTAATAGCATATGACTGGTTTGCTCCAAGGGCCAGAATATTTCCAATTTTTTTCCCAGCTCATAAATGTTGACTTACATCTCTTTTCACTCCCAGGATCTTGTGCCAAAAAAGATCATATCCAGGGCTTGATTTCCTTTGTCAGTAGTGGCCCATTAAAATGCAATATTGGCTCATTGCTCCTCTTTGAAAATGGTAGGATGTGGCTTTTAAAATGAAGTTTCATTAAAGAAAAGCGTAGGGAGTCAGATATAAACCCTTTCCTTCTTTACCCCATTTTTCCTTCTCCTTCCCACCTTCCCCCTTCTCTTCCTTCCTTCCTTCTTCTGTATCCTGCTTCCTTCTTTCCTTCCTTCCTTGGCTATCTATAGTAATCCAGAGTATGGTTAGAATTTATTGAGTCAAGTGCTATATCTAGGAACTTTAAATCATTTTCTCCATTATTGACCCAAAGGATGTTATTATCCAGGTCATTTTTAGATCATGGTACAGGGTCAGAATTTAGGTAACTTGCCAAGTCCCTTAGACAGAACTGATCTGCACATTCTACGCGACCTCACTTTGTTCTGCATCTGCTCAATTCCCAAATCAAAAATATGCAACACTTCCTTGATTCTCCTTATCTCACACCATATTCCAAAGCAGTCAAATAATGGATTAAGATGTTGCTTTTACAACATCTGGATTTTAATAACATGTTGTCTCATCTTGTATGTGAAAACCTTTCTTCCTTAGCTGTGTCACAAATCCCTTGAGAATAGAGAAGAAAGAAATACCTTACACATTTTGCTGCTGATCACCACACCTCACCGAGGTCTTTATGTGTAGTGGATACATGACAAGTTGACATGATCCAGCAGTGTAAGATGGTGGATATGAAAAATATGTAATTTTTTCACATTCTCCTGGAAAATCACTGAATTATCCATAAGTTTTTTTCATAAAAAATAAAGGTACACAAAACAGAAGGAGAAAATAGCAATAAAATATAAAACCTTAGAAAGTGAAAAGCAGATGAACAAATGTTGACTAATGCAGCAGATAAATGAAGGCTGAATGAATCCTAAGCTGGCAGAGGAGAGAGTTGAGAACTAAACCAATGTATATGACAACATCTTTAGAAGGCAGAGAAACCAGCACATCTCTGAACCTATGGATGAAAGAGGGTGGAGATAGGTAGGGATGAATGGATAAAATGAGAAAGAATTGGTAAAATCTGTTTTAGAAGCAGTGGAATACCTGTATCCCTCCCTGCTTCATGCCTGGATAACAGCACTTTCCCCACCCTAGCAAGAAAACCTGGAGAAAACAAATTCCACCAAGAGTAGTGCATATCCCAAGTAGGGGGATTAAATAGCCATAGGACAAGCCTATGCTATGCTAAAATGCTGAATGTGAAGAGCCCCAATTTCTTCCCTCGTGAAATTCTAAGAAAATTAGCACCCATAACCCTGCACGTTATGGACTGGTAAACCTCACCAGCCCAAGAAGAAAAATTTAAAGATGCTTCATGTCAGGGGTTTCCTGGAGTGACCTACTCGCCTTACCATACAATGAAGCTCAACACTGAAATGTTCCACTCATGTTGCTCAAAACCTCCAATCAGCTTTTTACGTTTTAAATCTCAACTTAGAACAGATGCGGAAAATTTGAGATATTTGAGAAAAATCTCTAAAATTGACAGTAGAACCAGAGCAACAAACAAATGAAAAACAGAAAAGTAAAGCAGCTAGGAGAAAACAGACAATTAGAAAACTTTTGTTTAGTGTTAAGATAAAAGAGGATATACATCCGTGAAACAAGAAGAGAATCATTTCAATAAGCAGCATTCTGAAAACTGAAAAAAATGTATAGAGATAAATCTTTCTGAATGATATGTTTTCTAGATATCCAGTTCCTGGACAGTCCTATGGTTCAACCTGTGTGACTATTATATCCACCAGAACCAACCGTTACTTCACACATTGACTGCCCCACACTGAACTCTTCTAAAGTCAGGAAAGCTGAAAGCAGGCTCTTACCCCAAATCTCTCTCTACCTTGTATTTTCCAGGAATCCTTTATTGCATAATAGTAATATTACCATTCCTTGAACATGGATAAGATTATGTTTGTAGTTCAGCTGTATAAAATGAAACAAATTAAATTTAGAAATTCATATGTAAATGGTAAAACTTTTTAATAAACCCATCTCAAGGTAGTACTGACCTCTAGTTGGGTAAGTGAGAAACAAGAATAGAAAGGAGCACATGGGACTTTTAGGTTACTGGTAAAATTCCAGTTTTTTCACTGGTGGTGTGGACCTCTTGTGTGTTTTACTTAAACTACACAAATGTTCTGTGTACTCTCTATGTGTGCAAGACATTTCACAATTTAGAGTGAAGAAGTGGAGAGAAAAAAAACACAAGAGGTAGAAAAATCAAATGCAATTCTATAACTTTAAAAATGTATGTTATTCTAAGTCTCCATTCTCTAGAGTAAATACCTACCTTTCCAAGATATATAAAAATAATTAGCTCAGATATTGTTGCTCTGTAGATTTTTAAAAAGCATTACCTGGATTTGCCTTCCAAAGTTAAGAATTTGTTGAATTAATCTCCATTTGTTGAATCTAATGGCATGGTTCATCTTTTTTTTTTTTCTTTTAATTTGTATGTTTGTTTAAGAATACAGAATGTTTTACATTATTTTATATAAATTTGTTTTTCCCCCAAGTATTATATTTAAAGCACCTGGAAAAGTGCCTGGCTTAGATTACATTGTAAAAAAAAACAAAGGAAGTCCTAAATAAAGGAGTTAATATTCAAAATTTAAAACTTTAGCATAGCACATGTTTACTTTTGAACTGAAGCTAACACTCTAAGTTTGGAAACTGAAACATTTTAAAAAAACAATACGTACTTAGGATTACTTTAAAAATGCAACAAAAGATTTACAGGCTTTTTTTTTTTTTTTTTTTTTGAGATGGAGTCTCGATCTGTTGCTGGGCCTGGAGTGCAATGCTGCCATTTGGCTCACTGGAACCTATGCCTCCTGGGTTCAAGCAATTCTCCTGCCTCAGTCTCCTGAGCAGCTGGCATTACAGACATGCACCACTATGCCAAGCTAATTTTTGTATTTTTGTGTTTTTAGTAGAGACAGGGTTTCACCACATTGGCCAGGCTAGTCTCGATCTTCTAACTTTGTGATCCGCCTACCTCGGCCTCCCACAGTGCTAGAATTACAGGGGTGAGCCATAATACCTGGCCAAGATTCACTTTTCATAAAATTATGGGTCATTTAAATTACCACATGAAAGCAGTATTATATACTTTCTGAAATATACCTGCCATTGAATATTTATTTTATATATACTTTTTAACATGGATTTTATGGTTGTATATTTGACAGTCAGTGATATCTGGTCTGAAAATTTATGATGCCATATATAATATAATTTACATACATAGCCCTAGGATTCTGATTAACTTATTATTTTTCCAGGATTAGAATGTTTCACTCATTATGAAAACTCATAAACCTGAAAAATCTATATTTTAAAAAGCTAAACATGAATGAACAAATATAAACAAATAATCAGTCTTACTAATTGCCCTACATTTTAAATGTTTATAAATAGACTTGATGAGGCTTTTTACCTAGCGTTATGATTGATTATAACCAAGGTATTGTGTTTTACTGGGCAAAGATCGTCCTTATTGTTTTGACATTGCTCACAGAAATCATAGACATTTCTATAAAAAATAAAGGTGATTCCCTAAGGATGATCGAGAACCTCCAGCTAAGATATTTAAATGTGGCTATAGAAGAGTTGATTTACTGAAGACTGACATAAAAGTGAGCTGCTTCAGAAATTTTATGTGCAGGGCTTTCTGCTGTCTGGAGCTAATCACCAAGGAGCCACCACTGCAAAAGCTATCAGATTCCAGGGCAGATAGATGAGGAAAATTGGCAGAAGGAGCAGGAAGACATGCTTCTGTTTCCAAGCAGTCCTGAGAATTTCATTATCAGCTCATATCTGTTACTGTTAAGATGTTAAGAGGGAGATTATCATTTGCAAATGAAAAGCTTTCTGTGTTACCCTACAATAATTGATTTTCTTTTTCATTAAAATTCTTAATACCTGGCACTCCAGAAAAGTTAAAAAGGCCTTTGTAAAGCTTTATTGGCAGATAACATATGCCCACAAAAAAAGAACAAATGCAAATTTCACATATATATTTATAATGATGATAATTCAATAGATCTTGGCCCTCTGAGTATGACTAAAATATGCCACTATATTTCGGCAGCATTACCAAGCTAAACAAGGGTAACTAT
>NW_016107467.1:2677716-2697665 GCF_001604975.1 Cebus imitator | reverse complement strand
CTCCACACAAAAACATTTTAGTCTTGTAAAAGAAGGAAAACAATGTTCAAGGAACTCAGTATCATTTTGCAAGATACTCTGTAAATCAATATCTGAGGCTCTGAAATACATTTCAAAATATATGTAACATTTTGGAACTCAAACACAAAAACTGCCATCTTTCTTAAAACTTATTTGAATCCCAAGTCTGATGATAGTACTTTCTTAACACCCTACAGTGAAGATGCACACATCTAAGTAATACTATGCTACAGAGCTGTTTGCACACTGGCAGTATGTAGTGATTAGTGTGAATTATCTATTGGTAATGATTTCGAGAGTATAAAGAAACCATGTTTGATAACTGAGATTCTGCAATAAGAGTCAATGTTCTAAAAGTTAATGTTGGATAGGAAATATTCTCAATTGGTTGGGGGGAAGCACAGCAGGGACAGACAAGACAATGGATACAATTTTCTCAATTTTAAGGATTTTTCCCGCTCCCATCAAGCTTTCTTAAATCTTTTACATCTGCTTATGATTTAAGTGCAGAGCATCAGTACTGGCAGAAGAATTGCAAATTGGTGGATCGAATGTACAGCGGTTTAGTTTTTAGGGAAGTGTTTCTTTATCATTGTGGCTTTTTTCAGACTTTGTTTTACTGCATGAATATTTAAATTGAGCATCCCTAAGTACCATAAACAACCAAATTATTTAAGTTTGTGCTAACTACATTCATAATATCATTACATGTAATGCTATTTCATTATGTTCTGAAGGGAACACTGCAACTTCCAGGTGGTTCAACACTTGAACAACTTTAGAAACCATTGAACTATAAAAATGCCATTTCTTCACATTAAGGCTTTTAGCCCAATTAAAAAGCAGCATCAGTGGGAACTATTGTTACTCCCAGTGCCAGTCATTCACAGCTGAATGAATTTATGAATTACCTTTCTGTTATTCTCTAGCACCCTGTTTATTTTATAATGTTTTTAAAATAACTGTAATTAGTTGTTATTTAAACATTTTTTCTGTCTCTCTCCCACACTAGACAGTAAGTTCTCAATTGTATCTCTAGGCTCAGCATGTCACAAAGTGAGAGTTCAGTAAATATTTGTTGATTGATTAAATTTATTTGATAGAAATCTGTGTACCAACATCTAGTCTGTTTTTCTTTTTTAAATGAATTGATCCATTATTTGATAAATTGACTGAGTAGCTAGGTAATAAAACAAATGTAGTCTAGGAATGTCCTGAGCATTAATGGGTATTGGAATCACAGCGCTACTAATTATAAAGGATGGTGCTGCAAAGCACAGGCGATTCCCTAAATCCAAGGCAGATGCTCATAAGAACAATAAACACTTTAAAATCCGTGGCCATTCAGATGTCAGAGGACGAAGCAAACAGTGCAAATAGGGAAAGTAAGCAAACCTAGCTCATAATAAGTGCTGATTTTGCCTGGTAGCAAACTCTTAACACAAAAGAGGCCTTAAAAAATATATTTTTACCTTTCTTTTTCATTGCAGTTTCAGTAATATCAATATTTTGTAGCTTATTGAGATAATAGGAATCCTTCCCACTCAAATGCCAGAATTATTTCTTTCATTTCACTCCACTGAAATCAGGTCCTGAATCCCTTTTTAAGAACCTTATATCCATAGCTTGTTTCTAAAGAACATAAGTATCACAGGAGGCCATTAAGTATTGTTCTGTTTTGTTTGAATGGATCCTTAAGACTACTCCTTTGATGTGTTGGTATCTGTATCCCTGGATGCTCCATTGGGGCTACCTCTTACCAGTGCCTCACACAGTTTGCCCGTGGAAATGTTTGTGCTTCATTTCAGATGCTGTCCTTCCTTCTGTTTTCTGTCACAATCTTGTCTTAAGCTCTTTCAATTTTTCCTCAAGTTCACCTTTGAAATAGATATTGTTCTGAAGCTATTTGCAGCATATAGCATATCCTCTTGGTTTCTTTGTATTCCTTTTCCTTCTTCTCATCTTCGACTCTCTCAGATCTTGTCAGCTTGTTTCATAACTCATTATTAGAGTTCACCTTTCCTGCTCCCTTGTGCAATTTCTGTCTTCTCTATCCATGCTCCTTTAACTTCCTTCAGCCTGAGAAATCCCGGGGTATCTTTTTTTTTCTGCAACTTGTAGGGTCATTTGGTTAAAAGCACTGATCTAGATGGCTGGAGATGTTAATTGCAGCTAATTCCACCACTCAGCATTTATTTCTTCTCCAAAGAGGCACTCCTCTCCTATTCACAGCCATACCTTTTGGCTAAGGTTAGCGGTATGCAGTGACGTAGAGAGAAATACTTTCAGGAGCATGAAAAGTATAAAAGCCCAATAATGCATAACAGTGGCCTTTATCTGTGATGTAAATACTTTCACTGTGCCAATTTCAGGCTGGAGATGTCATTGAACGTAGGGTTGGAAAGAGATGGGCAGTCACATGTCATTTTACAATATTTACACCAGACAGACAGAATAGACACAAGTAACCCTAAGAGCATCTATCAGGGATCAGCACATGTTTTTCTGTTAAGGACCAGATAGTAAATATTTTAGGCTTTGTGGGCCATAAAGTCTCAGTCACAGTGATTCAACTCCACTATTGTACATGAAAGCAGCCATAGACACAATACATAAATATATGGACATGGCTGTATTACAATAAGACTTCATTTACAAAAATAGGCAGCAGGCTGGATTTAGTCTGAGGGCTGTAATTTCCTGACCTCTAGCACAGATAATAGTAAAATAGGTAAAAGTGTGATGAGTTTTGACTAGTTACATCTGTTTTTAATATAATTGATTTAATTGTTAAGTTTTTATACTTTAGTCTTTAATAACATCTGTGTTGAACAACCAGCTTGCAAAATTCCTGATAACTTAACAGTCAGCTCTTGTGAACCTGTACAAGTGAGCTCCACTCACATTGAATCTACCTTCTGCAGGGGTGATCACTTACTCACTGTGACCAATCAGTATATCTAAAATCTCTGAAAATTTTTTTATTGGTTCAAGAGCTAAAGAAGTGATCCAATGCAGAAATTCACAGGAATGTTTATATTTGCTGGGCCTTCTGGGAAATAAATTTGCCCGTATTCCTCAAGAACAATAAAGACAACCAAGCGTTGTCCATATTTCCCAAGAGCAGCTTTGGTTAATACGGGGGTATGAATATGAAAAATATTACTTTTCCAGTTCTGACTTTCCTTATTTATGCCAGTTTGATAGGACTCACTGTCACTTGTAACCAAAAGATTTTTCAGTGAGGCATCTGTCCATTCTGCATTTTACCATTTTCTCTCTGGCTCCAGGTTGCAAGCAAATATTACCAACAAGAGAGAACTCTTGATGCAGTTTGCATTTAGGTACCTGATTTATCTCCCAACTATTTGTCTTTTCCTCATTAGTTTGTGGTTCTGTGAGCAAATTATTTCCTTTTGGATGATGTCATGTAAGGATGTGTGGTGTGATTGTCTCTTCATAAATCAGTAGCCCTCCAACCTAGCAATTCATCCATATTATCTAGATGTTTTAAAAAATACAAAGACATTGAGTTCCTGCTTGTAGGGATTCTTCTTCAATAGGTTTGAGGTGCAGCATAGGTATCAAAATCCTTGATTTTTTATGAGCGAGTGAGTCTGATATGGCCTTTGGTTGAAAACCCCTGTCACGGTGCATGTTTTTCGCTGCTTGTGTTAGGAGATCCAGAACATATAGAGAAGAAAAAATGGTTCTTGTGTACTCTATCTTAAGTCAACCATACTATGAGGAAAATTTGTTAACTCAATTTATACATGTTACTATCTAGTAGTTTTTTTATTGTTTGATGCTTACTATCTGCCAGACAAATGGAAATTGGAGGTATAGGACAGATAAAGGTAGATGAGGTTTCTGTTTAGTGTATAGTTCTAGGGTGTATAGTTCTAGTATTGGAAGCAAATATTAAATAAGTAAACATGTTAACAGGGATAGAGATAAGTGCTGTGATGAAAGTAGATATGATCATGGGAAGGCACATTTCTGAAAATGCCTAGACTAGGGTAAGGCAAGCAAGGTCCCATGCACTTGCATGACAATGCATACCTCCTTTGGGTGAGCTAGCTGGTCATTCTCAAAAACTGCTGGGAGAAAGCTAGCTATTCATTCTTTCATTCAGTCAATAGTGAACAACCTACTCAGTGCTGTATGGCACATGGTTAAGACACAAGGTATTATATTCAAAAGGTTCAGTTTAACAGTGAAAAGTAAATCACCTTCTCGTGTTCCCCAACAATCCAGTTCCCTCCTGTAGAAACAGCCACTGTTACCCATTTCTTCTATGCTCTTCAAAAGAGGCTGCAGACATCCACAAGTGTGTGTACTGCATAAGTTGGGTGGAAGGAGGACTGTTTCACAAATGAAGGCATACTGTACATTCTCTTCTGTAGCTTGTTTTCTCTTAACTCAATAATATATAATAGACATTATTCATATTGTACATGTATAACTGGACCTTCTTCATGATGTTAGAATCACCTTTTATTTGCTCATGCTATAACTTATTTAACAAGTGTCATATCGAAAAATGGGTAGGTTATTTCCAAACTTAGGCTATTATGACTGCTGCAAAGGGTTTTCTTACACAGTTGTCTTTTAACACATTTGTGACTATCTGGAAAATAAATTCTTTGAAGTAGAATTATTGGGTTAAAGGATATGAACATTTATAATTTTGAAAGATATTTCTAAATTGTCTTTAATACCAATTATGTCTTTAATAGTTCACAAATCTATCTCTTTGTCTATACACTCACTAGTAGAGCGTGTTATTTAATTGCTGTATCTTTGCCAGTCTAATTTGTGATAGGGGAGATTTAAAATTTTTGTTTTATATTTTTTCTATGAGTGAAGTTTCGTTTTGTTTTTTTAAAAAATATGTTTAAATGCACCTGTAAGTTACCTCTTCGTGTCTCTTAGAACTTTTTCTATTGGGTTACTAACATTTTTGTTTTCAGTTGCAATAGATATTTTTATATTAAGAACAATTTGAATTTTGTTTAATAATTTTAATTGGAAATAATGTTTAACAAATATTCTTTTGACGTTATATATGATTTTTTTCACATAGAATATTATTATTACCTTGAAGTCAAATGTAACCAGTTTTTTTTATTAACTGTTTCTCCGTGTTTCAGTCTAGAAAATTCTCACATCTTTTTATGTTTAATTTTGTTATCTTTTTGGAATTTATTTTGTTACAGGAAATACCTGAGTGATACAATTATTATTTCCAAGAAAAACATGCATTTCTTTTCACGGACATGCTATGCCCACTTTAGCATACCAATGCCAATTTACCATATGTATTTTGATCTAATTCTGGACTCTTTCTTCTGTTCTGTTGACCTAGGCCAGTAAGTTTTGAGGGAGGAAGAAGAGATCAGAAATGTCCAGCATACTGGCAGCAGAATTTGACAGATCACCAGAGTAAAGGGGTTTTAATATTACACACGGAATACTGAGAACCAAAAGGTGGTGAACTAATGAAAGAAGGGAAAAAGACATCAAAATAGAAATTCAGGAGAAGGATGGGGAACCCTGCAAACAGTCTACCCTATCCTACAGTTTTTTCTAAGTTGCAAGTTTGTTTTTTTGTTTGTTTTTCTGTTTTGGGGTTCTATTCGGGCATAAGTCACTGAAAGGCATCAGCAGCCTACGAAGTACAATTGTGGTCACAACAACATCTTCAACATCTACCCTGAATATCACCTGATCCTAGTTCCTACCCATTTGACAGGAGGAACTTGGCTTCTCATGCAATTTCCCTCTGGGCCCTATTGCCATGAACCATAAGGTCTTTAGGACTGTCTGGCATACTCAGGAAATCCACTAGCGTTCTTCCATTCCAGGCAAGCTAAATGGCTAGAGGAATTTGGGGTAACTACTGGGACAGGTAAGCTGAACACACAGGGGTTCTGGCCACTCTGCCTGCCACTACACAGTGCCTATGTGGGCTACATCTGGGCACGCACATGGAAGTAGGGGGAATGCCCATCTTCCCACTCCATTGACTGTAGTCACCTGGATCCCGAAGGTGCTTCAAGTCTCACAAAGGCTTCCATGAACTTGCCTGCTGGAGCTTCTGACTCAAAACCTGTCCATTAGGAGGGCAAGGAAACAACAAACAACCAGTTTACAATATTGTTTTTTCACCATTTCTGCCTTCAAAGGCATAATCTAAACAAACAAGACAAAATCAAAAAATATTTTCTTTCTGTTTACTCAGAAGCACTTGACAAAAACAACAAAGTAAACATTGCAACCTACAGAAATACGGTGTGTGCTCTGGGAACGGGACAGCATTGAGTGCTACACATTGATTAAACCCAAAGTCCAGGCATGCATAGAACTAGGGCTGGTCCAGTCAGAACAAGATATGTGACAAATGTGACTGTGGCACTTTTTATGAAGTCCTGTCTAAGGTTTTTCAAAGCTGGAATACTAATTGTAAGCTGCTGTAATTTAACTATGCCTCCAAGCACAGAAAATCAATGATCTAACTGTAGAAAGGGTCCAAATTCTCATTTAGATTTCCTCTCTCAAATAGGAACGTAATTTAAGTGGTCTGGTTTTCTTTCTCTAGGAATTACACACATAAATAATTTTTATTTTAAATGATCAACTTTATAAACAATAGGATTAATATTTGCTATGAAATGGTAGTCCTCTCTTCCCACTTTCTGTCTTTTATACTTAAAATGCAGTAATGAATGCTGTAGCTGAATTCGTAGGAAAAAGCCATTAGTTTGCCCATTTAAAATAATCCATCCTATTTCCTCTATTTTTGCCATGGAATAAATATCCATAGCATAATCCACAAGCCATTCAGCAGTGATAGACAACAATTAAGGACAAAAGTACGAACAGTGAAAATTTTTACTCTCTCTATTTCTCTCATGTATTTCTTCCATCCCCAACCCACATATTGCATTCATAGGGCTGTTTACTGAGGAGGCTGGGGAAAAGATAGAAAATACCTTATCTGCCCAAACAAAGAAACTATTGAGAATAAATAAAGCATTGCATTTCCAAAAGAGTCAAGTGAGTTCCCTGGGTATTATTTATTTTGGCATCCCTGTAGCATTCTTTCGTCTGGCTATATATCCTTATATTAAGTTAGGGCTTTTTGTGTCTGGGGTGTGTCTCCTGTTTGCCTAAGACATGAAAGAAATAAATAACCTAGAGATCAAGAGCATGAGCAAAATTATGCCATGAATAGGAAAACGGAAAAGGGATATGGCACATGAAGACCCAAAGGAGGTTCTTATCCAAGGCAGGGCTAAAGAAAAGCAAATGATTTGACAAATCCTGCTCAAAAATAAGTTTTGTTATGTCACAGAGACATAATTGTTCAAATAGCTGAGTATTTGAGACAAGGGAGCCACTTAGACACCACTCTCCGTTCTCCTTTGTTTCCTTTGATTGCTAGGAGAGACTCATCTATGCTCCTTGAGGGATAATGGAGTTTACTGTGAGCATAGACTGAGGTAGAGTCTGGAGCTGAACAATATCAAGACCCCAGAGTTCTCAGTGTCCTCTGCTAAGAACCTAGCTTATGCTTATTTGAGCTGAGTAAATGCCAGAGTCTTAGAAAGTCAAAATACATAGACACCGTAAGGTAAAGTCTCAAGTTGGGCCAATCATGATCAATAGCCTGCAATTATCTTTTCTCCATCTTAGAGTTTTTACTTTTTGATAAGATGTGTTCAGCTCATACCTGTTCTCTCATGGTGTCTCAGTCTAAATTTCTCAGACTTGGTCTCACTGTACAATCTGCCTCATTCTCTTGGTATTTTCCAGATTAGTTTCACAAAAGAGGAAAACACATTGTTTCATGTCTTTCTCGTACCAAACTAAACTGAAGATTCCTTTGGTTCTTGTTCTTACTGTTATCCCACTTCACTATGGCAAGTTGATGAGTGTGATTCAAAATATGGCCATTTCAGCTGCTGGGCTGTGGGCTAGGCAGTATCGCTTGGAGGAGGTACTAGGCAGTCTCCGGTACCCTACCTGCCATCTCTGCTGATCCATAAAAGATTTCCCTGCCTTGTGAATGCTCTAAGACATTTCTGTGTTTTGACTGTTCCCATTGTTTTCTTAAGAAACATATGTTAAATTTGTATCAACTCCATGATTCAATGAAAACTGTTTGTTTTAAAATCCCAGTTGTAGTGTAATAGGAACAAAAATATTAATGTGTAAATACTCTCATCACCCATCTGGGCATCCAAGGATAAGAGGCTATATTACATTTTAATTTAGATATACATTGTAAAATATGTTGTTTTTCTATTGAGTCAAAATTGGGTTTTTTTGAGGCTTCTACCTAGTATTTCTACATTTTTGATGGCTAATACCCCGGCATTTACTCCTACCTCCAGTGATTAACTTGATTCTAATCTAGGCAAATGAGTGTGTTTAAAATTTTTTTATTAATAAATACATCCCCAAATGTAAGCCAAAATTCCAGCCAATTAATCTGTTTCTATGAAGCAATATCATCAACTTTCCATTATTCAAAAAAAAAAAGAGGATATTTTTGTTCATTCAACAGATACTTATAGAATATCTACTATTATTATTACTATCTCCTAATATAATTATTTTAGGTGCTATGAATACCACAGTGAACAACACTGATAAGGCCCCTACATTTATGCAGCTTCCAGTATAGGAGAGGAAGACAAACAATAAAACCATTTTATTATAAACAGGGCAGTGTAAAAACAAAACAAGGTGAACTTAATGACATGAATTACTGAAAAATAAACTTAATTGTGGAAATATATAAATCTGACCCTGATTTGTAGTCATGATACATTCACGGATCTCTGTACCTTTGAAAATAACTAAAGTGATAGTTCCGTATATTTTAATTGTATAGTTCTGCAGGCCTACATTTATAACCGGAACATTGTTGTTCTGTGATATTAATGAGAGAATTGACTCCCAGTGACTCTAGACTTGCAAACTACATGTTTTAACTTTTGCTTATGAACTCATGGGCTATGTTTGGGTCATCTTTGTATATTCCCCTTGGAGTTAATTGTCTTAAACATATCCTAAATTTGGGGTTGAAAGGAAGGAGGAAGTGGGGAAAAGTGATTAGTTTTATATAAAAGATTGAAGAGACCCAGTGAGGTGCCTTGATTCATTTCATTTTTGATATGATGTGGGTTTTGATGTGAAGGCTGGAGGAAAGAGTTTTAAGGTATCAAGCATGAATGGTGAGGGTAGGTAACTAGGATATAGCAACAAGGCACTGTTGTTGTGTTGTGTTGTGTTGTTGTTCCCACTCAGGTGGGAAGGTACTGTTTTGCTTTATTGAGACCTAGGAAGAGTCAGGCATCTGTCTTTGTATTAGTCTGCTCAGGCTACTCTAATAAAGTATTTCAGACGGTGGCTTTAACAACAAAAATTTATTTTGTCACAGTTCTGGAGATGAGATGTCCAAGATCAAGTTGTTGGTAGGGTTGGTTCCTCCTGAGGGCTGTGGCGGAATAAAAGGATCTGGTCTAGGCCTCTCTTCTTGGTTTGTAGATGGCTGTCTTCTCCCTGTGTCTTCACATAGTCTTCCTTCTGTTGTTGCACAGATGCATGTCAGTGTCCAAATTTCCCTTTCTTATAAGGTTACCCACCATATTGGTTTAAGGACCACCCACATGAAATTTTGGAGAGACACAGTTCAGCCCATAACACTCCCCATATAAAATCCTTAGGCAGCAATTCTTCTCCTTCCTGCAATTCATTTTCAACACTGCCTCAGTGTATAAGCTTTATCGTTCCTGGGGTCATATAGGACATGTCATTCTACACTTCATAAACACTCATTCGATGCCTTTCAGGATCTGAACCCATTGCCCTTTTTAGCTCTATGCCATATTCTCCTTACAGGCTTGATCTCTGGAACACAATATTTATCTTGAAACAAACACACACTTTCTTTGCCTGTTTAAGTCTAACCCACCCTTCAATGACTTTGGCAATATTCACCTTCTTCCTGATGCCTCCTCCAAGCCTTGAGAGGTGGAAATCTGTCTTTGGGTAGCTTGTCCTAGAGTAAGAAGATGGTGGACACTGACATCAAAGACTTGGGCTCCTGTTCTGATATGGCCACTTACTAGACATGGGCCTCCAAGCATGTCAGTTAACCACTCTGAGCCGCAGAGTGGCTGTAACATAGTACCACCCTTCTCCAACAGTTATCTCAAAGATTAAGTTAAATTGCTTAGGTTAAATGTCTAACACAGTCTGGCATATTCTAGGTGCTTAGTAATCCTTAGTTTCCTGCTTTTCCATGCTGCCCCTACGCATACAGTTGTCTTGTGTGTGTGCTGCTCTTGTTGCACTTATCACTTTGCTTTGCTTTATAGTGTGTGTGTGTGTGTGTGTGTGAGAGAGAGAGAGAGAGAGAGAGAGAGAGAGAGAGAGACAGAGAGAGAGAGAGAGAGAGAGAGAGAGATTGATTGGTTGAAGAAATAACCACAATTTACTNAGAGAGAGAGAGAGAGAGAGAGAGAGAGATTGATTGGTTGAAGAAATAACCACAATTTACTTTGGCTTCCAAGCTGACTTCTAAAAGCATGCAAAGCAAAAAACAGCAACAACAAAAACAAAAACTAGCACACAGAAGAAAAACAAAAATTATGTGTCAGGTGAAAAGGCAAAGGGATTGGATTTAAAGAAAGAAAGAAAAGATGTGGAATTTCATCTCACTGCCACTACCCCATCTACATTCTCATCCCCTGTGACAGAGTGGTGAAAAGTGTAGAAGTCAATTACGTTTATTAAAGAGGATGGAAGACCTGGCTCATTCCCTGCCTGGATTATTTCTCTCTGGATAAGTTGAAAACAGATGAATTTGATTATTTTTCTTGACAGGTTAAGAATTTAAGTATTTTAAATACAGAAAGATGGATAGATAATCAGATAATACTGTACTTTGATCACCAGGCTTCCCTCATTCAGTGCCTATTTCCCATTCCATCCCTTACTCTCCTCCACTACCCAAAATAGAAGCAGCCCATTCTATACTGCCCAGCTATCAATAAACAATCCTTAAAATATATATAGTGAGACTAATTGTTAAGGGTCTTTATAAACATTGGCTAACTAGTTAATCAATAATACTTAAAGGACTTTCTTCCCCCACCACAGTTCCTCCTATGACTTTATTTTGTGTTTTTTCATTAGGCAGGATTTGACTGCCCATGCTACTACCACATTAAGCCTATTAACGGTCGTCATAAGTCAGATCCAGCAAAGGGATTAACTCAGAGCCCCAGAAGAAATTGATGCAGCCTTTAAGGTTTTAGACTGACAAATGCACCAGGAACAGCTTCTTCGTGAAATGGACTTGTAGGCATCTGTTAGAGTTTAGATTCATCTAGAGGTTTAATTTCTTTTCTGTGGGGACTCCAGCATGCTCTTAAATTTAGTGTTGCTATATGTCAGTGAAAGAGAAACATATGGACAAGTTTTTCAGCAATAACATATAAATATTTCTGCATTATTTGCTTAAACTCAAAAGTGTTCATCATTTCATTTTAACAGGAACTTCTGGGCAAACCAACAATTTTACTTTTGTTCTCTTGGTTGAGATGTTAACAAAAAACATGGAAGACTGGTCAAATTGTCTTTTTTTTTTTAAGAGGCAGTTTTGAAAAATGGTTAAGAGATATTGCTCTGTAATCTGCAAGACCAGGATTCAAATCTGAACACCAACACTTAATAGTTACACAACCTTGGACTAATTACAAATGTCTACAATGCTCGGTTTCCACATCTGTTAAAGAACAGTAGTGTCTATATTATAGAATTGTGCTCTGAGGAGAATTACATGTGTTAACTTAGAATTTAAACATGGAATAATGCACATGTATTTAGCATAATTCTCGGCATAGTATCCAGTAAATGTCAGCCATTACTGATTCCAGAACATAGCTTCCACATTGGCTTATTCACCAGATTACTCTTAAACATTCAATACAATGGGAGGCCTAGGATAAAATATAATAATAATAATTAAAAGCTAAAATTGAAAGGAAAATGATTATTATGGTCCCTTATAGAACCCTAAATTTTCTTTATGACATTTCATATTTGCCAGTTCAATTACTAGTCACAATTACCTGCCACTATTGCCTGCCCTTTTCTTTTTCTTATTAAGTTGAAATTTATAATAAGCATTTGATGAGATAAAAGGAAAAAGCGCTTTCTCCCTTATCATGCTGCAGCTGAGCTGATAGTGCTTAGGTTGTATATCTTGAGGCAAGATATAGCAAGTTAAAAGTTAGCTTTTGCAATGTCTGTCTTCAGAGTTTTTCCAGGAGTGTAGAAAATGATAATCAGTGGGTATGATCCATCAGGATAAATGGAAGTGGTCCTGGAAGACTGCTGGTGTGCTAGGTGTAAACCTTTTAGTTACTGGATCAAGTAGGATCCTGGTGAAGGCTCTATGTTTTGAGGAAGTCGCAAGGAGGGGAACTAAAATGTGTCTGCACCCTTGAGGATTTCATAGCAGTCGCTCTTCACCAATCACTACAGTACCACTGTAATATTTCAACACCAATATGACCATTCAGTAGTACACCAGGTAAAAGTCAGCTATGAGTATTTTCACAAGGTTAGTTGTGAACTTCGTGCTCCTTTTCACTAGAGTCCCATTTCTCTCAGCACAAATGCAATGAGAAATAAAGTTTGCTTCATGTGAAGCTCCACAGAGAAACAATGAAGGATGGTGATTAAGAATTTGAGTTCTGGAATTTTGATGACCTGGATTTGAGTTCTGTCTCTGTTACTTAACAGCCATATGACCTTTAATGAGTCACTTAGACTCCCCAAAGCTCACTCTTTCATTCACATGTGAATTTATTCAACAGGTATTTATCATGCACCAACCCTAAATACCACAGTGAGTGAGTAAAGAGTAGTGAACAATACTGGCATATTTGACCAAAGCTTAATGGGACAGCTATTATATAAAATAAATTCACAGAAATTTCCTTTGGTGATGGATGCTATTAAAGAAAGACAAATGAAAGGAACAGATGGGGAGAAGTCACTTAGAATGGTGGTAGGGAAAAGGACTCTCCATGTAAATGACATTAGGGGCAAGACCTAGATAAGAAGCCACATATGGAGAGCTGAGCAAAGAGCATTATAGGCACAGGGACAGCCAGTGAAAAGGCCACAAAGCAGAGATATGTCTGGAGAATTGAAGAAATATAGTGAAGGAAGTGTCTGAGTAAGAGCATACCATGAGATAAAGTCAGAAGTGTAGGCAGGAGCCAGATCGTGCAGGACTTTGCCAGCTACCAGAGCTGAGATTTCACTGTAAGCCCACTGGGAGGCAATGCTATATTTTCAGCAGGAAGACTGTACGATCTTAATTTCCCCACCTAAAACACAGGATGGCGTTGCTGGTGGTGGAACATCAGATGGAGTAACGTACGTAAGCTGCTCAGCAGATTCTCTGGAATATTTGAACCCCTCGATCACTCAGACTCAAAACTTTTTGCTGCCATTGTTTAGCCGGGAGACACCCTTGCCTCTCCTGTGTGAAAGAAAAGAGAACAAAAGGTTAACCAAATGGAGCTTGGTAAACGGCACCACAAGCATTCTGGGCCCTCCAGCCCACAGAGGTTGATGTTAGATAGCTGTTGACCATAATTCAGGATAACAGATGTCTTTTCATTTCACAGAGCTGTGGCATGCTGGGACTATCTTGTTTATGGACTTGATGAATCAGATAAAAGGCTTTCCCAGTGTTGTCTGATACTAATTATCCCTTAATGAAATCTTCCTGATTGGTATAAAAAATACTCTGAAGTCTGTTTTCCAGGCAACAAGCCAGTACCACACAGTTGGCACCAGCTAATGTTGCTATTGTGTTACCATCACTGGAGATTCCTTGCTTACATTTCTCGAAATATGGGAAACATGGAATATCATGATTCATGTTCTCATTTCTATGGTATATTTTTCCATAAACATTTCTTTTTGGAAATGACATGTGCTATGTTGGGGGGTTGGAAATGATATGTACTATGTTCAAGAGAATTACAAATAATTCTCTTTTTCTGAGACCAAAATCCTTCTGACGATATGTTTCCAATATATCTGCACTCATCTTTCAGGAAACTATTTCAAAAAAGTTCATCTCTTAGCTCGAATTTAAAATTATCTATTATTTCTTCAAGAGGCAAGATATTTGTCACCCTTCCCACCCAGTCTTTAATAACCCTCTATAGGAGAAAACATTCCCTATTTTAAGAAGTAATAAAAGAACAGAGTTCAGCACAACTGAATGTATCTCCCCAAATCCTTAGTTGCTTTGGCATTATTTTGGAATATATTCAAGCTGTTAAAACCCTTCTGCCTCAAGACCCAAGTCAGCCATTGTCTGACCAGAGGACATTACCTTTGTGTGAAGGTACAGAGCGTGAACACACCTAGCCACAGACCAATGAGAATGAATCCACACAGTGTGGCAGACCAGATGGGTCTGGTTAAGAAAGGCTGAACTGCTCCAGTGTCAAGAGGCAGAAGTAGATTGTCAGGGCAGCTGCTGAAGCAGACACTGATGTAACCCTCTTCCCATTGCTGTGATCACAAGCTCCAAAAAGTAATGTTGTGCTAACCTTTCCACCTCAGTCCCTGAAGTACCATGGAGACCTCTGAAAATCAGTGGAGGATGATGAGAGGTTGTATCTGGTATTTGGTCTTCAGTAAGTGATGGGGTCTAAAAGTGGGTGACCAGGCTTGGCCTTCCACTTTGAGGTTTTGGAGACAAGCTCTGAGAGTTCTGAAAGTGAACATGAGTAACCATGCTAACTGCAGTGCGGAAGACTGAGGTAGAAAGCAGGATGCCAAGTTGTTAGTGTGCAATGGAAACTGTAACCGAAATGGGAAGCTGAAATCTCTGTATTTACATGATCATTTAACTCCTCCTATGACAGAAGGTGCAAAAATCGTAATCAAAAGAAAACTTTTTGAATCACTGTAAATAGTAAGTATTTAAAAAGTCCAAATCAGCACTTTTTCTACTTATAGACAGACTGCTTCATTACAGTTTCTTTGGCTGTAAAGAACAAAAATCAACTCTAAGTAGTTTATATTAAGGATAAAATTAATAAGAGGATATGGGGAAGCTCAGCTGAAGGAAATACTGAAGAGCTGGATTTTGGGGTTAAAAAAAAAACCAAAGCAGCTACAGAAACCAGGTTGCAAACTAATGGGCTGATGTGTTGAGGTACTCTTGTCTTGAGGAATCACTCCAATAATATTCCATTCTTCCATTATTCCATGCAAGATTCAGCTTTCTGGCAGAGAAAGTTTACCTTAGCTTGTATCAAATGCCCACCCCTTGGTCAGGGAAGGACAGAGAATTCATGGTGGTCCCACAAATACAGCATGCAGTGAAAGTAGGGTCTGGACTCTGGGTAGATCAAAACACAAATGCACCACAAAGAAAATCTCAAGGTTGTTTGGTGGACAGAGAATCAAAATAAAAGGACACACACACACATACACACACACACACACACACACACACACACACACACACACACGTTCATACACATATATGTATTTCATGGCATTTATGTTGTTATTTTTGATTCTTTGTCATCTTGTGACTTTGCTGACCTTGGAGGGACTACCTTTTCCAGGATTAACTAATTCCTGGAGATGGTAAACTAATTTTCCTGAAAGAGTGTGTTTCTTGTACCAACCGTCCAGTCCAGAGCCCATACTCCCAACCACCTCCTTAATTGGGCTCTCACTCTAGGTGATGAAGCTTAAAGTGAGAAAGTGATTAAGCCACTGTCTGCCTGGCTTAATCATCCCAGGACCAGGTACTAGTACAAGATAATTAGGGATAGCCGTATGTCCTAGAGCTTGCTGCATCATTCAGACTAGCCAATCCTAAGCCTGCTTACCTAGTCTTATCTGTTCCTTCCTGTGGAAGCCTCAATAAAGTCTCTTGTCCAGAAGGTTCTGCCTTTTCTTCTGCCTCCTGAACACCCTGGTGCTTCCCTGGCTGTGGCTTTGTGGTTCTGCGTGGTGGTGGTCTGCTTCCTGTTTCTAGGGAACTGGGAGTTAATCTCTCTCTTCGTGACAGCCACTTATGTGTCTCACCAAATCATGCCTGATTAAAATAAATACTGTGCGCACACATGTACACAAACATTGATACAACAGGTTCCCTAAATACAAGCCTACTACTTCCTCCGGTGCTCAGGAGACAAGTTAGTTATTTGTTCCAAAGCTAACTTGAACTGTTTAAAGAGAGGGTAGGTGAGTCTCTCTGGTGTAGTCTCTTCCTAGAATTCTGCAGGAGTAATTTTGACGGAATTCTGTGTGAGTTCCCCCTGCTGACTTGACAACTTGATTTCACATAGTTCACTTGATTTCAGAATATCCTCTCTGCTTCCCCACTTTGCTATCTGAAACCAACCTCCAATCCAAAAGCACAAGCCTTCCCTCGGCTCCTTTGGGAAAGACTTTCTCCTGAAGTAGAGAAATAATTTTAGAAGAAAAATAATGAGCTGCATCTCAAATGCCACTGAGAATAACACAAACAAAATTCTTAAATATCCTTGTGACCTTTTCAAACCTCAATACTATCTACAAACACTGGCATCTGATTAAGCTAACACAGCAGAACAAAGGCCAGTGTCTGAGTTTTGCCTGAAAGGGTTAATGCCATTCCCAAATATTCCCAGCTTGTTCCCAGGGAATAGTTCAGGCTTAGTAGTCTCTTTGGCAATTGGTTCAATTCCTAATGCTTTAAAGAGACAGAAGCTGTATCTGTGTGTGCAGGGGTTGCCTTTTAGGGATTCTCTTACTTTAAAAAATTCCTGCTACACATTTTAGGGAGTGTGATCAGGTAGGGTGCCAAATGAAAAATGACATAAAGGGCTTGAGGGGAATCTGCACATTCTGAAGTTTGAGGTTTTAAAGTTCCTCCTGAGGGTGATTCTAAAGCAGAAGAAATAGTTAATTAGAACAAAAAGGACCTTGAATTTTGTGAAGGTGCTTCCAGTTGGAGGGGTGGAGATTTTCAGACACACTCTCTCTCTCTTTCTCTCCAGTTTGACTGCATATATTCTGCATATATTCTGATTCCCTACGTGTGTGAATGGGATAGCAGAGAAGCAGCAATCAATCATAACATGATCATAGTCCAGTTTCTTGTGAATGTGCAATACTGAGGCTGCTCCCTCTGAGTCCTCCTACCAGTGAGACACCTAAAAGACAAAGAAAGAGGTTGTTTGTACCCCCAAAGTTTTCTTTATTGCTCTAGACGTTTTCCCATTTTCTGTTCACTGTTGTACCCTCCTGCAGAATTCTGCAGCCAAAATGATCTAGTGAAGGCTCTGCGAATCCTTCAGGCAAGTAAGAAGGAAGTCCCCGGCCCTGCCTCCAGACACTGGCACTAAAGTGAACCAGCCAGCAGCTGTTAGATGTAATACTATCACTTTTCAGAGTTTGCTCTGAGGCCTGACTTAGGAGACTTTTCCTGAAGCTGTTAGGCTTTTGGTAATGACTATCTAAAAGTCCCATTTGTCCACTAAGCTCTTTTTCAACATCTAGAATCATCCTTCAGCCAGGTTCAAAATGGAATTAATATCTAAAAAAAAAAAAAAAAAGCCATAAAAAGGAAGTTTTAGAAATGTGTCAGAGGGAGGGATTTTAAGGTTTTGTGAGTGAAGGCCAGTGATTCATTCCTTCAAAAATATTTATTAAGTAGAGATTAAAGATAAATACCATGAGAAACACTAAAAGGTGTGCCTCTGAAAGAAGAACAATTTCAGATGATTTTGTCTGGCTCTTCATTAGCAAGAGGAATATAGACTGGTTGTATGTGTGTGTAGCTATAGTGAGGCTAAAACCAAAAAACCAAACTGGGAACAAAGTATGTGAGCATGTTTGGCAGACTACTGACTTTTGAGGCTCAGAAAACAATACTCTAAATACAGTGCTTTGATGATACCTTGAACTGAAGAGGGTTCAAGGTTTCTCTGACTGATTATTCCTTCCCCTCCCCAACCCAAAGCACAGGATGAAGTTGTCCTCTGAAATTCTTTTATCTGCCTAAAGTCTGGACCTGCTAAAGAAAAAAACCAATTACCTCTTGTCCCTTCTCTGAGTTTTCATTAACTAAACTCATGCAGGAAGAGAGACTGAAGTCTGTCAACACACCTGGGCAGACTTTTGTCAGAAACCACTGTCTGCTCTGCTGGCCCAATGTACTGCATCCCAGGCCTTCTTCAAGTCCATTGAATTGTATCTTCTTGAAGTCCATTGAATTTGCCTAAAAATCGTTTACAACTTTCCTAAGATTATCCACTTTCCCATCTCCTTTTCCCCTAAGAAGGGTATATAATCATCTATATACCATTGCTTAGTGGGGTAATCACTCTGTGATTTTCCCTGTGTGCACATTAATACATTTGTATGCCTTTTCCCCTATTTTTTTTTTAATAGAGTCTCACTTGTTCACCCAGGCTGGAGTGCAATGGCACAATCTCGGCTCATTGCAACCACCACCTCCTGGATTCAAGCTATTATCCTGCTCAGTCTCCCTAATTGCTGGCATTACAGACACCTGCCACTACACTAAGCTAATTTTTGTATTTTTAGTAGAGACAGGATTTCACCATGTTGGCCAGGCTGGTCTTGAACTCCTGACCTCAGGTGATCCACCTGCCTCGGCCTCCCAAAGTGCTGGGTTTACAGGTGTGAGCCACCCTACCTGGATGCCTTTTCTCCTATTAATCTGCCTTTTGTTGTTTGATTTTCAGTGAACCAGTAGAGGACAAAGGGAAAGATTTTTCTTAGCCCTTACATGGCCAAAGCCTGAAGTTAATTTGAAGAGGGACTGAGGGGATTCTGGCAGAAAAGTCCTGCTACATTCCTGCTAAGTCTAGAAACTTCATGCATTCTCTCATATTTATTTGTCACAAGAACACTGTGCAGTGAATTTTATTTCCTTCTTCATTTTAATTACAAAGAAAGTGAAAGCCAAAGAGGTTAAGTGACTTTCATTAATTCAATTTAACAATATTGATGGAACAGCTACCATGTTCCATCCTTTTCTTTTGTTCTAGGGATGTAGCCCTGAGCAAGAGAGATCAGGTCTCTGTCTTCTTAGGTCTCTGTCTTCTTAAGTATGGGTGGGGAGCAGGCAGTAAACACCAAGAAAACTCATCAAATGAGAGCCCTGTGTTTGCATGCTTACATGGATTGGGGCATAATTTTACAATAGATTTCCCATGTCTTTTTTCCATACTGCCAGAAACTTCTCAGACTCTAAAGCCAGACTCATTCTGGAATACCACAAGAGTTTGCCAAAGGAATTTAGAAGAATTGATTGGTGGCTTACATCTTCAGTTTTCTTATATTTTCAAGTGGCCCTTGACATTGATTTCAACATCATTTCCTCCACAGCTCCACAGTGCAGTGCTGGGAAAACTAGACAGGAGAAGTCATATGTGACTTGCCCTGGGTAAGGCTTGATCTTGGGTTTCTGGAACTCTCGCCCTTTATTACCTTCATAACACTCTGAAATCCTCATCATCCCTTATCTTTTTGTTCAGCACAATTTTCTTAATCTTGCCCACCCTTGAATATGCATGTAAACATAATAGTTCAGGGATGAGGAAGTGTGGAGAGAGTTGCAAAACCCTTCCCTGGGAGTGCAATAGTGATTTGATTGGATTTGAAAACAGAGCTACAAAAGCATACTAATAATAAAAAACAGCTTTCACTATAAAGTACTCATGAATGATAGAGAATCTGTGCACTGGTACCTGTGGTGGAAAGGGAGCCCATAATGTACTGTCCAAATGTCAGCTGGTTAGGCTATTTCTGGGTCTGTTTTGAGAAATCATCGCTTGAGAAAT
>NW_016107467.1:2596394-2677665 GCF_001604975.1 Cebus imitator | reverse complement strand
TTTTTTGAGACAGAGTCTCGCTGTGTTACCCAGGCTGGAGTATAGTGGCGCAATCTTGGCTCACTGAAACCACCATCTCCTGGGTTCAAATATTTCTCCTACCTCAGCCTCCCAAGTAGCTGGGAATACAGGGGCCCGCCACCATGCCCACCTCATTTTTGCATTTTTAATAGAGATGAGGTTTCACCACGTTGGCCAGGCTGGTCTCAAATTCTTGACGTCAGGTGATCCTCCCACTCGGCCTCCCAAAGTGCTAGGGTTATAGGTGTGAGCCACCATGCCTGGCTAAAAAAACAATTTTTTAAAGAAAAGGCTGTAGCTGAATTATGGTCCCTCAACATTCAAATGTTGAAATCCTCACCCATAGTACCTTAGAATGTGTCTGTATTTAGAGACAGAGCTTTTAAAGAGATGATCAAAGTAAAATGAGTTCATATCCTCATAATGGGCCCTATTCCATGTGACTGGTATCTTTATAAAAAGAGGCAATTAGGATATTGATATGCACAAAGGGAAGATCATGTGAAGGCAAAGAAGAGAAGACAGCTATCACAAGCCAAAGAGAGAGGCCTCAAAAGAAACCAACCCTGTCAATACCTTGCTCCAGGAGTTCCAGTTTTCAGAATCATAAGACAGTGAATTCCTACTGCTTAAATCATCCAATCTGTGACTTTGCTTTGGCAGCCCTGGCAAACTAATACAGATGAATAATCAGGACTTTCATAGAAATGTAAAATGAAGACATGTTATAGCCCATTGTATGGAAAATTCAAATAGACAGAAACACTTCTAGCTAAGCAAAAATGCTGAAGTAAGTTTACAAATATATATCAAATTGATCAATATTCATGGGACAATAGGCAACTCATCTGACTGGTTACAATTGGCACTTCTATTTCTATGGATAAGAATTACTTGCCTTACTACCAGTATTCTATAATTCGGAGAGCTGTAAAATAGCTCAAAGACAATGAAAGGCAGAGATAATCCAGAAAGATTTGCAAGACAGGATACCTGGCGATCTTGTATTGCCCATTCAAAATATTTCCCATTTTTACTAATATACCAAAGTCCAGGCCCAGAGGGACCTTGAGGTCTTACTGTTTTTCCTTAAAATGATAAAAGGAACTCTAGTCTCTTCTGCTTTGAGTTGTCTCAGGTTCATCTGGGTTTTCCATAGCTCTTCCAGTCTTGGGATTTGCCTCGCCTGGAATGGGGGGATGCTAAGGACAGAGAATAGGACCCCTTTTTAGGCTGTTCTCCAGAATCTGACATCTAAGCTCTTTTCTTTCTCCTTTCTTAGCCAAGGGGTGGGAGAAAGTGAGGAGACTGCTTCAGACACTTTATCTCAGCTCCCAGAGCCTGGCCTCAGGGCAGAGCCTTTTGAAACACAAATTCCCTGAGCTTTTAAAGCTCAAGTCAAGAATTGTTTTCTATTTTCTCCACATTTCTCCTCTGACATTTGTTCTGGAGATACAAAAGACAAACTGCAACCAGGTAAAGGGGAAATATCAGAAATGGGGAACAACAGGCAGTATTTCTAAATACTGTCTTGGCACCTCATTGTGCACCTTGCATATGCAAATCTCTCTGCTAAGTAATTTCATACTCTCATTTAATTCTCATAATGCCTTCCCTATGTGGGGACTATTTTTAGTGCTGTATTTTTGGTGAGAAAGCCTTGTCTTAAATAAGGAAATATTTAAGTGATGGAACCCAGCTAGAAGTCGTCCAGTTTTGTGTGACTTCTAAACTCAAGATTTTAACTCAATGTTATACTACCCACCTCCTTCCTGATGAGAGCAAGAAATTGAGCATATAAGTAAGTCCCAATCTTTTCACCCAGGCCACGTTCTCATTATCTCAGGCTAACTTTCCCAGAATATCATTCTAATTGGCTTTCATGCCTACAGCTCATTGAATCTCTCCTGAGTTTGATGGTGAGAAAAACACTTTACCTGATGCTATTTTGGTTTTTTATTGCTATAAAATAAAGTCCGTCTTAATGTAATGGTTAAAAACAGCAAAGATGTATCATTTTCTCAGGATTCTTGGGTAGACTGAGGGATTCATCCTCTGGTACTTTGGGGCCACTTGTTCAGCTGGCAAGTGGGCTGAGATGAGGGGCCCAAGAGTGCCTTTGTCATCGTCTTGAGCCTTGCATTGCTGTGGTATAGGGCACCTCAATTCTACCCTATGTGTCAGTGTACTCCTTTCAGACTCTCTCTCCACATGTGCCTCCTTCACGGTTAAGGACAGTATGTACATGGCAGCTGGGCTCCAGGAGAACATGAGAAAACTTCCAAGATTCTTAAATAGCACTTTTGCTGTGTCCTACTGGTCTGAGAAATTCACACTGCTAACCCAGAGTCAAGGGGAGAGAAAATTGATGCCACTTCTTGCTGGAAGGAATTTCTGGAGGTCATATTTGCACTGCCAAAGGAAAAGCATATCCTTTTACAGACCTATCTTGCTGACTATGGTGGATAAATCGTTCTGAAAAGTCAATTTCATTAAGTTATTTCTATGATAAAAAATCTATGGGTGTTGCTTGTTGCATAAAGTTCTAACTCCACTCTCTGACATTTAGGTTTTTTTAAAAAAATCCCATCTCTACCTTGTCACTCCACTTCACCATCTCTCATCTTTCTAGGTGTTCGATAAGGTTTGGATGTTTGTCACCAGATCTCACATCAAAATGTGATCCTCAATGTTGCAACTGGAGCCTAGTGAGAAATGTTTGGGTCACGGGGGTGGATGCCCCATGAAGGGCTTGTTTTCCTTCTCTACGTAATGAGTGAATTCTTGCTCTATTAGTTCACGTGAGACCTGGTTATTTAAAACGAGTCTGGCACTTCTCTTGCCCCCTCATTCACCATGTGACATGAGTAAAAGTTTCTGCCCTGAGTAAAAGCTTCCCAAAACCTCACCAGAAGCTGAGCTGATGCTGGTGCCTTGCTTGTATAGCCTGCAGAACCATAAGCCAAATAAACCTCTTTTCTTTAGAAATTGCCCAGCCTCAGGTATTCCTTTACAGCAACACAAAATGGACTAATACAGCCCTCCTCCACCTCCCTAAACATGCCAGATTTATTCCTGATTCTACAAACTGGAGACAACACTTAGGATAACCAAAAACTCAGCACAGAGGAAGACACTTTTTCTTGTCACAACTGTAGTAATTAGAACTTGATAAAACTAAACTAGCCACTGCAAAGGGAAAATCAAACCAATTATCTGGAGCCATGCAGACTAAAGACGTTTGTCTGAACGTGTTCTTTTTCAATGTGTTATGAGCAGACCGATGTATCAATATGTTTTATAATAGGTCTATGCAGATTCTGCCTATTTTAGAATATGCTTTATACTAGAAACAAATAGATAGCCATAAGGCAAATACCCATGAGTAGTCCCAACACAACCTTTTCAAGCAGGCTTTTCTTTTTGTTAAAGAATATAAAATTGTATAAAAGCTGATATAAATATTTATACATGTGTCAGGTTACTTCAGTCAAAGTTATGAGGTGAAGCGAACAAAGAAATGTATTACATCTAAAATGATATTTTTAATGTTTTGATTTGCATAATGCACTTTCTCAGAATTCACTAGTCATGAACACAGCACCTGAAAACCCATATGATGATCGTTAAGTCTTATTTAATAAATAAATCAGATTTGTCAAAATGATGTATGTTAAACAGTGTCCTTAAGAACACACACAAAAAGGATGAAGAGTATATTTTACTCTTTTCATTCTTGTCTCTGCTACCTATTTTAAGCAAGTTTTCCCAAAACAGCTATAGAACTTCCAGAAAGAACACTTGAAATTGGGCCATTTTTCTTTTAAATTGTAAGTGTTATCATTCATCATCTTTTTGGGATATTGAAGACACTATTATATATCTGCTCCCATTGTTCTCACACAATAGTTATCAAACACTGGTAAAAAAATGATGAGGGAAAGGGTTTGCATTTTTTTAGTTATTATCAAGGTCTCAAAATTACCTATCTTACCCATTTCGGGTAGTGTTCACCCAATGTAAAGTTGAAGAAGAACAAAACAACTCTTATTTCAGTATTATTCTTCTCAAAAAAGTTTAACTCTATGAATCTTCATAGGATTTAATGAAAGTTTTGTTTTCCCACCTGAAAAAAGCAAAACTCAAACAGCAGGTAGGTTTCTCTAGATAAACCCTATAGTATTGAAATGTGTAAGTAGTGACATTTTTAAAAACACTGACCTAAGGCATCAAAAGATTTGGAAAGAAGCTAACCATGAATTTATAATAGGTCTACTCAATATTTTTATTAACTCCATATTAAACCAGTTCTTAGACTTAATTAAAACTACAGTAGATCAGATCTTAATTGTTTGAGCTTTTGTGGGGTCACAGACTACTGTGAAAATATACAGACACATAAACATAGAAAATTTTATTCCAAATATTAAGAGGTTTTTAGCTTTTTGGAATCTAGTACCTGGAATAAAGAACTTTTGATAGAGCTACGCCCTCACCTGATCTAGTCCCTTCCCATGTCTCCACCTTCATTTTGTACCAAATTTTATAATGCTGTCTACTTCATCTACCTTGCAAAGATCTAATGTCACCCATACAGAAAGTCTTAGTTCTAATGTCATACTCTCAGAAGCTTGATGTTAGAAATTCACTGTGACTTTACTGTGCCCCCAAAACACACATTTGCATGAGCACTCACATGTGCACGCACACACACACACACACACACACACACACACACGCAGAGGCACATAGTCTATTGTATTAACCTGTGTTAATTTCTTTATAACCTTATCACCCTGACAGCATACATCATGCCTATTTTCCTCACTGCTTGATTGCTAGTATCTGGTAACTAACATGTACTGATTATGTATATAGAGTAAATGTATGGATGATAGAATGAATGGATGAATAAAAAAAGACTTTTTAAATTCAAACCTTACTCTCCATTAAATTAATTGAAACCAATTTATGTTACTAAACATGGCATAGTATATAAAAAACTTCTGTTTAGTGAATCTTCATATGCAATTTTAATATCTTGCCTAACTTGTGACATCCTTAAGTAAAAACAGAACATGAAAAATATTCCCAAACAGTTGTAATCAACAAAAAGATCAGTTGGTTGGGAAGGTTTTAAATAGCTCCCTTTGTTCTTACCTGGAGCCATCATTCACATTTTGCTGGTGATCAAAGATGTGGTGTTTATAAGGAGGAAATTCTGAAGAAGGAAGTGTTTTGACAAAGACCATACCAAAAGAGAAACAAAGGGAATAGCAAATGAGTTGCTTGGATTAAGGGAAAGGAAAGACACATTTTGTTGGGGAAATTGCTCCATGGTGATGAAATGAATCATTAGAGGCTTTCAGCAAGCAAAGCATATAAATCACAAGATTTATCATTTCATACCTGCTGTTCTCCACATGTCCATTTTTGGCACTGGATTTGGCATCTGGAAATTTTATCTGTTGGATACAAAATAAATGATTAACATCCCATTATTAAAATTCAGTGCTCTGAACTCAACTATTGTTTTACTAAATTGTTGTCTGTAGATGCTGATACCGTATATGCTTGTTATGAGCCTTTATTTTGATAAGAGCTCTCATAAAATCTTACAACTTGGTCCCGATCTCCAAGAGCTGATTTTTCTCTCCAAGGATTAACACTCTCTAACACTAACATACTCCAGGCAGCATACACAGCTGTTTTCAGAGCCTTTACTTGCATTTTCTCAAAGTTAACTGGTAATTTTTGAAGGGCCCACTTGTTCAATGCCTGTCATAATGCTTTGCAACTAATAAATGGGGAATTGAATTGGCTCCTTCAATTATTTTGAGCATTGTGCTGATAAGGCCACATTTATTTATGTGTCCATTTTCTGCTGAGGTAACTGTTGCTCTCATATGTCCACAAATTAAATTCCTGAACCTAAACAGTCATTTTGAAACTGAATATATTTAATAAGAATGACAATCTATTTTTTTATTCTCAGCCATTCTCACAATAACTGATTCTGCGTTTATTTACATGTCCTTTTATTTAATATCTAATATCCTGACTAGAATGTTAGCTCCATAAGGGCTGTGATTGTGGATGTTTTGTTCCCTTTTACATACATTGGATAGAGTACTTGGCACATAGAAAGTCATTAATATAAATGTGTACAATAACTGAATGAATAAGTGAATGAAAAATAGACACATGCAACTTTTGTTCTTTTTGCCTTTCATACATTCCACTACTCCACCATTGTGGGTAGAGCCAGGTCTTACCCACAAGTAGTTCATTGCCCAGTGGGAGAGATTATCTCCCCAAGTGGCAATTATGACATAATCTGGTAGAAGCTACATAAAAAGTATAAGTAGAATAATAAGGAAGCAAAAATCTAGAAAAATATAAAGCTGGATAAGCAACTTAGGCCTTAACAGGAAAGACAACCCAAGGAGTTTGGATGTGATCATCTTGTAATAGGACTCAGCAGAGCTTTCAAACAGAGGAGTAGTCAATAAACCTGGTGTGTTAGAAACATAATATGCTCAGCAACACAGAATGTGGCAGAGGGGTAAGAGTTAGTGCCCAGAAGCTGGTGAGAAATATGGTGCTTGGCATGGTCTTGGACTATGGGAAGTCCAGATGAGGAGATGAACAGGTCCAAATTTATTGTTGTTCCTCAGAAAGCGCCCCCAAGTGAAAGTCAAACTGTTTTTCAGAGTTAGCATTGTTATTACTATTATTATTTGGAGACAGGATATTGCTCTGTCACCACCAGGCTGGAGTGTAGCGTGTAGTGGCATGATCGTGGCTCACCTCAGCCTTGACTTCCAGGTCTCAAGTGACCTCTTGCCTCAGCCTTACGAGTATCTGGAGCTACAGGAGTGCACTACCATGCCAGGGTGTTTTATTTTATTTTTATTTTTATAGAGACGGGGGTTTTCCATGTTGCCCAGGCTGATCTTGAATTCCTGGGCTCAAACAATCCACCTGCCTCAGCATCCCAAAGTTCTGGGATTACAGGCATAAACCATCACATCTGGGCTAGAATCATTATTTTAAACTGTAAAGGAACTACCAATACTGAGAACATAAGGTATGTATCTCTGACTGCACTGGCTTTGTACTATATCAACTAAGTTAGTATACAATGAATTTCCTAGAGCTTCCTTTTCCATATTGTGAACCACAGTGTTAGCTGCAAGAGAAATCTTACCCAATATTTGGAAAGCAGAAGTGTAGGAGCAGCCACAGCTTTACACTCTGAAAGTTGGAACTGAGTACCAGATGTGGTGGAGCTGGTGTGCATTGTTACTGGGTGCACTATTGGCCCGAGGCAGCACCTGCACCAGAGCCCCTCCTCCGGATTCTCTGAGTCCTAGACCAAGTGTGGATGCAGCCACATGTGGAGGGAGCCAGCTACCTCTGCAGGCCACCCACTGCAAGGAGGCTGGAGTCACTAGGAGATGATCATGAGTTCTACTTGTCTGCCTGGGTTCAGCATCATCTTCTTACTCATTCACAGCCCTACCTCTGGCTCTCCTTCTTGAGTGCCAGTCCACCCTACCTCTAGGGATGCTGTGTTCAATGCTACACACAGAGACAGCAGCCTGCATAGATATCCTCATCCGTGCCCACAGTTCAACAAGAGCTAACTCTGCAATAAATCCCTTATTGCTTAACTCTCCCAGCAGTTGTGGTTTCTCTGACTACATCACGACTGATACATGACTTCTTTGCCCATCATATTGCTTATAGCATCAGGGATTTACTGAGCATGGCCTATGTAGGAGTTTGTTCCAAGTAGCACTTTATGTAGAAGATCTCACTTTATCTTCTTAACTATGCCATAAGTTCTGTTATTCCAACTTATAGATAAGAAAATTGAGGTTAAGCAAGGTCAATAAGTGAATAAATCACATAATTAATTAGTGGCAAATCTGGAATTTGAACCTAGGAGCATCTAAGTATTCTCAGGTACTTCCTATGCCATTTGTTCCCTGAGAAGCAGTGGATCAGGGTGTGAAATGTGGAGCCAGACTCTTGGAGTGGAATCCCAGTGGTGCCACTCACTGGAGATGACTCTGGGCAACTTACTTAACCTTTCTCTCTCAGTACCTTCATAGGTAAAATGGGATAAGAGCTCCTACAGCATAGGTTTGTTTGGGGGACTCTGAGTTGGTATATCCAAAGTGCTTAGAAAAATGCCTGGCAAATAGTGCTATTTCTACTGCTGCTCTTCCTCAACCCTGATCTTCTCTGTGGCTTTCAGCACCTCAGGGCCTTCAGCTTCCTCTGCTATTTGTGCCTGTTCATCCACTGCGAGGTATCACACATTTAAGCTAACTCAATCTGTTCTTTTGTTCTAACCCACCAAAACTATCTTATTCCACATCTCTTTTCCTTGGAGACCTGTTGTCTGCTAGATGCCTGAAAGTGCTGAAGCCATTTCCCTGAACTTGCCTTTGCTATTCTATTGCCTAGTTAAATTGGGTGCTTGTCACGAAAACAAACACCTTAATCTTTAACCAGATTAAAAAGTAAATGATATCAAAACGTTCACCAGAAGAGCAATGCTAATGATGAGAATTTCAAATAGGGATATAGATTGGGGTTGTTGATTTTCTCGGGTGTGTGTGTTAAGTGAGCCATTTGACTGCTCTGTGTTCCCCAGACAGTTGAACTGGCTTATGAAGAGCAGCTAAGTAACATGCAAGTAGCATGATCATTTTATTTTCTACCCTTCCTTTGTAGCTCTGCTGAGGTTATCCCAGCTCTTCAGTAAAGCTTTCCTTGCTGCATTTATCAAAAAGTCCCACGTATAATAGGCAATTCCCTTCTTCCTTCCCTCTCTTTGCCTCCCAGGAGGTGTGCTTTCATACCTTTCTATTGTTATAATTAATATTTTATGTTTTTTTTATTCCTGTCCTTTAAATATCAATTTGCACTTTAAATTATACTACTTATTATTATGTGAGAGCTATTAATCATGAACCAATGGACTGTGTGTGTGTGTGTGTGTGTGTGTGTGTGTGTGTGTGTGTGTGTTTTAATGTAGACTAAATATCCATAGTCGTTATTCTTGGGTCTTAGACATAAGAAATCTGAAAAGATATAACCTGTCCAAATTCCAGTTTGTTTAATTCTAAGATAGCACTGACATAAATCAATTGATATAAATGAGGAAACGTGTGTGCATGTATGTGTGTATATAACTCTGTTTTGCACATAAGTGACCTTTGTATAATAATTAACTTTCATATGCTTGACCTTGTGCTGTAATTCTGAAAGTCTCATAAAATTGAAAGGCAATTTGTAATTCACAAGAAAGAGAAATATGAAATAGATTTTAAAATAGAGAAAATTAGAGAGCAAATGCAATTGTTTCACTGTCTTCTGAAGTACAAAGGTTACAAATGAGAATTTGAATTGTCCCTCCATTTATACATACACAGGCACTCCACTGTTTCTCTTGACCCTCCTAAAAATGATTGAGAAGGGTTGTAATGCTGAGTTTCTCTGTGATCCTCATTATCACCTCACTGCAAAGTTACGCTTTTGAAAATGTAATCACTTCCTCTCTCTTCAAAGGCCTATTTCCTCAAACCCAGTGCAAATGTATTTGAGAGGAAAGGAGGGAAATGCATTTTAATTTTTATCAGTGTGAAACTTGTCAAGTTGTTCAACTACTGAAATTTTGCTTTCTAAGGAATCAAGTTGAACGACTGCAGGGGCAACCATGGGTAATATGGACCATTTTGTGGTTTTTTTTTTGGCATAAGTGGCCTCACTATTTCAAAAAAAGGCAGTTAAATGTATCACTGTGTCCATTGAACAACACAAAATTTTAAGAACAATCATTGGATGAAATTGCCTGAAAATATTGTAAAACACATTGACCAAATATGCCTTTTGAAATGCAAGATTAATTTCTGTTGTTACCTCCTTCAAGAAGCTTTTCTTTCCTGTGCCCTGTGAAAGCCAGTCCTCCCTATCCCAGCATCACCCAGGATTCCTCATGACGCAGGGCTATGCCCCTGTCTATGGAACTTGTCATGTTCTCCTACTGGAGCCCTTCTGAGGGCAGAAACCAAATCTATTTCTCAATCCTACAGCCCATCCTATGTAGGGCACATGGCTAGAAATTATTAAACATTAATGGAGTGAATGCAACACAGACTTGCACTTCAAAAACTACAAATGTACTTTGCTTTTTGTGGGGAGGAGTGTCATCACATAGGCTATACAAAGTCTGTTTACTCCATTGGAGGGCGAGCCTCTGAAATTCATATCGGTGTTCTAATTTCGCTTTATTTTTGTGTTAGTTTGCTAATGCTACATAACAAATTGCAACTTGTCAGTTTAAAACAACATCCAGTTACTATTTCACAGTTCTGTAGGTCGGCAACCTTGGTAGGCTAGACTGGAATCTCAGCTTAGGCTCTCATAAGACCAAAACCCAAGTGGTATCTAGGTCAGGCTCTTATCTGGAAACTCTGGGGGAAAATCTGCTTCCAAACTCATTCAGGTTATGGTTCTTGGTTCTTGGAGTGATATCTCATCAGATTAAAATCTTATTAGATTCACAGGCTCCACCCCACTCAACAGGGAGGGGATTATAAAGCCACAAAGGTCATCAGGGGTTTGTCTTACTCCATTTTCTTATAACAGAACACCTGAAATGGAGTAATTTATAAAGAGAATGCATTCATTTCTTACAATTATGGAGGCTGAAAAGTATAACAGCATGGTCTGGCATCTGGTGAGGGCCTTCTTCCTGGTGAAGACTTTGCAGACTGCCGATGTGGTACAGGGCATCCGTGCATGGCAAGGGGGCTGAGCGTGCTAACATGCTTGCTCAGGACCACAGAACCCTCTTTCTCTTCTTATAAAGCCATCAGTTCATCTCCCATGATAATCTATTAATTTGTTAATTCATTGATGGATTAATCCATTCATGAAGGCAGGTCATTCATGCTCCAATCCCCTCTTAAATCCCCCACTTCTCAGTACTGCCACATTAGGGAATATTTTTCAACATGAGATTTGGAGGGGATAAATATCCAGTCCATATCAGGATTTACCTATCACAACTTCTTTTTTGCAGTACATGCTATGCACAGAATAAATACTTGGTAAATGCTAAGGAATAAATGAGTGAAATGAATAACAGTAGAAGCCTTTTCCTCCAATAAAATTAGATAAAGGGGACTATGGTTAGAGTGTAGATGGGGCCACCTGACCCTTAGGTCTAACTTCCCACTTCCTCCTACCCATCTGCAAATCCTCAGCCGCTGCCTCTTCCCAAGTCCTTGAAACATCGATAATCTTGACTAGAGAGTGTCGAGAAAGAAGGGCAGCAATTAATAGATTTTTTTCTAGAACATTTTTTTTTTATAATGTTACGTAGACACCAATTAGCCTCTTTTTTTTTTTTTTTTCAAATGTTAGCATTAAGAATGTTGACAGGTTCTTAAAAATGCTTGAAAGTATTTTGAAAAGTGATGGTATTCAGATGCTGAAAACATACATAAACTGCATTACATCCAATATCATGTGCCTTCCAGTGTGTGGCAATGATAACACCAGCAAACAGTGTCCCCATTCCTGACGGAGGTAGCTGTGGTTGTTCAGGCAGGGGCTGAGCTTTAATTTCATCTACAAAAGCCACCTTTAGCCTTGAAACTTGCCCATTCTGAAGATGCCTAAGTTAGATTTGAGTGAGAGATTTCAAATTAGGATATTAGCTGTACCAAATGATTCAGAAAACTAGTTTTATTGACTCTAAAGAGCAGAATCAATAATTCAGTCAAGATTCCTTACAAGCTGTATTCCCCCAGCGCCAAGCTAGGTACTGTCAGAGCAGCTATTATTTTTCAAACGTGATGTACAGTCTTGCACCAAGCATGGGCCTGCTTGTAGATATGGACGGAAGGCTAATTTGTGATATGTAATTTGTCCCTGGCCACAGGAAAGCCTGTAACTGTCCATGGGATGTGCAATTGGTTTTAAATATCATTCTCCTCTTAGCAGCTCAGCTCAGTCATCCCATCCCCAGTAGCTACATGACTCCATAGCCCACCTGGAGTTATCATTCTTCTCATGACTGTGTTGCTCAGCTGGGTGCTAAGTTTCATCATCTTTGCCCTTTTCACCCATTTTCTGCTTCTGTTTGGTAGATCATGTATAGAGCTGATAAGCTACATCTATAAAGAGAAGGTAATTCTATTCCAAGCATAATATTAAGTGGCTTGGCCTTCTGAGATCAAAAGAAATCAGATAACTGGACTACAGGAATTCAAGCATAAGTGTAAAATTGGTTAGGTGTATTTTTTTTTTTAACAACTTCTTCATGTCATGGGAATAACCAGTCATGATCAGAAATTGGAGGGCTTTGTGCCAGTCACTATATGAGATCCTGAGGTTACAGCTGTGAATTAAATAAAGCCCTTACTTCCAGGAGCTTATATTCTAGTGAAACAAATATATATTACATTAAAATGTTGCATATTTTATCATTTTATGGGTACAAAGTTCTTTGAAGGAGAGGTACAGTATGCTGTTAAAATGTATATGGAGGGTCTAAGATAGTTTGGGTGAACCAAGAAATGTTCCCCAAGGAAGTAATACTTAAGTTAGGATCTGAACTAAAAGCAGCCAGAGTAAGTCCAAAGAGAAGAAAGAGCATTTGAGGCAGAGGAAACTTGGATCTCCAGGGCCAAACATATGTGAAAGCCACTTGTCTAGAAAGGATGTGGAACAATGACAAGGTCAGAATAGCTAGAGAAGGGGAAATGAGTTAGAAGTGGCATAGAAGAAGGCTGGAGAGAGAGACATTAAATCCCACAGATCCTACTATAGTATCATAGGAGTTTGGGCTTTAATCTTAGAGCAGAAGAAAAGAGAATAGGTGAGGTTATAGTGCAATAACAAACTACCATCTCCTAAATCTTTGTAATTGGACAGAAGAAAATATTATATTCCTTACTCATACTATATGCATGATCCACATGCGGGGAGTATCAGCTGCACGGTTATTCAAGACTCAGGCAGCGAAGGCTCTGTCATTTTATAGCTACACCTAATCTGGACCACTGATTATCCTTAGCCACCATGGCAGGGGAAAAGGAAAAGTGCAAGATTATGTATGAGATTTTCATGGTTTCAGCCCAAGAGTGACACATACCACTTCCATGCATATTTTTTTTTTTTTGCTAGATTTAGGTTCATGTCCCTGTCTAACTCCAAGAGGTTTCCAAAATGTAGGGGAAGGAATAAAATATTTGATGAGAAATACTGTCTCAGCCAGAGAAAGCACTGATTGGTTATAAGCAAGGGACAGACATCACCTGATTTTCTAAATGATTGCTAGGTAAACAACAAGCCTGATCAGTACAATGTCATTTTCCTTTCAGACCAGGTTAATATCTGACTAATAAATCATAAAATGCTACCGATGGCATGCATCTGGAGTAGAGCAAAGAAGTGGAAGAGATTCCTTAAAATACACTCATGATCAGAAGGACAAATAAAGATATTATGTAACCTGTGTGAGATAAAATTGGTTTAATTATCTTACCAATAGGATCTTATTAAATCTCGGGGATGTGTCTAGGGTTAGATCACAAAGCTCTGTCTTTAGTCCTGAGATGCTCAGTATGTTAAATCAGCAATTTGAATAACGACCTAGAAACTGTGCCATTGAAATTGTCATGTGAATCTAAGGTAGCAGCAATAATGAAAGATCATGAGTTGAAGAAAGACAAATTAAAGCTGATGTGGTAAATTTTAGCAGAGATGACTATAAGGAGGTCTAGTATTGAGATCACAAGACAAGCTTATTGTACAAAGGCAAAATCTGGCACATGGAGCTTAGTAGCATTATGTGTGAAGCAAATTGTTGGAAAAAATGTTAACCTACACATGAGTTTAGAGTATGAACAAAAACCAAGCTACTAACTTGTTAAGATCAAAAGAGAGGAAACCTGAATCCCATCCACAACCCTCACACTGGTCAAACCAGAATGCAGGTACTTATAGTAGGAAAAAAAGAAAAAAAGCATTAAGGCTAACCAACTGTAGGAATTATGGTTGCCGGATGGAATGCACATCTTATAAATGTGGACATGTAGAAATAACAATGTAATTAATTAAATTGAAAGGTGGACAAGGAGAGTGATGTTGGGAAGAAGTGTAAACATAATTTTAAATAGACATAAGGTGATTTGGAGCAACGTCAAAGGAGAAAAACTAGTGTGGCGAGAGAAAGGAAAATAGAAAATAGAGTGAAATGAGGCATGGCTGAGGAAACAGACAGACTAGAGAGGGATATAGTGATTACCTCTAATCATTGAAGTGCTTTTGGGTGGCAGATGGATGAAATCTATTTGACCTTAAGGTGTAGAACTAGTGCCAGTAAATGCAAATGACAGGGAGGCGGATTTGGACTCAATACTTAACAGCCAGACCTGCCCAAAGAAGCAGGGAGCTGCCTCAGGAGAGAATAAATTGCCCATCACTAGGGAATTTGAAAAAATTCTGGTTTTCAAGCAGAAAATAAACAAAATATGGAATAATAATAGCTAACATGTATATAAATGCTTACAAACATTGTGCCAGGTGCCACTTCACATTATGTCACGCAATGTTAAGAAAAACCCTGTGACAGACACTGATATTCTCTCCATTTCACTGATGAGGAAATTGGGGCTCAGAAAGGTTCAGTGATTTGGGGGAACTAGGATTTACCCTCAGGAAGTTTGACTGCAGAGCCTGTTCTACTCCTCATGATGGAGGCTTTCTTCTCCAGCAGGAAGACTCTTCAGCAAATTTAAGAATCAGAGAAATAGGAGGTCAAATGATCCAAAGTGTTTTCAATTCTGAGATTTCAAATAAATGAGGTAAGGACTGGGATTTGAAAATGTGAAGCGAGCAATAAAATTAATTTGGGCCAATAAAATGTAATCAATTTAACACTATTCTATAGTATCTTATTTGTCAAAATTAAATACCCCAAGGGAGTTTTTCTATAAGCTGTTAAATTGTATTTCCCTCCCAGTTAGAGTTTCTGATTAAGACAGAATACTCTCAGTGTGAATGCCCCACCCATTCATTCCCTCTTCTTCATTGACTGGGGCTTACTGGCTGTTCCTCAAAACCAGCTGACTGACTTGTGCCCTGGGCTCTTCGCACTGGCTATTCTATATGCCTTGAATATTCTTCCCAGGTGATCTCCAAGGCCCCTTAATGATCCTTTCAAGTATTTGCTTAAAGTTATCCTTGATGTGTCCTACGTGCTATATAAAATTGTATAGCTCTTTTTCCTCCAAACATTCTGGAACATGCTCCTTATTTTTCTCCCTTTTACTTCTTCTGTAGCACTTCTGTGGAATTGAAGTTACATTCATTGGTTACTGTCTTTGTTGCTAGAATGTATCTTTTCAAGAGAAAAGAACTTTTGTTTTCGTCCAGTGATATATCAGTGGGCCTTTGAATGAAACTGGCACATAGTAGGTGCTTAAAAAATATTTGTGGAATAAATGCAGAATTTGCTTCGAAGTTTGCATCCTGATGCTCTACAATTGAATGAGGAGTTGACTCTGAGCAGTAATTCATTGTACCATCCACCCACCTCTTTGGCAGATCATCTTGGACAATTATGGTAAGAGAGCTATGTTGACCATTGATGACTTTCATCCCTGTTAATGTCCTATAGCAGAAGTCAGCAAACCTTTTTAATAAAGGGTCAGATGGGAAATGTTTTAGGTTTCACAGGCTGTATGATCTCTGTGGCAACTACTTGGCTCTACCAATGTAACATGAAAACAGCTAGGGACAATTCATAAGCAACTGGGAATCTATGTGTTCCAATAAAACTTTATTTACTTAAAGAAGCTTTGGGTTAGAAGTGGCCCACAGTCTGTAATCTGCCAACCCCTACTCAATAGTGTCAGAAATTTTAAACTAGATTGATTCAAATGTCAATATCACTTCAAATTATGTAAGTCAACAAATATTTATTGCTGTTTTCCTATGCATTTACAGATGACAGAGACTGTCCTGTGGGCTAAGAAACAAAAGATGAACAAAACAGAACATGCTCCACTTACATTCTAGCAGTGAGAGAGAAAAGCATGTACATAATTTATTGCAAGGGTATAGTACACTGTGTATCAGATGGTATGCTATATAAATACAGCCATAAGCAATTTGTAATGGTCAGGTGTTACGTGCTATGAAGAAACAAGGTAGAGTCAGGGAATAGAGAGGGATGGGATGAAATGTGCTGTTTCAAATAGGCCATGAGAGATAAGGTGCTCTGATAAGGTGATATATAGGCACTAAGTCATGAAAGAAGTAAAGGAGTGGGCCATAAAGAAAGAGTTCTCCAGGCAGAAGTTCTAATTCAGGAGGCTGAGGCATTCCAGGGTGTTCAAGGGGCATCGAGGGAGGATGAGAAAGATAGCAAATAATATGTAGACATAGACTGATTTTTAAAGTGATACCAAATAATGTGGTAATCTCCAACCCTTCTCCTCCCCAAGCTGTCCATTTTTCTACTGACCTTCTACATCCTACTGGAGGTAAAATTGTTAAGTCACAAAGGTAAGCTGTCCTCACCCTCTTCTAGACCTTCTCTTGCCAGCTAGAGACAGGCTGCCAGCCGTTTGCTTTCAATCTCTTTTATGCGGTTATAGCAAATTATCTAAGAGGGTGATTAATACAAAGAAATAAAAAAAGTGTGAAGCATTCCTTCTCTCAAAATATATACTTTTGACAAAAGTTATACCACCAAAACAAGAAATAGCTAATGCTGGTCAAGCTGTAATTAGCAAAGATGGGAGACTGGAATTGGTTACTCAAAAATACCCTTAGGTTTATCCTATCCTAAGTACTTGTTGGGTGTAAAGAACTCAGATCTACACTTAAAATCTATCTCCCATTGTCCTATTAAGTCCCAGAGTGACCCGGATTAAGTTATTCCACCTTGCTAGGTATTAGCTTTGTCATCTGTAAATGAGTGGGTTGGGCTAGAGCTAGAATGGCAACCATCTGTAGCAGTGTAGCTCTACTTGACATCTGCACTGATGGCAAAGAGAGTAGAAATTCATCATGCTCATTTTGCTACGGAACCTAGACTGAGCTTCAGAATCCTACTCAACACAAAATTTCAGGTAACAACACCCAGTCAATGACAGCTGGCCCTTAAGATGAAATATATTTGACCCTTATGGACAAGATGATCCCTAAGATTCATTTTATTTCTGGAACTAAATATCTAAGACTCTTGAAACTAATCAGTAAGCAACTGGTGAGTAATTCTCCATTTCAAATGAGCGAGAGCGAGAAATTTTACAAATGCATTCCAGGAGGATATTTGATTTCTGTAAACCTTCTAACTTAGGCAAGCTGGTTCCAGAGTTAATGGAGTAAAACTGCTGTAATTTTATTTGTCAGACCATGAAGCTATACATGTGAGATTGGGAGTAGACTGGGGCTTAAAAATTACAATGTCTCTGCATGGTGGTAAAAGAAATTGTATATAATGTAGTTTAAAAAAAGTAATGACCACTAAAGAAAGAGTCATCAAAAGATCAGAAATAATAGAGCCTTTTAATGAAATGATTGACACACAAATATAATTTAGCACCTGACATTTTCCTTATTGTCTTTCCAAAGTGGCTGTGGGCAGCTTGTAATTCTTTCTTGCTGGTGTGAGTCCCCAGCCCCAGGGACCCATTTTGACCAGTCACAAGGTACTCAGGGAGGAAAGCAGGCTATCAAAGTCTCTGTTTACCAACAGGATGTTTCCAGAGAAAGTTAATAGATAAAGTTTAAGGGCTGTCTGTGAGTCGGTGGCCTTTTGAAGTAATCAAAATGAGCAAGCGAGAGAGAGAGAGAGACAGAGACAGAGAGGGAGAGGGAGAACCACTCTTGTTGTACCTTAACAAGATCTAGAATTCGTTTTATTGTGAGTTTCCAATGAGAGAAACTTTCTGTGATTTTGAACTCTGTGAGCCTTTGAACCAATGACACTTTTCTCTAGAATGAACATTCACTGATTCCTGGAATCTTAAATACTCTTTATCCTCCCCCACCGTGTTGCAAGGGGCAAGTCTATGTCAGGAAGAAACTGTCTTAACTCCTAAGCAGACACAGTGCAGAAGATGGGGTATATATTGTTTGCCTTTCCCTTTAGGTCACATTCGGTCACTTCAACATCCACTACAGGTAGCTATCCGTGGGTCTCTTAGCTCTTCATCCTGTCCTCTACCACTTCCTGCTTCCTGGTGATGGTTTAGATGCTCATTGTCCATCACCCAGCAGTTAAGTGGTCTTTTTGATACTTTGGCAGGAAGCATCTACAACACTAATGCACTTCTACAAGTACTGACCATATTTCATAGCCTTACTTTGGTTTGTTTGATTGCTAACAAAGCCGCTCTTTCTTCCTTGTTTTACCAAAGAATCCTCCAGATCAGGGAGGAATAAGGAAGTTTGAAGATGCTAGATGAAGGAGGATCCACGCCTTACAAATAGGAGCATTGATTTGGGGGCTTTCTTTCTGCCTGGAGGGAGAACAGATCTACCTGAATCCTGGTCTATAAGCAATTATGTAATATCACCCAAGGTTAAAGTTGTGCTCCTACCACTCAGACCCTAAGGTCAGTAGTAGAATAAGGCTCAGAGTGAATTCCTTCTTTTTAATAAAATGGCTTTCACATGCTGAGGGTCATATGCTTCTTTCAGAGTCTGATGAAAATTACAGAACCTTTCTCTAGAAGAATACACAATTTCCTAGATTCATGTACTCCCTTGAGTATACTTGTCAAGAGCAATGAACTCGAGTTCATGGTGGAAGTTTAAGAGCTGCTTTCATTTATTAAATCTTCATATAAGTCACCAAAAAAGTTACCTTTACATTTTATCTTTCTTCATGCTTCCTTAACTACTTCTTTCTCAGACTAGAGGCACCATGACAAGGAGGTTGAAAACTTTGAAGACAGAAATTCCTGGACTTAAATCCTGATCCTGTCCTTACTTACCCAATGACACTGAGCACATGACTTAACCTCTCTGGCCTGTTTTTCTCCAGTAAAATGGGATAACAATGTCATCTTATGTTGTCAGTATTAAGAGTGGTGCTGAGCCTGGGCAAGTATTCAGTATATGGGAACTCATTTCACTATTTCCAAAGAATAAAATGGACGTAATTACCATTTCCTGTTACTTGTAAAGCGGAAGCCTTTCTTTTTGTTTTTATGATTTTTAATTAAAATGGTGAAATAGCTTTATTACTTTGAGCTCCTAAAATGCCCTACTTGTATTAATAAATGAATCTCAAACTCATATGTAGTTCTAATCTCTTGTAACCTTCAGGGTTAGAGATTATCGTTGACTTTTTTATAGATGAGTTCAAAATGGAAGTACAAAGCCAAATTCTATGAAGACAGAAAGAGCTCTAATTTTTTTCAAGAGTGCAGGTGTTATTCTGACTTTTTACTTCATGACCTGGGGAAGTCATATTACCTCTCAGAGTCTCTGTTTCCTTGGAGAAAATTAGATATCATTCTGAGAATCCAACAGTTCTCAATTAATCACAAAATATTACAAAATATTGACAAAATATTACATGTTGATCTATTGATTATTTCTCCTCCATCTCCACTCCCACTAGTTTATGGCTTTCTTGGAAAGAGTGGGAGCTAGACCATAGCAATAGCTTCCAACCTAATTATGTCCTCCAGAATGATATTTCTAAATTTACATTTCATCACGTCCTTCCCCAGAACAAAGCCCATAGATCCTTTCAGGAAAAGTCCCGCTGGCCCAAGAACGGCACCCAGGATCACCATGACCCAGACTTCACTGCCAACTCCAGTCTCTTCTCCCAATACTTGGACCATGTACAACCACAAGCCTCTCCTCAACACACGTGGCATTTTCTTCACTTTGCAAACTTTAAAGTACTCTTGCACATAGGGTAAAGATTATGTTATAATTAGGTAAAGACAGTTTTTTGACAGAAAGGGACACCCAGTCAAGAAAAATTTGAGCAACTTGGCCTTAAGTGCCTTGGTACAGATTAGGTATCCTTTATCCAAAATGTTTGGGACCAGAAAGGTTTCAGATCTTGGATTTTTTTTTTTTGGGTGGGGGGACTTGGAAATATTTGCATATATATAATGCTATATCTTGGGAAGGAACCCAAGTGTAAATGGGAAATTTATTTAGGTTTTATACATACCTTATACACATACAATTAGCCTGAAGGCAATTTTATATAACCTTTATGTAATTTTATATAAAATTTATATATTATATATAATTTATACATATTAATTTTATAATTATATATAAATTTTAAATAATTTTGTGCACGAAACAAAATTTTTCCATTTGTGACATCATGTCTATCTCAAAAAGTTTGGGATTTCTAATTTTTGGGTTAGGGATGCTCAACCTGTGGTAGAACAATTAAACCTAGGAAACGGAACCCGTCCTCCTTTCTTTCAAAACTTGTTTGTTGCTGCAAATAATCACCTTTTGTTGTCTCTAGGAATATATACTCTGTAACTGACAAGATTCCTCATTTTTGGCATGTAAGGAACTAAGTGACTATTTCTCAAAAATAAGTATCATCGTTTTAGAAAGAAGAAAATGAGTCATGCTTCTTAATCAGCTGATCATTTGCTCTCTATACATTAATAAAGTGAAAATTGTATGATAGAATCTCATCACATGAGATACTGTAGATGCTAAAAGTAAGGTGTGGTTTCTCTTTTTAGCACTGTAGATCAAAAGTCCAATCTCACGGGACTAAAATCACGGTGTCTACAGGGCTTCATTCCTTTCTAAGAAAATTGTTTCCTTGCTCACTGACATTATTAGAATTCATTTCCCTGTGGTTATAGAGTTGAGGCCCAGTTTTCTGGCTGCCTGTCAGCTGAGAGCTGTTCCCAACTTCCAGAAGCCACCCCAACCCAATAACTCTTGGGCCTCTTCCTCCATCTTCAGAGCCAGCAGTGGCAGTTCAGAGTACCTCACAGGCTTCAAATCCCTCCAATCTCTTCTTATGTGTTTCCTCTCTTTGACTAATTCTTCAGCCTCACTCTTTTACTCTAAGGACCTTTGCTGTAATTTTGGGCTTCCCTGTGTAATCCAGGATCATATTTATATTTTAAGGTCAGCTGATCAATTAATGACCTTAATTCTATCTGTAAACTTAATTCCTTTTTGCCATAGAAAGTAATATATTCCCAGTTTTGGGGATTAGGATATAGACCTCTTAAGGGAGGCATTATTCTTCTTACTACATCTCCCAATGACTTTATTTTAACAAACAATTTTTAAAAACCTGAAGATTTACTTTAGCTAGAAATAACCTCAATTGATGCTAGCTGGAAATGTGCACAGAGGTCGTAAGATGGAATTGTTAACAAGGGACATTTAATACAGGTTTAGTAATTTTTCCTGCAGGTGTGACCTTGCAATTGCAAGCACTGGATGCCTGTTGTAAACAAGGTTTTTAAGATCGCTTAAAAGGCCACAGTAATTTGAGGGCATGACTTTATGCCTGCAGGATGAATAAAATAAACTATTTTCCTCAGGTTACATGAATGAGTACTTGGGATAAATGTGCCTTGGGATAAAACTTCCAGAGATGGCCTCATACTCAGGTTTTAAAAGTCTTGAACAACTCTGAGAAATAAAGAGATCTGAGGCTGCTTCAAGTGACTCAAAAAGTAGCTCTAGTGATGACAAAGGCATTGGTGTCAAGTAGGAAGAGATTGAATAAACTTGTTTTAGAAAACGTGACAGTATAATCACAATAATTTAAAATTAAAACATAATGTATAAGTGATTCAAATATGTATATATTTATATTTAATATACTTATAATTTCATTTAAAAATTATAGGTAGACAAAGAGTTCACAACTTAAAAAAAAATAAGCATGGTAGTAGAAAAAGTGATTTTACTTTATGCTGACGAATACCTTATCTGTGATATCTAGCTGTACCAGAGTCAACTTTATTTTCTAAATTACCTTTGTAGTTTATATTTGTGCTCAAAAATGGTGATCATAGTAAAAAATTCAGTTTATTTCCTTCAGATTTAAGAATTGGTGGTGTTGAATTAATCTTCTGAATTTCCATTGGAAGTCTTATTTCTTTTCCACATAAGATATGATATTGTAAGAAATATATCACAAACAGGACTATCCAAACTAGATTTTCTTGTTCTTTTTACCTGAGACTTCCTTAAAGTTCTAGAATTTTTTATATTCAAAATTAAAAATATACTGGCTACCAGCATTTAAAATTACCATCTTGCTCACTGAACTCCAAGTCTCCCTCTCCCCAAATAGATCATTATTTCAATCTCTTTTCCAAGCCAAAATTCAGAAGAAAAGTACTTTGTAGAAGTTGGGTTACTAGATTATTTCTTAGGGTATAACTATCTGTAATTAGAGGGAAAACTGTGTGGTATTGGAGGTGGTGGGATAGAGAGACCCAAAAGGCTTGCTGCGGTAACAGGTTAGTTACCAAACTTACAATTCAGTAAAACAGAAATACCCCAAATTGAATGCTACAATTTGTAGGGATTCAGAGCTCAATTGTTTTTAACAATGAAGCCCAGACTGAATAATGTAGAAAAAAAGTGTAGAGGAAAACAATGTGTACTTTGGAGAAATGCAAATTCCTGATAATTTAGGGAGTTGGATGAAAGGAGAGTTTCATCTGGGAGAATCCCTCCATCTTCTCTGCTAAACTTATCATAAGGGCAACAAGTATTCATGATATTTTTAATGTTATCAAATTTATTAAGAAAAATATGGAAGGAACTAACATCTGCCTGCCAATGAGCATGGGACAGAGTCAGCCCATGTGGATGAGGGAACAGTGTATTCATTTGTTTATATATGGAATTAAATGACTACAGACGTACAACTGCTGCCCCCTTTTGTAAATTCTGGCTGTTCTGTGAACAAACGAGACCTCCTCTTTGATTATTTGTAGCTTCCTGGCACTTTATTTGAAATGCCAGTATTTCAAGAGGCAGAGAAGGCACAGAGAGATGTTTTATTCCATTTACCAGGATTGGGTTTATTCTCAACAAATTCCAGTATTTATAAAACTTAATTTCAGGTGCACCCATTTAAAAGAAATTCAATCTGCACCTACTGCAAAGGAGGAGATTTAGATGTCAAGTACCACATTATCACTTCCTTGCTGGAAATGACAAGGCTGCTGGAGCCTGATAATAGGTCTGGGTAGTTCTATTTTATTATGCCTGATGCAAAAAAAAAAAAAAATTAAATAGACCAATTGAAAAATGAATCTGTGGCAAGTTGATCTCTATGGAATCGCTAAAATGCAGGAGAAAAAAATACGAAAAGCACAAATTAAATTTAAGATAATCAGCCCTGTGGCTTATCCTCTGTGGATTCTCTAATCTAGCTCTGCCTAATTGCATTCTTTGTAGGGCATATTATTTTTGTTTTCCCACTGGTGGTTTTTTTTTTTAATTTTTAACTTTGGGGAGTACATAATATAATCACTACCTCTTTATGATATGAAATGTCATGATTTTGAAAAGGAAAATTTCATAGGCTATGTAATGTCAATCATCTCTCTTTATGAGTGTGTATGTCGTTCATTTTGTTTAAAACGGGCTTGGGGAAAATATCCTTTATTCTGAGAGCAGTTGGTTTTTAAGCCATATATCTACCTAATTTGCATGAGAGTATAGTTAAAGGATGTTGACACATTTGGGAGTGAAAATGTGCTCTGTCCAAATGTGGCTATTTTATATTCCAATTATATCCTTCCAAATATCTAAACAGAATTCTACACGAGCCACTCCCCCGCTTTCACGCTCATAGAAACTCTCACACATGTTCACATTTTAACATTTGTAGACAAGTTTAGACTTTAGATATGGGCATGGCCTCTCAACTTCTTCCATTCCTTTAAAGCCCAAGTGACACAATCATTAACACTCCTTGGAAGATTCCTTAGACCTCAGAGCATTGTAAGTTACATGTATTTCATGAAATGATCTAGCCTGGCAGCTCTCATGACCTCAACTAAAACACAATAGAGGACAAGGAAAGAGACTGAAAGGAAAATGTTCTCCTAGAGCCAGAATCAAAAACAATTTACTCAACTCTTCCACAGACAATACTGTATGCTAGTTTTTGTAAAACAATGGACTCCAAATTTACAGTGTAGCAATGGCAAAGCACAGGGAAATAATAATATGTGAACCATTCTGTGTAAGTCCTAAATTGAAGATCCAAAGCTTGCAAACCTAAAAAATCAGTATACTTTTATTTGATTTCCCTCTCACTTATGATAGGAAAGGCATGCCTATATCTAGTGAAATTTACCTTTCCTGTTAGCTGCTGCAAATCTTGTTGCCCTGAATTTCCACATGCTCTTAAATACCCTGATATGAACCTGGGTTTCCTTTTCTCCTGAACCCTGATATCCTTTGGTAATATGGATCCCTTTATGTCTTATTTCAGAGATTCTTCTCAGCTATCTGTGGACACTGCATACTAGTCAACTGAACAACCCAAGTTAAGGTAGGTAGTTAATGGAAAGGCTTTATGTTTTTCTTCTCCAATACTATTTGTCTTTTAAGAGGAATTCTTAGAGGTATGGAAGACCAGAATACACTGCCCCCAAATACAAAGAATCATTGAGCTGAAGGCATTAAGAAGAAGCAAATGCAGGAAAGCTCTCTGTCCTCTCTGTATTTCCCTAAAAGCACACAGATTTACAAAGACAAAAGGTATCCCACCTCCCACCCCGTACCAGGGAGAGCAATGGTTAGCCAGTAAGATAACTTTAGACCCTTGTTACCCTGGAGATGGTACCAGAGGAATCTACATTAATGAGCTTTACTAACCCATCTTTATCTGCCGTGTATTTGACTTCTCACAAGTTGCTGCCCTAGAGACTAAAGTTATTTTCCTTTGTCTTGTCAGTCCTATAAAAATTTACTGTTTTCTTTGTTGAAGTTGCTACATAAGCTAGAATTCAAAGCCATCTCTTTGAGATCTATTCATTCCCTGGATGTCTTTCATATATATGAAATATACATGTGAATACATTTCTGTTTGTTTTTCTCTTGTCAATCTGTCTTTTGTTACAGGGGCTTATTCCAACTAGGAACCTATGGGGATTAAAGGAAAAATTCTTCTTTCCGTACAGAATAAAGAAATTACTTTTTAAATGCAAATTAGCATATCTGCAGTTGATACTTAGAAATATTCAGTGCTGCTTCTGATACCAGTGGGCTAGGGGAGGTCCCCAAATGCCCATGGGACCCTGCCTCTGGCCAGAGCCCATGTTCTTGACACCTTCACAGGAAGGAAGTCAAGGGTGAGTCAGAAAAAAATAGGGAAAATACAGAGATTTATTGCAAAATGAAAAGTACACACTCAAGAAAGGGAAGCGCATGCATACTCAAGAGAGTGAGTTGCATCATTGGGTTTGGGAGCTTGGAGCACTATGGGTTTCTTTTGCCAAGGGATGGAATATTTATGAAGATTCTTAGAAAAAGATAAAGCTTTTTCGGAGTTGTGGTGCCACCCATTTTTATACCAAATGTGGGTGTTCCTGGAACTCTCAAGGTGCTGGGGCATGTGTGATTGAGTATGTAAATAAGTATATAATGAGATGCTAGGTGAAACCTAAGTCAAAGCCAGTGCCATGTTTGGCCCAGTCAGTCTTAGCCAGCTTGGCCCACATCCTGGTTTTCAGAGTCTTATCAGTCCCCAGCTTGTGCAGCTATTTCAACAGTTTCCATTTGCTAATCATGTGAAACGGATGCCTGGAATTTTCTATTCTCCTGTGACCATCTGTATTATTCCTGTCACTTTTACCATCTTCATGGGTAGAGAGAGCTTTTCACACCTTGACTTTGAACTTGGTCATTTGGCTTGCTTTAGCCAATGAAATAATAGCAGACAAGATGGGAGCAGAGGTTTAAAATGTGCTTGCTTGATTAAGCTTGCCCTGCTGAGTTTCTTTTGCAATGACAAGAATATATGACTGGTCCGGGGGATGAGAGACACATGGAACTGCCCTGGAACCAAGTTACAGCCTGTGGCTGAGTGCCCCTACATCAGGTGACCCTTAACAGAATTGCAAATTTGTAAATGGGAATTAAATACTTTCCATATGCCACTGAGTTTTGGGGTAGTTTGTTTTGCAGCAGTTTTATGGCAATAGCTGACTACTATGATGAGTTAGAGTTCTTTGTATAAAAAACTGACTGAAAAATCTAATTTAAAAAAAAAGAAGAGAAAGATAAAGAACAGCCCCCAGAATAAAAGGCAAAGTGAAACAACCTGTTTTCAGAAAGAATAAGGACAAATGCCCATAGGACCCTGCCTCTGGCCAGCACCCCTAAAGATCTATGTAGAAGCAACTAATGGTAAACCTCTACAGAGCACCAAGGTCAGAAAGGATACAGGCCAATAGGTTTCATTATTCAGGTCATTTTCAAGATTTAGGAAGATAGAGATTGGTTCAATCCAGTCACATGACATCCTTTCATGCCTTGGCTACTGAATGGGTATGTACTTTAATGGTAATCTTCAGGGGAGACCTAGATTCCCAAAGGAAAAAGGAGCTGGAGTTTTCTAAATAGAAAACAGACTTTGAGAACACACAGATAACAACTATAGTGACCCCACATTTTTTTGCAAGGAAATCTTCCACTAATAGGATTCTCTAGAGAAACAGTACCAATAATATAGGTATGTGTAGAGAGTTTTTATGGGAATTGTCTCATGTGATTATGGAAACCAAGAAGTCCCCACTATGCTGTCTGTAAGCTGGAGAATTAGGAAGGCTAGTGGTATAATTCTGCCCAATTCTGAAACTGTGAGAACCCAGGGAGCCAATGGTTTAAATTCCACTCTCAGGTCAAAGGCCTAAGAACTGGAGATGAGTAAAATGGGAGGGGTGGGGTGTTGGTGTAAGTCCCTGAGTCTGAAGGTTCAAAAACCAGGAGCTCTAATGTTCAAGGGCAGAAGATGGATCTACCATCTCAACAAAGAGAAAGAATTTTCCCCTTCTCTGATTTTTTGTTGTATTTGGACCCTCAGTATCCTGGCTGGTGCTCACCCACATTGTTAGGTGCAGATCTTCTTTATTCAGTCTTTTGATTCAAATGGCCATCTTTTCCAGAAACACCCTCATAGAAATTCCCTAAAATAATGTCCTACCAGTGATCTGGGCATCCCTTCGCTTAGTCAAGTTGACACATAAAATGAACCATCACAAAAATCTTTGAATATCTATCAAATGATATCTTAGCAGCAACTCACTGTTCAGGCTGTCAGTCAAAGTACTTGAAAATATGGGTCCATCAGTATTATGTGGGAGAGGATTATATAAAGTGTCAAAGTAGACTCTTTTTTTGACAAATATTCCACTGTCTCCACTGATGTTTAAGAAGCTTTAAACTAAACTTAATGAAGTCAAGTTCCAGGCTGATTCTTTCATTAATTAGCTCTATGGGCTTGAATAACTCACTGAGACCATCTGGCCATTAACGTTCCTACTTTTGAAATGGAGGTAATTTTTTTTGCTTTTTACTTCAAGGTGGTTAAGTCCCTATCCCCATCCCCACTACTACCTAAAATATCTGAGCACTTAGTGTGAGCTGAATATTTAGTTAAAAACTTTCTGTATTATGTTATTTCATCTTCAAAACAACCATTTTAGGTAGTAAATTATTAGCTCAATTGTACAAGTGAAGAAGCTGAAGTGAAGAAAACTTAAATTTCCCAAGAGTCAGACTATAGTAAATTACGTTTCTAGATTTAATCTCCAAGTCTGCTTGGACACTGAGGCTGAGGTTCTAACCTCAATTATTACATCCAAACAGATTAATACATGTGAGTGTGCTTTGAAAATTATGTAATACCATACAAAGATAAGAAAATTATTATTTTCCATAAACTAGATTGGATTTTTACCTAATAATAAACGACCCACTTCATTCTGGTCTTCCTAAATTGAAAATGTACACAAAAATATATCTGTTTGTTTAACATGAGCATATTGCCTCCAATTCCATTACCCAGGAAGAAAGATAAAAATATAAGAGAACCTAGATGAAATAAGAGAATAGATAGAAAGGCAACTTAAGAAATTCACAACGTGCATTTCAAATAAGCAAAAACCAACCATATTATTACAATAGCTGAAACTGATTGGATCAAAGTTTTATTAGAGTTCCATAATATTAAGCTTCTCTGTGCACAGTGACATCTGGGGCTCAGCCTTAATTAAAATGTGTTAAACATAGCAGGTCTTATTTAGGAGGAAAATGAAATAGAGAAGCATGTCAGCAGTTATTTTGAGGACTGAGACCTTTCCCCTTGACACCCAACCAAGAAGTGGTATGTTTTTAAAGGCTTGAAAAATAAAAGTGATTGATTTGTATATAATACCAAAAATGCTCAGATTAATACATGATTACTTGTAATGTGTTGCTATTTTGCAAGAGAATGGGCAGATTTCTGCCTTCAACTATTCAATGCTAACAAACCAACCAAATAGTGTTCTGTGATAAGGCTTGTTTAATGCGCCTGGGAAAGTTTACAAGAGTTATGAGGACGTGTAAAGGCTAGAATACGTGAAATATTAATATAAATATGCTCCACAAGTGAAGAATCCTTTAATATCACACAAACATCTACATTTCTCAAGAATTCACTATGTATTCTAGCATATTAGGCTCTGAGACATCCTGCAATTACACTTACACTTGTTTAACCATGGGATGTTCTGTGTCGGTGAGTAGATAAAATCACATGCAGTGAGAATACCAAAACACATTTCATAGGAATTTTGTATTAGGAAATAATACTTAAATAAAAAAGAAACATATTGTTAAAAATTAAGAAAATAATGACGAATTTAACAGAGTTTCAAGCATCTGAAGGAGTTATAACAGAATAAGCTGATTTGATTTCTGCTGAGGAGAAAACAACCATAAATAAGTTTGAGGGCCAACAAAATGGAAATTGTTATAGAAAAAAAGAGATCAGCAGAGTGAAATGCTGAAATGGGTAGTATGCTTAAGCATAGCTCAGATTTTTAGAGAATGTCAGAGATGTTTTAAGTATGATTGTATGATAGAAAACTACCTAAGAGAAGCCCAAAAGATTTCATCTACTCTAATAATTGCTTAGTTATCTACACTTAATGTTCTTTCTGTTTCGATCCAGAAAAGTCCAATCTTCAAAATAAGCACTTTATGGAGTGAAGATAAAGTTAAAAAAAAATTCATTATGGTCCACAAACCCAGTCTGTATCATTATCAAATGTTTTAAACATGACTTCTGTGGAAATAAATGAAGGCCACCCAAATGAGAGCAGGCAAAGTCCATTTAGTCAGTTTGCTATAGCGAGAGCGTTGGCCACCGCTATCACTTGTGTTTGATAGAGACTCAAAGTCGGGCAGAGGAGAGAGAAGATTTTATAGTGGAAAAAAAGGAAGCCTTCAACTGGAGACTGTTGGCATGGTGATGGGTAGGCAGGCTAAAAAGATTGCCCTGCTATTGTTAAAGTAGACCAGAAAGAGGTACGGAATGCTAGCAGGGCAATCCACTGGGAGGCCCCTGAAGAAACCCAGGTCAGAGATGTTGGGGACATGACTAGCATGGTACCAGCAGAGATGGCGAGATATCACTGGGGTCTGAATATGCCCTTAAGGTAGGGCCAACAGGATTTCCTGACATATTGGATTTGGGTTTTAACAGAAAGAGTGAAGCCAAGGATGGCTGTGAGGTTTTTAGTGTAAAAAACTGGAAGGTTGGAGGTGAAATCAATGGAGATGGGAAAGGCTGTGGGTGGAACAGGATTGGTGGGTGAAGAGGAGGAGCCAGTTACGGATATGTTTAGATTTGAGACATGTTTAGATTTAAAGCCATGGATTATAGAAATGAAGGGTTCCTAGAGATGGAATAAGGGGCTGGTGCAGTCTGAAAGAACAGGAACTCTTCCTTCCTATGAGGAGGTCATGTAAGGAACAGAATCTGAGAGATGCTTTACTCCTGACCTTGACTGTCTTGCTTCCCCCTGGTACAGGAGGATACTGAGGTCAATTCCTTGCAAGATCACAAGCCTGGGAAGATATCAGAGTTGTCTTAGGTTGGGCTGACAAATACCACAGACTAGGCTGCTTAAACAATATTTTTTTTTTCTCCCAGTTGTGGAGGCTGGAAGTTCAAGATGTAGGGGTTGGCAGGCCTGGTTTCTCCTGAGGTCTTTCCCCTGGCCTTGCAAATGGCCACCTTCTTGCTGTGTCCTCACATGACCTTTGCTCTGGGCACCTGCATCCCTGAAGCTTCTTACTATTTTTGTGATTCTTCCCATATGATACCAACCATATTGGATTAGGGCCCCACCCTGAGAGCCTGATTTTACCTTAATTATCTCTTTAAAGCCCCTGTCTCCAAATAGAGTCACATTTCATGGTACTGGGTGTTAAGGCTACCAAATATGAATTCTAGGGGTTTGGAGGTCATAATCCAGTCCATAACAAGAGTTGAATCTAGATTCCAAGTTCATCACAACTTCCATAGCACCATAAGGAGGGCAAGTAAAAGTATTACCTAATAAGTAAGGTCTTCTCTGACCACCTTGTTTAAAATCACAAATTACATACTTCATTGGTGTACTTGTATTTTTTCTCATAGCCATTATTTTAAATATCTATATATTTTGATTGATTTTAGATGTTGTCCCCACCTCTTCCATCAATGTGTAATTCATGAGGATGGGGATTTTTCTATTTTATTTACTGCTCTATCTTTGGCACATACAGCCTCACACATCACAGGTGTTCAATAAATATTTTTGACTGCATGTATGGATGTGTAAATGCATAAACAAATCTAAGCAAAATATCTTAACCCACTTGCATGCTGGGACTAGATAAGCATTCTCTTAGCAAACCAAGAGTAGAGTTACACACATTCTGAAAACAGGGTCTCCATCTGCCCTGCCATATAAATAATCCACACATGAGAACAGGCCGTGGCAACAGACCAGAACCGTGGTGTTTTTGTTCCATTGCTGTGTTTTCTGTGCAGAACTCACACTTTCCAGACTGGAGCCTTCCAGTACAGAATTTATGCTTGTGTATCTCTACGGGACAGTCATCAAGTGTGCCTGTCACCAAAGCAGAAATCATCAAGAAACAGTTGCTAAGTTAGCAGGAGTTGAACAAATTCTGGAACCCTGCTCCAAGACCTGACTGTAAAATAGACCTTGAGGATGAGACAACTCTGGTTGTGTAGGGGAATGTGCACATTTATAGATGCAGTTCTCTAGTGAGATGGTCTTGTGCTGAGGAGAAAGTTTAAAAAGAAACAAAACAAAACACTGAAATGGCTTCTTCTATCTTCTGGCAATCCATCTTGCAGTGTGGGCTGGGAAAAAAACAGGAAGAAAAGTGAGGAAGTAAATATAGCAAAAGCAAAAAGGGAGTGAGGGGCATGTTGGAACACTTCCTATCCTCTCAGGAGCAGAGAAGCAGAGCTATTATATGTGCAAGTCACTATTTTCTGTCTTCCTTCTGTATTGATTTGCTAGGGCTGCCTAACAAAGGACCACAAACTGGGTGGCTTAAACAACAGATATGAATCGTTTCACAGTGCTGGAGCCTAGAGGTCTGCAATTAAGGTGTCAGCAGGGCCACAGTCCCTTTGAAATCTATAAGGGAATCCTTTTTGCCTCTTCTTAGCTTCTGGGAGTTGGCTAAATGTTTTTGGTGTTCCTTGGCTTATCACTGCATAACTCTAATCTCTTCCTTTGTCATCACACAGCAATTTCCCCTTGTGTCTGTGTCTTCACGTGGCTATCATTTTATAAGGACACCAGGTGTACTGGATTAAGGGCCAGTCCTACTCCAATATGGCCTCATCTTATGTAATTATATCTGCAATGTCCCTAATTCCAAAGAAGTTTGTGTTTTGAGATACTGGTGGTTAGGACTTCCAACATATCTTTTTTTCTGGGAAAGGGGGCACAATTCACTCTATAACACGTTCCTAGCATATAGAAGGTAAAGAGGATCTTAGAAGTAATTAGCTAACCAAGCGGTTTATAAACTTCTTTATATGGAACCAGAGTTAATTTTTGTTGTTGTTTTATTTAACCTTTCATAAATACTAAATGTAAATGTACTAAAAAGTGGGGACATCTGGAGGTATGTGAGGTTGTTAATATTACCATCAGGAATAGGAGTGGTGACTAAGGATAAAAAGAAAAAGTGAAATAAGAAAACGTCAGGAATGATCCCATAATGAAAACATACCATGAAAGGAGGAGGAGGATAAATGCTGCTCTCAATATTTCAGTTGCAATAGATAAAGAAAAAGTTAACTATAACCCAATCAGATTCAAACAAAGCTGCTTCATTTGAAAGATGGAGTAGGGGAATCTTGAGGGAGGTTGCACAACCTGGCTTCCCTTATTCTGGATGGCCCCTGAAGTGATTCCACACAATTGTTTTCAGCCCAATTCTCTCATTCAACAGGTGGAAGAACTGGAACTTAGAAAGGTAACATGACTTGCCCAAAGGCTCACAGGGGTTAACAGATTCCTTTCCCACATGGCACCTGAGCACTGAGACAATGTGGGAAACCAGGAACAGGTACAGGTATGCGGAATTTAGATGTGCAGAGGTCCAGCTTTCCTTACTATTGTACAACTTGGTTTAATTTCTCCTTCAAAATTCCATTCTTTTAGGAAGCAGATAATTAATTTTAATCAACTAGGGGTCATTTCAATCAGTTTGCTGCCTAAGACCCAGCCTGTGAGTTGTGTCTCTATGTCAGGGAGGGTTTGGGTAGGACGTCCTGGTAATTAAGCAAGGCGTTGGTGCCACCCACCTGCACTGGCATGTCCAGAGTGTCTGGCTTACAGTAAGGTCTGGGAGTTGTCAGTTCAGAGCTGCTCTTCCTTTTCCATCCTAACCCTGGTCCTTTAAGCTATATTTCCATGACTACTCAGAGATAAGAGTAATGTTTGATGTTTCTCTTATGATGGTGCCTTAGGCCCATCTGCCTGGATACTCCCTGCAGCAAACTTTATATTCTTTGAAACTCCCGAAAGATGCTGAATGTGAGCATGCTGTGTGTGACCTGCCATTCCCCCAGGGTCAATTAGGGAAAGAAACACAGGTCTTCTAAGTTTTCGGATCCCTCCAAGCTCGTTTGAGGTTTCTGTTGCCATTTACCCAGGGATTAAGTCCAGGGACACATTTCAGGGTCACAAGGAGAGAAGCGTCCAGCCTGCAGGTGGAGTAGGTTCCTCTCACCATCATTATTTCTCATGTCTACTTTTTATGTTATCAGCTCTGCGGGGCTTTTGAAGCTCAGAAACTTATTTTTCTGTTGTACTAACTATTCTCTGAGCCAATGGATACTCTCCAGTCTTGCCTGTAAAAGGAACAGTCAGAGGATAGAAAGGAATTCCTAGGAATGAAAAACACACAGGCTGATAAAATAAAATATAACCCCACAACATGCACATCACAATAATAACTAACATCTGTGAGCCATAAAATAATTTCCAAATTGCATCCTCTTTGGAAAGCCATTTTAATTGAATGGAATCCTTTTCAAGCAGACCACCATGTTTCTTATCTGAATTAAATGATATTATTAATGTAAAACTCAAAACACAGTACCTGGAATAGAGTAATGTTTGACAAATATTGATAGTATTCATATAATTATTATTGTTTTCCATGTGCTCTGCATTAGTGACTGCTATGATTCTCATACAAACCCTGTACTAACCCCTCTTTGAACTTCTTCTCCTCTATATGAAAGGTGACATTTCGTGGAACCTAAAATCTTTTGAAGTCATTCTTTTTATCTTAATCAAGGGAGAAGCCCCCAAAATGTCTGAAAACCATAGACAGAACCATACAGAATGCTTGATTTATTACTGGCCAGAAAAAAAGAGGTTGAATTGTGACTGTTAAAACGCTTGGAGGAAAATTACAATAATGAGCTAAAAATCAACTCTAAATATATGACTTGAGGAAAACCTTGGCATAGCACAAGCAGGCTACATTCTCCCCCTTCAAATATATTGAGAGGTGAAAGTGTCTTTGATTTATTTTGTCATTTAATTTCCCTTCCATCTCTTGGCCTTAAGCCACAGAGGGTTCAAGTTTCTTGGTTGGACAATCAGAATTTTCACTCTTTCCCCATTATTTTCCCCATTGGCAGCATTCCCATAATAGCAGCTCAATGAAAATATGCTTCCTCCAGTGGCTTCTCACTGCCTCCGAAAAATTTCCCAAGGAGTTTGGGCAGCTTCTATCAAAGGAGAGAACTAGGGGAAAGTTCAGATGGATTTTAGAAATCAGAGTGGTGTGTTTTTTTCCTGATTGTGTATGTATGTGCACAATAATGGTAGGAAGTCACTCTTCAAAGTTGGGTCTCTTCAAAGGTTTCACGGTGCTGGAGGGTGTTCGCCAAGACTCGGGATTCCTGCTGGGATTCTTCTTCTGAAAGGTCACAGAACTGGAAAGCTTGTTTCTTTTCAAGATGCCACCCCAGAGAGAGGTTATTATCACATTAGACTAGTTCCTATTGCTAAGGGGAGACTTAGGAGTACCAGCTTGAAAAAGATGCTGCTCTTTTGCATGCCATTTTGGGAAGGTTTCCCATTTTTTTTTTCTCCCAATGGGCTCTCACTCAACCAATTTATGCCAGTAATGCAATCCAAATTTCTTGTTTGAGATTAACCTGTAAAAATGTCTGCTATGACTTGCAATAATTAATAAGATTCATAGTGTCAGAAAGAACAAACCATCACTGATTGTATTATGTCTTTAGTAGTATGCTTGCTTTGTGTTTCTACCTATCCATTTAAATCCCATTCCTGGTGACACTGGAATGCTTCCAATTATTCCCCAATATTCAGTCATTCATTCAAACGTTCGAGAAGTATTACTAAACGTCTTCCATGCGGCACACACTGTGCTGGGCCTTGTGGATGACCAGGTAGCATGAATTCAATAAATACCAAATTTTAGTGACAGAGGATGAAAGGGTAGAAGTATCCAGTTCACGATTTGCCAACCTCTAAGCACTGACCCTTGAACTAGGTCTTTGCAAGTAGCATACTGTACTGGTACTAACTCCTGTAAGTAATGATACCCTTGTATGAATTAGGTATTCTTATTTCCTTCTAAGCTAGAATTTAATTGAGTCAGTTTCACGTAATCACAGTGTTTATCAAAACACTTGCCATTACCATGACATAGAAGTAGACATTCTTAACCACAGAAACAGAAAATGAGCCTGATTCATCCATTTGGTTTAAGGTGTTCTTTGCTTAGAATGTGTCTCTGAGCTTAGTGTGGACAGAGATGTGTGAGTCGGGCAGTGTAGTTTCCCCAACTTTGTTATGTCTGCCAAGAAATAAGTGAAGTCAAGTGGAAACCTAAATGATGAAGCAGAGCTGCTTGGTTTGAAGCTGCCAGGTCATTCAGCAGGCCTGAAGGTGAGCCTGAGAACACAGGGCTCTGCCAAGGACCATGGGAAAATCATCAGTGCACTAGAAACACACTAGACAATACTAGAAGTCTGAATGCTAACCTGTTGTCATTTACTAATATATGCTAATGCAGCTTTCTTGTACCTGTTTGGACTTTGCGATGGATTTGTGTTTGAGTAAGAAGAAGAAAATATGGGATTGCTGGGTCTCAATATTTTCTGGAAGTCAAAAACAGGGGCTTTGATATTCATGTCTATATTCAAATTCCAACAATTAACTATTGTACTAAGCCTGGGAAAGTTATTTTACTCCTATGCCTCGATTTTCTATTTGTAAATATTGGAGCTGATGATAATAATGGTATCAACCTCAAAATACTTTTTTCTGAATATTAAGTGAGATAATACATATGAGAGTTTAAAACACCTCTTGATACATAGTAAATGCTTAATGAGTATTAGCTATGTGGTAGATACTAGGGCTGTTCCTGAAATATTTCTAGGTCTCTGCCTTCTCAACAAAGTCCAGTTGCATTTCTTGTCCCCTGTGGTTGGGAGAAGTCATGTGACTTATCTAGGCCAATGAGCTAGGAGTAGAAGAGACTAGCCAAAGTCTCACGTATTGCCTTGAGTTGCTACAGTGAACCATTCAGACTAGTTTTCTTTTTCCTTCTGGACAGGTAATGTTCTATTTTAGTGGCCACTATAGCAGTATGGATCCCACAGTAAGGCTGACAGAGCCAAGTGAGGTCCCAGCCACCAAATGATGAATATGTGAGTAAAAACACAAACTTTTATTATTTTAAGCCATTTGAGATGTGAGAGTTGTTTGTTACCACAGCATAAACTAGCACATCCTGGCTGATAAAACTGTAATTATGATAATCTATTAGACAGTGAGAGAGAAAGGGACAGAACCAAACTTTATCATAAATGTGTCAGTATACAAATCTACTTATTTTTTTAATATGCCTTTACCGAGATGTGACTCATGTATCATGCAATTAATCCATTTAAAGTGTACAATGCAGTATTTTGTGTGTGCAACACACAATCAATTTTAGATCATTTTCATCACCTTCTGAGACACCCTTCAGTTATTACTGCCCAGTACCCCCAGCACTCCGACATTCCCACTGAGCACTAAGCCACCACAAGTCTACTTGCTGTCTCTACAGATTTTCATGTTCTGGGTATTTTTTATTAGTGGACTTATAAAATTTCTGGTAATTTGTGACTGGCTTTTTTCATTTAGCATGTTTTCAAGATTCATTCATGTTATACCATGTATAACATGGTATAACAATACTTTACGAAAAAGTATATCAATACTTTTTATGGCTAAATAGTGTTACCTTACACAGTTTACACCATTTTTTTTCCATTAATCTACTGATGGACATCTGTGCTGTTTCCACATTTTGGCTATTATGAATAATGATGATGTAAACATTTATGTAAAAGTTTTTATAGGGACATACATTTTTATTTTTCTGGAGTGTATACCTAGGAGTGAAATTGGCTGGGTCATATGCTAACTTTATGTTTATTCATTTTAGAAACTGTCAGAATGCTTTCTGAAGTAGCTGCACCATTTTATATTCCCACCACTTTAGACTCACAGCACCATTTTACATGTGCACCAGCACTGTATGAGAGCACTGCCTTCTTCATATTCTCATCACCACTTCTCTGACTTTTTGGTTCTAGCCAGCCTAGGAGGTATGAGGTGGTATTTCATTGTGGTTTGATTTGCATTTTTCTGGTGACTAATCATGTCCAACATCTGATTGGTCATTTGTCTATCTTCCTAGAGAAATGCCCTATTCAAATCCTTTGTCTATTTTTAAAATGGGCTTTTTGGCTTTTTGTTGTTGAGTCGTAAAACTTCTTTGTATGTTTTGAAATTAATTCTTCATCAGATATATGATTTACAAACATTTTCTCTCATTCAATGGGTTTTTTGGACTTGATAGTGCCTTTTGATGCACAACGCTTTTATTTTGATGAAATTCTATTTGTCTATATTTTTGTTTTGATGCTTGTGATTTTGGTGCTATATATAGGAAGTCATTGTGAAATCAAATATCATGAAGCTTTTCTCCCATGTTTTCTTCTAAGAGTCGAATAGTTGTAGCTATTATATTTATTTAAATCCATTTTGATTCATTTTATATGGTTTAAGATAATTTAACTTTATTATTTTGCCTGTGGGTATCATTTTCCCAATACTGTTTGTTGAAAAGAGTAGGTGTTCTTTCTGTTTTTCATTCAGCATAATTATTTGAGATTCACCCATACTATTGTATTTGTTACTAGTTCATTTCCTGTTATTGCTGGGTTATACTTCATTATATGAACATGTAACAATGTGTATATTCTCCTGTTGATGGACATTTGTACTGTTCTAGTCCTGAGCTATTACAAAGAAAGTTGCTATGAACATTATGTATGAACATATGCTTTGATGTCTCTTGGGTAAATACATAAGAGTGGAGTAGTTGGAGGATCTCATAGATGTGCTTTTAACTTTTTAAGATGCTGCCAAACTATTTCCAATAAGGTTGCTTGATTTTACTTTCTCACCCACAGTGGACAAGGATTCCTGTTGCTTTATATTCGCTTGGTATTGTAAAACTTTTTAATTTTAGCCCTTCTAAAAAGAAAGTGTATTAGTATATCACTATGGTTTTAATTGGCATTACCCTAATGACTAATGATGTTGAATATAACTTTATGTACTTCTTTGGCATCTGTATATTTTCTTTTGTGAAGAGTCTGTTCATAACTTTTTGCACATATTTCAAATCAGGTTGTTTGTTTTTGTATTTGGTGACTTTGAAAAGTATTTCTATATTCTGGATAGAAGTTCTTTATCATATATGTGCTATGTAAATATTTTCTCCCAGTCTGTGGTTTGCATTTCATTGTCTTTTGAAAACTGTTTTTAATTTTGATGATTTCACTTGATCAATTTGTTAGTAAATCATGCTCTTGGTGTTATATCAAATAAATGTTTGCCTCATACAGGGACACAAAGATTTTCTTTTAAGTTTTCTTGTAGAAGTTCTGGGTTTAGCTTTATTTCTATGATTCGTTTTGAGATAGCATTTATATATGGTGCAAAATTTTAAAAAATTTGTATATGTATATCAAGTGTGCCAGCATTATTTGTCAGGGGGAAAAAAACTATTCTTCTTCCACTCAATTACGTTTCACTTTTGTAAAAGATCAATTGTCCTTGGTGAAACTCCATCTACTAAAAATACAAAAATTAGGCAGGCGTGGTGGCATGCACCTGCAGTCCCAGTTACTCAGAGGCTGAGGCAGGAGAATCACTTGAACCTGGGAGGCAGAGTTGTAGTAAGCTGAGAGCATGCCACTGCACTCCAGTCTGGGTGACAGAGCAAGACTCATTCTCAAACAAACAAACAAACAAAACCATTGTCCTTATATACATGGATGTATTTTTGAAATGTCTATACTGTTCCATTGATCCATTTATTTATCTAATTGATGTTAATACCACAATACCTCAATTATTGTAGCTTTTAAATAAGTTACTTTTAAATAAAAAACAAGTTACTGTAAAATAAATTACTGTAACTTTTAAATGGATCAGGTAGAGTTAGTCCTTTGTTTTTTTTTTTTTTTCAAAGTTGTTTTGACTATTCTAGGTTATTTGCGTACCCATACACATTTTAGAATAATTTTATCAATTTAGAATAAAACAGCCTGCTTGGATTTTGATTGGATTTTCAATTATTGAGATAATGGTATTGAAATCTGCTTCTATACTTAACTTTTTATGTATGAAATACAGCTAAGACTGTTTTAATATCCTTGTCTGCTAATTCCAGCACCAATGTCAATTCTGGTTCAGCTTTGATCATTTTATTTTTTTCACCCTCATTATATTCTTTTTTTCCTGCATCTTTGCATGCCTGGTAATTTTTGATCAGATGCCAGGTGTTGTAAATTTTATCTTGTTGGGTGCTGGATATTTTTAGATTTCTATAAAAATTCTTGATCCTTGTTTTGGTATGTAGTTCAATTACTTGGAAATAGTTTTTGGGTTTTTTTTTTTTCACTTTTCTGTTTTTAAGATTTGTTAGACAGGACCAGTGCAGTGTTTAGTAAGGGCTAATTATTATCCATTATTAAGGCAAGACCCTTCTGAGTACTCTACCCAATGCCCTGTGGATTACCAGGTTTTTTTCCAGTCTGGCTAAAGAGAACAGAATGTTCTCAGTCCTGTATGGGGCTATTCACGGCTCTGTCTGGGTGCTGCATACTATGTTTCTCTACTTCTTTCAGATGGTTCTTTCCTGGGTTTCTGGTAGGTTCCTCACACACATGCATACCGCAGTCCTCTACTGAAAATCTGAGAGACATTCTGTAGTTCTCTGGAATAATCTGTGTGCAGCTCTCTCCTTGGTACTCTCTTAACTCTAGCTTTGGCCTCCCCAGACTTTCAGTTCTGTTTCTTCAACTCAAGGAGCCCATCAGGTTCTACCTCACTTGCCTCTACCTTATTTTGTGGCTTAGAAACTTTCTCGTCACTTAGCTGATTCATTTGTGGGGCTCATTGCATATGTTTATTTTCTTGTCTTTTAGGAATTGTTGTCTTTCATTGCTTAATATTCTGTGTCTTGAAAGCCATTGTTTCATGTATTTTGTCTGGTGAAATGTGACAAATTTCTCTTGCTTCAGGTGAAAAGATAAATCTAGTCTGTTATGTCACATTGACTAGAAGAAGTCCTTCTCTTAATGCATTTTTTTATTAACTATAACATGCATTGATTTTTAGTGGCAGACCATAGGAACATTTGTGCATTCTTCATAAACGGAATGATTTGCCAAAAGCAGTCAACAGAACTTTCCCTTAATACACAAAATGGCAATATAATGTCTCGTTTACAGAGATATCCAAGTGTTTTTAATATTTAATATGTATTGAAAAACAAACAAATTATCAAAAAGGTAAAAAAGCACAAAGCTTCTTGTTCAACCTCTGCAATATAATTTAAAATTTCTTCCTCTTCTATGCACACCCAACCTCCTGATCTGCCCCCATAGATCTCCAAATAGGCCACCACCCTTGAAATGTTTATAAGCAAGTTCATTGTCAGAAAGCCACTACCCCACTCTACCCAGATGGTATTGTTAGTTTGAGGACCATGGAATACTGGGAATTTCTCCAATTTATTACAATTAAACACCTGTGCTAAATAAGTTGTGCAGCTCCACTGCGAATTTAAAACCATGAAATGGTAACAGTCACAATCCCTTTTTTTTATTGAATGGGATGAATGGTGTGAGGGCCGTCCAGATGTTGGTTAAGTATAATGTATGATATTGACAGCAGTGAGATCCTCTGGAGGCTTCTCAGTAGCTGGTGAATCCTCCTGCATGCATCCTCCAGCTTGCATCCTCCATGCTGTGACTCTGATAGGGGTGACACTGTGTTTAAAGATAAATATTGAGATTCTGCATACCAACTGATCATATCCTTATTTTCATATCCTGGCAAACCCTCCGTATGTTGTTCTGGAAATGGCATAGAAATTGTGCACAGGATTGCATTAGGATTAAGAACATGGGCTTCAACATCAAATAGGACTGATTTAAATCTAAGCTTGGTCATTTACCAGCTGTGTGACTCTGGACGTATTACTTAAGCTCTCTGGCCCTCAATTTCCAGCCACTCCCCTGTTAAAAAGAAAATAACACAAGGCTTTTGTGAGGATCAGATATGATTGTGGATGTAAAGAGAGTCAAACACAACACCTGGCAACAGGAAATGTTCAGTAAAGATGAGAGTCTCATACTCAATAAATCTGTAATTATGATAATAAATCCTTCCTGATTTTTTACCACTCTTCATAATAATTTCCACTGTAATGGTTATTTTCACAGTTTGATGGGCCAACCATTTTAAGCAGCTGATATATTGTCCTACTTTTCTCAAACAGATGTCTCATATTACTGGTCCACAGGCAAGCTGCAAATGGTTTTAAAACATTAGAACCAACGTTAAGGAAACAAAAAAGAGATTTCCCATAAAATCCAAATTTCAATAAATATTCAGATTTCTGGCTTCTCTAAATGTTTGAAATCTCTTTGAATGGAAGATTCACAACTCCACATGTTACAATAATTAGAAACTGAGAACCAGTTGTCACTTTGAGCAGGGTAGTGTTTGTCAACTCACCACAGGCCCCAACTGTTCCACTTGCCTTCCCTACATTGAATTGAGAGTCATCCAGCATAGTAACTCTTAATTTTTCCACCTGTTCCTCATTCTATTTGTGACTCTGCTTTAGAATACTCATTCTCTCTAAGTAAGATGCAGTAATGCACATGGAGCATTTAAAATATAGAGAGCTGTCTGATATAAAAAACAGAAAGCCTGTAAATATCCTTTGCCCAAGAAAATAATGAAGTTATTTGCAGAACAATACTGAGAATTCTGCCTTTCAGTTGTTTGGGCAGTGACCACATGAATCTTCCTGTGTTTCTTTTGAATAAAACTCCTAATGTGAGCTAGACACATTGCATATTCAAATACTGACTCCAAGTATCCCTTTCATTTTGGTACGGTGATGTGATTAAGTGGAAGAGGTATGAGTAGCTTTGGATCATTAAAGAAGGAAGCATATCCTTCTCTTGATGTTTTTTCTTTCCTTGGGATCAAGATGTATGTATGATGGTTGGATGGGGAAGAGTCATCTTTTACCATGAGATGGGAAATATGACTTGAGGATGGCTGAACAATTTAAAAGGGACATGGATTCCTGATGCTTTTGTGGCCCTTACCTGTTCAGGACTGCCTACATTCACATCAGAGATTTGTAGATTTCAATAATATTTAAGCTACTATTATTTGTAGATTTCAATCACTTGTAGATGAACTTAAATGGATACTATTATGTCACTAATTGATGTAATAGTAATTGTGTCACCTGGAGAATATGGAATGAATATCCCAGAAATGCCATAATTCATGAGGATTAATTTTATCTTCCCTGAGGCTTCTCTCCATTGGAATATTTGGGTATAAAATACATTTTACTTCTTCCACTCACATTCTGTTGGCTCAAGCAAGTCACAGAGCCTTGGATAGACAGGCCTTCTATAGGGAGGGGTCTCATATTGAAGGGCAAATATTTTGAAGAATAATGGAATCCAATAACACGTTATTGCCCCCACTAAATGTCTTTCTGGGTCCATGGCAGTAGAATGTATGTGATAGAAGACGGGAAATTTGGATAGGTTCTTCTACAAATTTCTGAGTTGACTTTGCTGATACAAGGAAATAGCATTAAGAAAAGCATTGATTGTAAATTAATGTACAGAGGAAGAAAATTAACAGATCAGGTAGGATAAAAAATAAGAAAAGTGTTTTTATAAGAGAGGGAAATAACTTTTTGACTTGTAAGTGATGTTAGAATGTAGTTAATGTGAGATGAAGTATATTGGAGAGTTTTGAGTGACAAGGTAAAGTTGATTTTGAGAACCAATTAAAAGAACACTAATTAAAATATGAAAATAACCACAATAGCTAATATGGTTTGGCTCTGTGTCCCCACCCAAATCTCATCTTGAATTGTACTCCCATAATTCCCATGTGTTGTGGAAGGGACCCAGTGGGAGATAATTGAATTACAGGGGAGACGTCCCCCTACTGTTCTCATGGTAGTGAATAAGTCTCATGGGATCTGATGGTTTTATCAGGGGCGTCTGCTTTTGCATCTTCCTTGTTCTCTTTTTGCCTGCTGCCATCCATGTAAGACATAACTTGCTCCTCCTTGCCTTCCACCATGATTGTGAGGCTTCCCCAGTCACATGAAACTGTAAGTCCAATTAAACCTCTTTCTTCTATAAATTGCTCAGTCTCTAGTATGTCTTTATCAGCAGCATAAAAACGGATTAATAAAATAGCAAACGTATATTAACCTCTTTCTCTATGATAGGCACTGTGCTGTATATTTTATCACCTATCTCCTTTAATCACCGAAACCATTGCAGTAAATCCTGATAGTTTCACCATTTTGCAGTTCAGTAAAGTGAAATCCAAAGAGGTGAAGTTACATGCCAAATGTCATACAGTAGGACACTTTCTACTGCTTTCAACCAAGAACAGTAATTAATATTGAATAGGAAAAAAATCTAAAATAACATATATCAAACTGGTAAGAGTGAAACTATGTGATAGGTGAAGTTTCCATTAATTTATGTGTTCTTTAATTTCTTTCAGCAATGCTTTGAAGTTTTCAACATACGAATCTCATACCACCTTGGTTAAATTTATTCCTAAGCATTTTATTGTTTTTGATACTATTGTAATGGAATTGTTTTCTTAATTTCCTTTTCATATTTTGATTGCTAGTGTATAGTACAAATAATTTTATTTATTGATTCTGTAGCCTGAAACTGGGCTGAATTCATTTACCATCTCCAATAGTGTTATTTTGTGTGTGTGAATTCTTCAGGATTTTCTCTATATAGAATTATGTCATCTGTGAGTACAGATAGGTTTTCTTTTTATTTCCAATTTGGATACCTTTGTCTTATTTTTTTTTTTTTTTTTTTTTTTTTTTTTTTTTTTTTTTTTTTTTTTTTTTTTTTTTTTTTTTTTTTTTTTTTTTTTTTTTTTTTTNCTACCTCATTGCTTGGACTAGAACTTCTGCTAAATAGTTGAATAGCAGTGACAAAGTAGGCTTTCTTGCCTTGTTCCTGATTATAGGGGAAAACTTTCTATCTTTAACATAGCATCAGCATATTATTTTAAACACAAGAAACCACATAAGTTTTTTAAGCAACTAATAAAATAAGGGCAAAACCCATTTAAGAAGTTTTTCTTAAAATACAAAGCCACCATTGGTCTCTTAGTGATCTTTTATAGAAGAGGACAGATGAATACTGAAAGGAAAGCTCAAGGAATTAGACAGGAAGACACATATTATTATAAGGGATAACTAGACACATCTTTCTTAAGGGGAAAATAAATAGTAAACAATCACTGGGATGGAATGAAGCCTGCAACCTTTGATGACTTGAAATTAGGTAACCACATAGAGATATGATCAGAGAATAGATTTGCCTGTTGCCTCCACAAAGAGAACCAGAAATGTGTTTGGGAAAGCCCAGATTGAGATAAAATAATAGTATAGTTCCTAGTTGCCACTAAATGTAGTTAGCAAATTATAAAACTAACATGACAAAACAAACAATGGCCTACCAGAGGTCCTCATAATTGAAGCCTTAGAGTTTTAGGAGAGAGAAGCGAAATTGGGGAGGACAGCAGAGAGTATGACTTGCTGATTAGATCTATTTTAGTGATGGTCAATATCTCATTACATTTGAAACTGTGGATTCTATATTTATAGCTTCCATTTAATACATTCTTAATAGATTGCAGGCACTGGGCAAAGCTTTCTATTAATTCTTGTAACAATCATATGAGAGATGTATTACTAGCTTCATTATATAGAAATGGATATTGAGACTCAGAAAGGTTATATGTTTTACTCTGTACAGTGGGTAGATATTAGAAATAGAATTTAGATCTAGAATTTTTATTGAAGTTATAATTTTTGTAGATGATATAAAGGGATTTGTAACTGTAGGTAACTATATTTATACTGTATGGTCAGGATAGGCAAGACCATGCCGCAGTAGCAGCCCCTAAATTTCAGTAGTGTAAAACAACTTTTCACACCTTCTTTACTATGCAACTCAAGATGAGGAATTACCCAACATCTATGCTCAAACTTCAGTAGTCCGTAATGCTGCCATCTCTCTTTTTCTGTATGTGACTGACTAATACTTCTGTGTGAGCAGTCTAAACATTTTTTGAGCATGGAAGAATGTAATATAGGAACCAACATCTACCTATTTCACTGACATTTTGAAGAATGAAAGACTATTATGAAAGTATTTAAGCTCCGTAAAGAAAAAATTATATCAAATTTCAGATATTATAGTAACAGTGCTTCCTGTTCTTTTCAAATTGTCTAGTTTCAATATAAAGCATCCAAATCAAAACTGAAACTAAGACTTGACCACATAAAATTTTCCAGGAGAGTTTTTATTAAAGTTTTTATTAAAGGGCAGAAGTTCAGCTTAATCTTCAGCAGAATGAAGGATTGCAACCAATTACAATGTCCAGAAAAGATATTGAATTTGATTTTTACACATGGGCAAAGTAAATTTTGGCTGTGTGTGTGTGTGTGTGTGTGTGTGTGTGTGTGTGTGTGTGTAAAAGAGTCCTCTGAAAGGAGAGAATTAAAAAGACCATCATTAGTTGTCATCCTGTGTGCATAATAACCCACCATGTCCCTGACCTATCACCATGATAAATTTGTAGTTTTTCCAATATGCCAGGACTAGTCATGCGCAATACATTTAACAACTAAATTTGCATATAGAAAGTAACATTGACCTTTGAGTTTCAAAGGACAAAGATTTACAAGGACACTAATTCCAAAATAACCATTTCATTTGTGTCCCTGTATTCTCTTGAAGAAGCAACAGAAATGCAACACGTTGCCAGTTCACAATAAGAAAAATGAGAGGAAATATCTTCCCAAGTGGGAGATATACCAATACAATTTGGAAGCCAATAGAAATAAAATCCAGTTTCTCTTGATTCTTACTTTAAGCCATTTGTTTTGGCTCTATAATTACAAGTGTTAAAATAGCATATAATCATAATAAGATGGTTCTTCAAAACAAAGGAATTTTAGAAGTATGCTTTTTTTTTTTAAACCACATATTCAGGTAGGAGAGATAGAAACCATACTTTTGTTCCATTCTTATCTTCACTGTTGACCATCTAGAAAGAAAAATCTGTATCTGCTTTCTTTCATAGCTGGCTGCCCCTTGTTCCTTAGTCATTTGTTAGCTGAATTTACCTTAGAGTTATATAATTGTATTCATTTGCTCATTCCTTCCTTATGGTTCATTCATGCATTTGTTGATTACTGTTGAGCACATTCTCATGTCTATCAGACAGCATCCTAGTTCCTAGCAATGTAAGTATAAATGCCCATGTGAACCTGACCTCTTAGGCCTGTATAAATGCATCCCATGTGAACCTGACCCCTTAGATCTCACAGCTATCAGAGGATGAAAGGCAAGAAGATACAACAATAACAATAAAATGAACAAATAAGTAAAGAGGACAATTCCAGAGACTATAAGTGCTATAAAGAATATAAAACACAGTGATGTGATAAATTGGCTGGGTAGCAACGGGTAAGCACCACCAATTAGGAGCTTAAGAAGCTGCTTTGAAAATGTAATGTCATGTTTGGAAGTGAAAAATATGAAAGCAGATTCAGAAGAGAATTTTAGGCAAATTGAAGAGTAAAACCAAGACCCAGGGATGAGCATAAGCTTGCTGTGTTCATGAAACAGAGAAGTTCCAATCTACAATATCCAGCCTTGCTGTCTATACATACTGATATTAACCTTGCTTTCATAACACAGAAAGGCAATGTTACAGAGTGGATAAGATCATGGGATCTGGAATCTGATGAATTGGTATTGAGTGTGAATTCTGCAACTTCCTCTTCTATGAGCCGCAATTTCCTTAACTTTAAAACAGTATTGTATTAATCAGAGTTTCAACAGGAAACATATGGCATATCCAAGTTAGGTTGATTTGAGGAGGCCTATTTGCAAAGGAGATAATTACAAAGGTATGAGTAGGGGGTAGAGGAAGCATGAGGAGTTGTAACAGAACTCAGGATAAGTAGCAGCAGAGCTGTCACTACCTTTAGGTCCTGAACAACAGGGTAGAGACGTGAATGAAACCCAAAAAGAGAGAGAACAGGAACTATTTTGAGAGAAGCAGTGACATGGCCATGAATATCATCATGGGTACGTGACATGGGGCTGTGAACATCATTGTGAATACATGATGCATGTACATGGACACCATCGTGAGTACTTGGCCATGGATGCCATCTTGATCCCAGAGTGAGAGAAACAGATTCTGACTTAGCTCTCCTTTCTGCTTCCAATTTCCTGCAGATTCCATAGCTCAGCTAGGGGATAGAAGACAAGAGAAACCTCAGTGTGGTCCATACAGGTGGATATTTGAGGACACAGAGCAGGGTGCAGAATGCCTCCAGAAGGACAAGCTGTTTACTGGAGATAACACATATACCTACCACATTGACTGGTCTAGAGGAACATATAAAACAATGCATGTGAAATGCTTACTCTGAGCTCTATTATTTAAAGTAATTTGAAACAACCATGGCAAAACATAAATCTTTGCTAAATTCACATTGGAGTGGTGGTGTAATATCTGTAGTTTCTGGGCATTTGAAATATTTTCTAATATTAAAACATGCTTGGCATTGTGTCTGTGACATAGTAACATAGTAAGTGTGTAATAATGTTAGTTAAATGGATAAGTATTTCACCAGCATCTGCCTCTAGATATTTTTTCTTCTCTTTTCACAATCATGTGCTTTGAAAACTCATCAAAAGTGATAGTTAACCCTACCTCTCAAAATATGCATGATTTTCTGAGAATTCTTTCTAGTCTCCCTCTATATCCCATGTTCCAAATATTTTTAAACCTCACATGAACCCATCTCTAGAACTATTTTACAGGCACTCAAAACTCAGGTTATCTTCTCCCTTAACCTGCTTTTTCATCTGTGTCCCTTTTGCTTTTAATCAGAATAACTGCTGAATCCACCTACTTATTGCCATTGGCCCTTACACTTTTCTAGAACAAACTTGTGTCATATATTTCTTGAATATCACCATCTTACAGGTCTCCCTGCATCTAATTTGGCTCCTTCACACAGCTTCCAGAGTGATCTTTTTTTTTTTTTTTTTTTTTTTAAGTATATCAAATAAGGCCATTTCCTACTTAAGACCCTTTCTTGGGTATGGTTTGAGGATCTGCATTTTAAGGAAACTACACAAATGACTCTGCACAATTTGTATACCCTTTTGTTTCCAAGTTAGTGCTTTTCTTTTCTTCATTTCCTTTTCTTTCCTTTTCTCTTCTTTCCTCCTTCCCTCCCTCCTTCCCTCCCTCCCTCCTTCTCTCCCTCCCTCTCTTCCTTCCCTACTTCCTTCCTTCCTTCCTTCCTTCCATGCCAGCTATGCTGTCCAACACACTTGAGTTTAAACCCCAACTTTGTGTCTTACTGATATGAAATAATATGCTGAATCTCTCTTTACTAAAAATTAAGTATAAAACATCAACCTCATAGGGTTGAGGTGAGTATTGAAGGGGACAGTATCAATGCAATAACTTGCATAGTGCCTGGCATACATTAAAGATAATAAGTACTTACTATTGGTGCTATATTATGGTTGTTTTTGTTCTTGTTATTTACCTCTTTAAAGTCAATTATCATTAACTTAATTCACATATGAAATTCTTAGCCTGGCATTAAGGACTGCATTCCCATTATTTCTGCCTTCCCAATCTTATTTCCCACTTTGCACTTTAGGCTACCTGTTTCCTATATATGCTGGCATGTTTCCTTGGCCACTACTTCACTCCCTGTGTATTCTCCCTGCCCTTGCCAGAACCCCACCCATCCGCAGCCAGGTCAAAGGCTAATTTCTCCACATAGCCTTTTTAGATGCCTTAGCAGGATATAATCACTACTTCCTTTCATTTTCTGTAAAATAGCATTCTCTTTTATCTATGATATTATATACTTTATGAGTCTTATTTCTCCTATTAGACTATATAATATTTAAGGATACAAGTTATATCTCAATTATCATGTAGTTCCCAAATTTATATCCCAGATGTATACCACTCAGTAAATATTTATTGATTTGTTAAGTAAAGCGATTTAAAAAACCATGTCTTTTCTCCACCTTTCATCTCAGGAATTCCAAGAGGTTATAAGGAGATATAGACTGAAAATCAAACATTACAATGGGATAAGTTTAAAAAGCGTATTTTTTTTTTTGCATGTAATGCAAAGATTTTAAAAAGACATCAAAGCTGGAAAAGTGAAATGAATTAAGCACATTCATATATTGGTGATACAAGGACAAAATTAGAACAACCTTTGTGAAATAAAATTGGAAAGCATATCAAAGGCTGTGTGTACATATATGTGTGTGTATGTGCATAAATATACATATTAGTGTATATATAGAGAGTCATATAATGCAACAAATACCACTTTTGGGGATTCAACTAAAGGAAATTATTAGACTTACAAATTACAGTGTTATTGATAATTAGAGAAGAAAATGGAAATAATCTGAACATCCATCAATAGTTAATTGCTAAGTAACAACCCCTTTATTCAAAATATTTTTATTGAATGCCTACTATGTGCCTGGCACTATGCCAAGAACTACGTAAATGCTGGTAAACAAAACAATCCCAAGATGTTCTCTGTGACTATTAAGATTTTGATTTCAAAGAGCAGTTTAAGATATGAGAGATGTTAATGTTAGTAACATTAATAGAATTAAAAAGAGAACGTAAATTCCCTATATAGCCATTATCTGATTCAGTACTTTTTTCTATTAAAAATACACTTGCATGGGGGAGAATGGAAATAAACATAGCAAAATGTTAACAGTAACTAGCTAGTCTTCAGTTTTAAAATAAACTTTTTTTGCACACTTTAATTTTTCTACTCAAATATATATGAATTTATAATGAGAAAATAAAAGATGCTGTCTAAAGAAGAAAATGATACTGGATTCAGGGAAGATGGCAGGAAGAAATAGAACAAGACTCAGGATGTCGAGGCAGGTAGAGCTTCACTTTTCCTCACTGCCCCACTACTTAGCCAGTCCTTCCTTCCCTGAAAGATAAATGATTTCGACTGTTGGCATCAGTGGCCCTTCAGAAGTCATTTCCATCTTATGTGATCCTCAAATCTTCATGAAGCCACAGTGTTAGTGTTCACACCGGTATCCTTTTTATACCTATGCATAGACAGAGATTCTCAAATTTTAATACACAAAAGACTAATTTTCAAAGCTCGTTGAGAACTTAGACACCCCAGTCTACCCCAACAGTTCATCTGGAAAGAAATCTTGAAATCTGTATATTTAAAAGTGCTTCTAGATGATTCTCTTGTCAATTGTTGGTTGACCATATATTGATCATCACTGAGCCAGACAATTTTGGTGTGAACGTAAGTTTTCAGGCATTATTCCCATGTCTTCCCAGTTCCTCTCATGAAATAATAAGTGGTAAACTGGGGGAATCAGGAAACGCTGCAAGAGCTGAGTGCAGAGGTAGGCAGAGTGGGTTGGATTTTGGTAGATAGACAAAACCAGGAATGTAGGCCAAGTGAGAGGGAAGCCTTTGGGCTTAAGCATGAGAACAAGGAAGGACATGATGCTTTTATGCAAAGTGGTCAGTCCATGTGGGAGATAGGATTCGAAAAGCAGGTGAAGCCCAGATTGGCCAAGGATCTCAATGCCCTGTTTTTGTAGACAATGGTGAATCATTGAAGATTATGGAGCAAGAAAGGAAAATGAGATTTTATTTGTATTCTCACAAAGCAGTAAGCAGTAGACCAATGGCACAGGCTTTAGAACTCAAAAACCCTAGGTTTGGGTCCCGCCCTGCCACTTATTAACAAGTGATTATGGGGGCAAGTTATTAAAACATTCTAAACCTCAGTTTTCTTACCTCTAAAATGGGCTTAATACAAACTTAAGGTAACTATGAATACGTATACTTTTATATAAATTCAGAATGAAGCATCCAGTGAATATGCAATAAATGATGCTTTAGAGAACGTCTTGTCAGAATGGTGAAACACAGGTAAAGATAAAAAATTGGAATCAGAGAGAGCAAAAAAGCAGAGGCTGAAATCACCTTGCAGTATTTGATATGCTCATTCCCTCATATATTCATCTTATCTTCCCTCGAAGATGGCAAGACTCTTAGGGTGAGAACAGGTCTGTGGAATGAACCAATCATGGCTCAGCAATAGTGTTTTTCAAAGTGGGGTTCTCTACTAGGTCTCTGATCCAGTAGTCTTTGTGTAACTCCTATTGCAGATGGTTCAGAGATTTTTGGAAGAGGTAAATAAATTTATTTTTGTGTACATTTCATAAATATAAGGTGTAAGCCTTATTGTATTAGTCCCAGACTTCCCATTACATTGTAGGGTTTTGTATGTTTCACCAAGATTGATGATCAGTTCATCTCAGCTAACAGGCAACTAACTGTTAAATTTGCATTATATTCCTATTGTATATGTTATATTCTTATTCCACAAATGTGTTCAAGTCAAAAAGGGGTTTACTGATATATAAAAGTAATACAGAAATTGGAACATAAAGACTATAACTCATAAAGAATTACTAGTATAAATAAATAGTCACTGGTGCTCCAGTGAAAATCTATAATGTGAACGGGTATTGTGCTAGAAAAAAATGAATCTTAAGCAATAATTTTATCTACACTGAAAAAAATGTAGATAGCAAGTACAAAGATAAATATGTTTTAAATTGCATGTAATTATACCAGAAAACAGTATAAAACTTAATTATAAAACTTTATCCAGTATTGGAGCAAAGCCATAGAAATGTTCACATTATCTTCAAAGCTGAGTGACCTGTCTGTTTTTCCTGAATAAGCTCAAAATCATGCTTTCTGATACAAAATTGATGACTTTTGTTGTCAGTGCTGGAAAAAAGACCAGAACTGCAGAGACATCTTTCAAGGTTGGAGTCATCTTGGCAAAACACAGGTACAAGTCGCACTAGTGCCAAGAAGCTAATAAAAGAAGCTGCCATGTTAATGACAAATAGCATGATCACAGGGAAAGCAGAATGAGCTATTGGCAAAATTCCCTTATCAAATAACACTGATGGATGTTAGAAAATATCAATGGCATACATTGTGGAAGAACAATTACACTCTGGTGCATCTGCTTGTAGATATTTCACTTTAGACTTCGGTGACGCTGCTGATGGAGAGGGTATGAATTAGCTGCTCTTGGCATGAGTGTAGTACATAAACGAAGGAGAAGTGCTTGACAAGTTTTATTCTGTTTATCCAAGCTATAGGAGAAAAGATGTGTCTGTTGGTTCACCATTCTTTTTTGTCATCTATGAGCAGCATCCAAAAAACGTGCATTCAGATCTGTCCTGTTGGAGTCCAACTATCTATATGCAGCAAGGATGGGTTTTGATTTGCAAAGAAAAGGATTTGTGCCATCATGTCAATTTATGTTTTATTTACCCATTTTTGTGGACAAAAAGTAATTTTACTGACTTTGAATTTTTTAAAAATTACAGAAATGATATGAGGTTGGAAGAATGAACATAAGATTCTCATCTTCTACTCTGAAGTATGATGGCTTTCAAGAGAAAGTGTTCAGAAAGCAATTTTGAGTCAGAGATGATATAAAAACATTCGTTGGTGATACTAATAAGAATAGTTTAGGATCTTTCTATGATTTTAAGTCACTTGCTGTAGTGGTATATCTCAGAAATATATTCAGTATTATGAATACATTGAGCCTATGACTTTAGGGCCAATGCTAGCATCTCTGGGTTTTGTTTGCTGTTCCTGTTGCCTTGCTTTTTGTTTTTTATGTTGAAACTTAAATATGATAACAGGACAAAAATATAGTGTAAACAGGTCAACCACAAAGAGTTTAACCCTTCCCACCTTGGGTTGTTTCTTCACAGATCACAAAAATAAGTTAATAGTATATTTTAAGACATATTTATAAATTATATTGAAACGTAAAGCATAACTGAATTATTTTAATATGTAAGTATAATTAAGTGGTGAATTAAGAATCTGCCTTCTGCTAACTCCCAAGTTAGCTATGCAGCTTTTTGGAGGAAAGAGGCTTACTGACTTTGAATTGCATGGCATTCCAAAAGTAGTCTTCACTGAGAACTCTTTTCATTCTGTGTTTATATTTTATAGAATTATCTAGAGCTATCAACCAGAAGCACAAAATGTTGCTATCATTTGTAACAGAAGTAATTGCATTTTGGAATTTTCTAATATGGTGGCAGTAAAGAATAAAAAAAAGCTACTAACTGAAAGTAAAACCTGGCCAGGCATGGAGGCTTGTGCCTGTAATCCTAGCACTTTGGGATGCCAAGGTGGGTGGATCACGAGGTCAGGAATTCAAGACCAGCCTGGCCAACATGGTGAAGCCCATCTTGACTAAAAATACAAAAATTAACTGGGTGTGGTGGAGCACACCTTTAATCCAGGTACTCAGGATGCTGAGGGCAGGAGAATTGCTTGAACCCGGGAAGCAGAGGTTACAGTGAGCTGAGATTTTGCCATTGCACTCCAGCTTGGATGACATAGCGAGACTCCATCGCACACACACAAAAAAAGTAAAACTTGATCAACTAAGAGATTACAAATGATATCATCACTCATTGATTTTTTAAAAAATGTTATCTTTGGTGATAGTAGGTCTGATATTTTTCATTTTCTAACTGAGTGCCAAATATTCAATAAGAAGTAAAGATCTAAGTGCGATTGGCAATCTTATCATTTATTAGCAAGTGAAATGGCCTCTCTGGATCCCAGTTGTTCAACCTATGAAATAAGGGCAATTACGTTTATCCTTCTTTGTGTTCTAATACTTTATCTTGTCTGTTTTAAAGTATCTCCAAAATTTGTAGTCCCTAAACAAAAGAAACATAAATGAAATGTGTTTCATGTTGGAACATTTTTAAGAAAGTATTGGGAAGACTTTTTGCTGACACCAAGTTAAAGGACTGAGATGAAGTAGCTGGCAGTATGTATAAAAAAGAGGTAAATCTGTAGCTGATTATTCACCTTGGGAGACGGCAGGAGCCTATAGCCAAACATAATCAGCTACTCAGCCTTTTGAAGGAGATAGACTCATAAGCTTAGAATCTCATGGCATTCCAAAAGCAGTCTTGAGTAAGAGCTCTTTTCCTTCTTGTTCATATTTCATATTTTATTAACCTTGGAAATACCACTAAATGCTATATCTAAAAGCCTTAATGATTAACTGTCTCACCAGCTAAGAGCCTCCAAAAAGGATTGCTAAAAAAAAGTAGGAAGGCAGTAATTGATATCATTCTCTAAAGTCCTGTCATCAGGCTGGTCATTCTTATACCAATCAGACTTTAGAAGGAATTTAAAGCCTGTGACCTTGAATGACAGATTTTCTTCTTGAAATTTTTGTCTAATTGACTTGAGTATATCTACATGTCTCAACATTAGCAAGATACAAACACAGGTGTTTCAGTGTATTCATTTTACAGAGATTTTAATATAATATTTGCTATGAAAATAAAGCCAAATGAAAGGAAATGTGAAAAAAAAACTAAATTACAAAGAAGGACTTCATAATCTATGGAGAGTAAGAATTCAAAGATAAATTATTATAATAATGTAGATTCTATGTTGAAACTTCCATAACAACCAGCCATACCAATCTAAAGAAACATCAAAATTAGGATGATTAATGCCAAATATAATCCAGAAAGAAAAATGGCAGGGAAAATAGGAGCACTCCCTAATGAAGTATCTTAATTTCAGTTCAAAGTTTAAAAGTCAACATAAATCCAAGCACTTGAATATGTCAAAAAAAGATTATCTTAGATTTGATATCAAAATCAAACCAAAGTAGGAACACAACTTGAAAAAAGTGGAAGTTAATGTGATAAAATATAAAGATATTAATTTTTGTATAGCTTATTTTATTTTATTTTTTTAAGACAGGGTTTCACTGTATAGCTTATTTTAAACTGACTATGCTACTTTATGCAATACATTAGATTTTATAGCAGTTCATATATTCTTTCTATTAGAGAATGAAAGAATACTCCAATTAGGCAAGACTTCTTGTTTTAGAAATAGAAATATTCCTTTATGCAGTAGAATAGACGCAGACATCATCCAACCTACCCACAAAGAAGGTCAGCCCTGCCCTTGGATGAGTCCATAAGACATGAATAAAATGATTTATGAACCACCAGTGACAAATTTACCTTTTTATTAGCTCATCATTGCCATTAATTTATTAATTGCCATTGTGTTACAAATTACATTTGCATGAATATTTTAATACAGTGTTAAATATTTAGCATTCTTTAGAAATAAAAAAGATGAGATAAGCTATATGACATATTATTTTTACCAAAGTGTTGTAAAGTCAAATAACAATATAGTACAATTAAAGTGCAAAGTTGAATAATCAGGAGATGGTCACACATATGCACACATACACACACATATACACACATACACACTTACTATAACCATAGTATCTCATTTGTTTTGGTTTTAGTCAAATAGCTAAACAGAAATCATGCTCAATACCAACACAAACACACAATCCACAAAAGTAGGTAAACTTACGTTTGAATAAGTCGGGCATTCGTAAAAGATATAAAGAGGTAACATTCACAATAAATATATTTACAAAGGTCTATGTACCAAGTAGTATGCAGTCAACATTTACAAAGCAAAACAAAAGGAGAAATAAGTAGTAGACAATTTTATTCACTTATCTGATTCCATAATTAAAGAAGTGGAGAAAGACACATATAACAATTACAGAAATAGATTCTATATGTGTCTGATATACATAAAGATAGATACCTATATGCATAGATAGATATGTACATGATTCTGCATGATGTAAAAGGATATTTGCTTTAAAAGCTTCCATAGAACAGTCACATAACTGTTCTTATAATAGCTCACAATCTCAATACTTTTCAAAATGTTTAATTAGAGATAAGAGTTTCTGGTTACAATGAATATAAGTAGAATTTAAGTATAAAATCACAAAAATATTTCTACAACATGAACATTAAAAAAAAACAAAAAACTTTATCTCGAGCAACCATAGGTTCAAAAGGGTGTGATGTAGGAATGCTGTGTGTCTAAATTTCAAGGGGAGGAGTTTATCTTTGCAAATAGGAGGAGCTTCACATCCCAAGAATCTGAAAAGGAGCAAATAGAGAACACATCGAAATGAAGTTAAGGAAACATACAATTGGTGCCTGAGTTTTACGACCTTAAAATGTTACTTTATATAACATTTAAATGACAATTTCAGATATTTTCTATTTATATACAGAAAATCAAGGCCTTCAGCATGACGAAGATACCCAACATAACTTAAAAGACAAACAGTGGACAGTGGGTAACCATGTGAATGCAAAAAAGGAATAATATTGCTCATGTATAAAATGCACATATAAATTGAGAAAAAGCTATTTAACATTAAGTAGACAAAACTAATCAAAAGAAAAATTATAGAATAGGAAAGGTAAATGACTAATAAATAGATGCCTTTAAGTAAAAGTGAGAACAACATCTTATCACACATCCAGTTAGAAAAATCGAAGAATGATAACCTTCAGTGATGATAAGTCTTTATAAAAATTGGCATTCTTGTTCCTTGCTAACCCAGTACCTATGAATAACATTGGTATTACAAAGGGATAATTGGAAGAGAAGGAAAGTCAATTATTTTTCTACGTAATTTTCACTTCTAAAATGAGCATGTGTTCATCTGCTGTTTCAAAATCCAAGAACAAAATCTAATTTTAAAATTGTTGACTGTAAGTTGATGCTACCTTACATGAAAATTTTAAAAAATAGAAAAAGTGAGGTAACTACTCATGATATGAAAAGACATACGTTGTAGGGATCGATGAAATATGATGTGCCCCTCTATGTATATTTATATATATATTTATATATTCATATGCTCACTCATCAGTGTTTCATCATAAAAAAGAAGACAGCCATTTTAGCTCCTTCCTAGCTGTACGATATTGAGCTAATTGCTTAACCTTTCTGCATCATTGTAAAGTGGAAAATTTCCCACCTTCCTTGTAGGATTGTTGTAAGAAATGAAGGGGATCTCGTATGCAAAGCACCAAGAAAGACTCCCAGCACATTTCAAGCTTTGTATAAGGTGTTATGATTCATTTTATTTATGTGTGTGTGTACATATATAAAATAATTTGAAGGAAACATGAAACACTTTGAAGTTTCTACTTTTCTGGAGAATGAAACTGAAGTGAGTTGGAAGGAGATGGAGAATTGAGGTTCAGGGTCATATTACATTTCTTCACTGGCCATTTCATGAAAAATATTATATATCAGTACTCCATAACATAATGTAATAAGAAAAAACTCACGACTAAAATGGAATGGCAGCTAAGCAAACACTCTGAAGAACAAAAACTAATGCAGCAGAAACAGGCAACCATGAAAATAAATGTACAAGAAGAGGAAGAAGAAATAAAATAAGAAGAAAGGATCATTATCATCATCATTGTGATTAATAATAACTATAAGGATGATGATGATTGCACTCATAGTCATAGTAATAAAATAATTCTGGAGATTAGAATGCTAACAGAGTGCAAACAAAAATATTGAACACTGGCTGACCTTCGCAGAGTTTGCCACTGAATTATCTTAATTATCTCAAATGGCTGCATGGAGTTATGACATAGAAAAATAAAAACAATAATTAAATATAAGCAACCAAATACATACATATATATAATCTATACTTGGAGGGAGAGAGAGAGAGAGAGAGAGTAAACTTTGCATGAAATTACCCTTTAAAAAGATTTTAACTGTTTTTTGGGAGGTGAGGTGTGGCTGGTTGTGAATAACATTAACAACTGGTGCTCTTGCTATGGAGGCACATAAATCATGATGTCCCAATGAGATCACAGAGAAGCAACCAAACTAAAATTCCAATGAAAATTAGTCAAGTCAAGGGTAAAGACATCTGTGGGCTCTAGGAAGTGCACGTCTAGAGATTTCTTGGTTCCAGCCAGAGATAACAACCCCTCTTTTTTTCTCTCCCTTCCTCCTTCTCTCCTCTTTTCTTCTTTCTTTTAAATCAGAATTTCACTTGAAGAGACTAGAGACAGAATTCAACTTATGTAAAAGGAGGAATGAAAAGCTGGCAGAATATTCATTCATCATGTCACTGATATTCTAATAAATCTCTCATCTATATTTCACCTGAGAAAGGAACCCATCTTTATGAGCAAGCTGGACCTATAGCTGGATCTGTGTGGGAACTCCAGTGGCTCATGTTGCCTGATGCACAGGTGTTTGATTTCATTTTCATTTAAAAGTCACCAGTCAGCATACTGATCTACTGGGGCTTAATTCTAGGTATTGTGTGGCCTGGAGAAGCCAGAGGAAATGGCTGCTAGCGATCTTCTCCCATGTGTTCAGATTTTTTCTCTACTTAATTTCCAAAGCCTTCAGAGTCTCCCAAAGCAGTGCCTTCTTTTCACAGCTGAAGAGATGCTTGTTTGGAGCCCATCTGAATGGCCCTTATTTGTACCTCACTGCATGTGATAGCAAAATGCTGCACATTCTTCAGCTATCTTGGAATGCAGTCAATTTCCAAACTTCCTTGGATATTTTCTTAAAAGTTTATTCTGCTGAGAAAAAAAAAAAAAGCTGTGTGTTTGTGAGTTCTTCCACATTAACATTTCCACATGACACACTTTTGGACTGCATTTGGATTGTACATTTTGCCTTATTTTCTTAAACCTAAATGAAGGAGAGATTTTATTTTTCATTCCAGTGTACTGCCTTGACTGTTCATTCATTCATTCATTTACTCCCCTGTATAGTTATTTATATATTCATATGCTCACTCATCAGTGTTTCATCATAAAAAAGAAGACAGCCATTTTAGCTCCTTCCTAGCTGTACGATATTGAGCTAATTGCTTAACCTTTCTGCATCATTGTAAAGTGGAAAATTTCCCACCTTCCTTGTAGGATTGTTGTAAGAAATGAAGGGGATCTCGTATGCAAAGCACCAAGAAAGACTCCCAGCACATTTCAAGCTTTGTATAAGGTGTTATGATTCATTCATTCATCCATTCAACAGATATTAATTTAGCAAATTATCTATGCCAGGCATTGCCGTACATGTTAAGGATGCAGCAGCCAACAGGACAGACAAGATCGGCTTTAATGAAATTTATGTTTTATGGGCTATGGCTTGAAAACTTATAAGTAAAGAAGTCAGATGTTGTTTCTGATTGCAGAAGTGACAGGTTGAATTTGTCATTATATCATAGCCACCCTAACCTTCTTTTCCTTGTGCTTCAGAAGACCTTGCTCTTACCATCCTCTGTTCACATCTCTTTCCACAGATTAAGGACTCTGTGGGCCAAGAGAATGTGTTACAGGGAGTTAGTGCTCCAGAAACACAGAGCCCCAAAAGTCCATGTCCAAATATCCCTAGCCACTTAAAAAACAAAGCCAAGGCCTTTTTCTCACCCTGTGGGACAGCTGTAGGTATGTAGGAATCCCCTGGATCTGAGGGATAGCCAAGGAGCAATTGTGTGAAATTGAGGTCTTAGATATGTGTGGAGTTGGGTGAATTGTCCATTTGCACATGCTTGAGGGTCTGTCAGTTGGAAAGAGACAGAGCTGTTATTGAGTAGAGAAGCAAGTGTCCTCCATTTGACCTCTTTCCCCAGCCCTATGAATTATAGGACCAAACCTAAGAGAGATAGTACAAAGAGGGTCTGGAGTAAGTGTACTGAAGGAGGGGTCAGAGAAGGCCCCTGGAAAGAGATGACATTTTAGTAAGTCCTCTGTGATAAGGAGCTATCCTTGTATGGAAGTCAGAGCAGTGAGTGCCCAGGCCCTAGGACCAGACTAAGTCAGGCCTGTTGGGGCAATGCAAGAAGCCAAAGGTGTTGAAGTTGAGTAAGCCTGAGAGTGACAAGAGGTGAGCTCCAGAGGTATGTGGAGGCCAGATTAGTGGAGGCCCTCTGTGGGTGGGTTAAGAATGTAGGTTTCTAGGTCCTAAAAACATAGATTCCTAAATTAAGCCTCAAAATCTTTGAAAAGGGAAACTGGAAGTTCCAAGGAAATTTGGGGGCACATCGAAATTTGAGAATGCTTACGTACTTTCTTTTTTATTATTATATTTTAAGTTCTGGGGTACATGTGCAGATTATGCAGGGCTGTTACGTAAGTATACGCATGCCATGGTGGTTTGCTAATCCATCCCCCTGTCATCTGCATTAGGTACTATGTACCTCCTTAACAGTGAATAGATAAAGCTATATCAATATACACATTTAAAAAGCAGCAATATTTTAAAAATTTTGCATTGAAGTATAACATGTTTTCTGTTCCTTTTTTAAGAGTTAGAAAAACCCTTAACATCTGTCTTAACTAATCTACTCTCTAACTGGACTCTAAAGTGCTAAGGATTTGGAAAGGCAGTAACAAAGAGGCAGATAGGAGTAAAGGAGGGGCCATCTATTTTTAACATTTCAGAATATAGCCAACTAAAATCCTCTATTAGGAAATAGAAATACTTTGTAGATTGACCAAAATTTTATTTTGTTTTTAACCTAGAATTTTGTCAACACTGTGTGCTGAAGTTGGTTATTATATATGTCCTTGTTTTAAGACGTTGAAAATCATTAGATACTAGCGATGATTCACACAGTGGTTAAGGGGAACTGACTTTAACTTTAGATAAGTGAGTTTGCATTATGGCTATGCCTCTTGCTGTATTGCTTCCTGAAGCCTCAGTTTCTTCATTTGTAAAATGGAATTCTAATAAATCCTATTCTCATAATACTAATTTGAGGACTAAATGAGATAACTATGTAAAGGCTTAGAAGGTATCTAGCACATAATAACATGCTCAGTAATGAAAAAAGTCATTAATATTATTGCTATTTAGTAAAGGCATTTTGTTAGGTAGGCAAAATTCTTTCAAGCTGTGGGATGTCCAATATTCTTAGTTTTCAGCTGGAAAATGGAAGTCCAGAGAGGTTGTTTGTTATACCCGGGTAGCATCTTACCTTAGGCATGAAATTCAGGTTCCATGACTCTTCAGTCCTAACAGAATATGGCTAGCTTAGAATTGTGATTTCTTTTTGATGCTTCTTGGAGAAAACTCTACATTGAGCAGCCATTTCCATGCCTTTCTTTAGATCAGTTCCTCAATTTATGTAACGAAAGACACCATAGAAATTTTACTTTCTTGCTAAGTGTGACAGGCGTTCCAGAACCTAGTAGTCTATTGGGAGCTAAATTTGTAGTCAAGTAATGACCAGAAGGGCCATTAACTTTCTCTTGGGTTACCTCTTCTTTTTGACTATGCTTGATTTGGCTTGTTAGCTGTGCATTTGAAACTGAGACATAAACCCTTGGAAGAACTTCATGAGTTTTCAGCTAATCTCTTTTGATCGTCTGTGGAAGTGCTTCTCTTAGAAACATATTTTGGGCCTGTTAAGTATTTGACCATATTCAGAGTGGACACACTGGCACACAGGTAGGCTTTGGAAAAAGTACCTAAGGACTTTCAAGAGGTCTATTTAGTTAGTAAAGAGGTATATTGAAGTATAACATGTTTTTATACTTTTATTTCACTAAAGAGTTAGTGAAAAGTTTCCCAAAGCATATCTCAATATAAACATAGTTATGTAACATAGAACTCTCACTCTGCTCCAAGGCATTCCAGCTGCTCAAAATATGTTCCTTAATTTTGAGTCATCAGCGGGGCTATAAAGCATTGAGGTATACATAAGGAGGGCCTGTACCTTGCATATTAAAACTACACTTGTAAGAATGTTCTGAGCTAATGCTTTTACTTTTTTATGAACTGCTGTGACATATATGAATAATTCATTCATGATATCAAAAGTATAACCACAGAGGCTTCCTCCTTGGGGTGTCTTGGTATAGCTGTTGACAGTACTAAAATAGGTATTAACAGCATTACCAGAGAAAGATAGAAAGGAGTCATCAGCAACCCACCTCTTGAGATTGCCTGTCAACTTTTACAGATGGGACTCCTGTGTAAATTCAGGTGTGGTGCTATAAAATTCAAAAAGCTAATGTAGATTAAAATGCTTCCAAGGCATGTTTGCAGGGAACTATATATGGCTGAAGATTATCTTGTATATTTTGAGGGGTTATGGGTAAGAAATAGAAAGTAAAATATCCCCTGCCTTGTCAGTTTCTCTTGGGAGTCTAAAATTCAGAATTCAGACTCAGGAAAAAAATTCATAGAATTCAGAAAAAAAATGCCTTGAAATGAGATTCAGACATGAAATGGTGCAGGGATTCTATCACAGTGGCACAGTGGATCATATACTTCAAACATATCTTTGGGCAGACTGAAGACTGAAATAATCTAATTGTTCCCATACCTATGGTTCCAGTTATAATAGGTAACATATCGACCTCTTCATGTGCTCTAACTCATTTAATCCATACAACCATCCTATGGGGTAGACTTGGTTATAATTACTACCCTATTTTAGAGATTATTCAGCTGAGGCTGGAGTAAGGACAGTACCTTGTTCAGAATCACCCAGTAAGTAAAGGTGCATATCTGGATTTGAACATGTGTCTGTCTGACCAGAGTGTTAGTTCCCTGCAATATAGTACAAAGGGGAAGGTTACAAAGAAGACAGGATGGACAGATTTTGTCTGGCTATCCTGAGGGGCAGTAGAGGTTATGCAGTTATCATGAAGTCTAGAAATTACCTCCACCAATGAAGAGTAATATCTTAGACAAGTCAGTCTTCTGAACTCCTGATTTGTCATTTATAAAGTGAACCTATTGAGTTTTCTGTGAAGAATAAGTCAGTTATCATGTTCAAGAGTGCTCTGAAATGCAAGAAAGTACAACACAGATGTGAGATCCTCTTATAGGGAGCAACTTAGAGGCAGAGACCTTGCCCTCGGGGCATTGGATCCACTTACCACAATGTAAGAAGGGTTCACTTCAAGAGATATACAACAGATTGGGCACGATGGGTCACGCCTATCATCCCAATGCTTTGGGAGGCCAAGGTGGGAGGATAGCTTGAGGCCAGGAGTTCAAAATCTATTTGGACAACATAGTGAAATTAAAAAAAAAAACCAAAACAGGCATGGTGATGGTGGTGCGCACCTGCAGTCCCAACTACTGGGGCGGCTGAGGTGAAAAGATCACTTGAGCCGAGGAGTTTGAGACATATATAACAAACTTCACTTAAATAATTAAGCCCAAAGAAAATGTTGCTTAAGGGGATTGAAGGCTCACTGATGAGCACATATGTCAGATTCTCTGAAATGCAAATCATCTGGCATTGTTTTGCCTCACCTGTGAGTCAGTCTTACATTCTAGGGAGAGAAGCCATTTTTGAAAAGGAGAAAGGAAGTCTTATGAGGCAAGGAAAAACAAGATTTAGAGAAAGATAGGCTAATCAGTTCAGTGTTAGAATAGATGAAAGCAGAAGGGAGGTGGTGTTTCTCACCCATAACCACAATGGAGAGAAGTAACGTCTGTTAAATTTTGCAATATCCCCATGCTTCTTGGCAGGCTTGTGCCCCTTTTTGTTTTTCCTTAGGGATTCAGAGCAAATGCTTTAAACCAAAAACACTTGTCATTCATGAGAAGTTCCAAGTACTGTATTCATCAGCCAGTTCTAGAATCTGGGTTGTGGAATAATCTGGAATAGATGTTCTTAGCTTTAAAACAAAATTAAGGCGTGGAGCAAGGCTAAATCCCTGATGAATAAAGATATGTACGTGGATTCAGTCAGAGAGCCAAGTGAGTTGTGAAGCTAAGAATCAGAAGATATCACCGTCACCATCACCAGCATTATCTTCATCTCATCATCATCATCTTCGAGCTGCTGAATGTTTACTATAAGGCATCCACAAAGCTGTCATTTCACTTGATATTCACAACAGCCCCATATTATATAAAAGGCAACTTTAGTAAGAGAGGTTGAATAACTTACCCAAAATAGTTGAAGTCAGCCTCTGTATTGAACTTAGACCTATGTAATTCCCAGATCTTAAGGCAAAACTTCTGTCCTATGCTGAAAATGCATCTTTTCCCAACACTGACAAAGTCTGAAATCAGGTCAGTGTAAATTGCTTTAAAGGACTTCCCTAGAAAAGAAAACACTGATAGACTTAATGGTATAAATATTAAAGCTACTGTAGTTGCCTCAAAGCACTATAAATAAAATTCAAAGGCAAGTAACAAGTAAGAAACACATTAAAAATATGTATGGTGAAAGATTAACTTTAGTATATAAAGAACTCTTTATATCTTAATACAAAAGGCATTTAAAATATAAGTAAATAAAAATTAAGAAATAAAATTATGCATAAACTTATATTTTTAAAAGTTTATTCCTTTACTAATCAAGTAAATACACATTAAATCACTGATATAATATGGAGAAGATGATCATCAACTTATACAATATTGAAAATAGCATTTGTACACAGTCTTAGCAAAACTATAAGACAAGCACTTTCATAATGGGATTCTAAAAAGCAAGATAATTTGCCAAGTTGTAGTTAAATTTGGAAAACATTCAAATTGTTTAGCACAATAATTTCACTTATGGGAGTATATCCTAAGGAAATTTCAAGGCTGGGTGCTGTGATTTAGCAAACAGCATTTTCAATGCAATGTTATGTATAAGGATGCATAATAATTTTTACTAGAAAAAAAGCAGGTTAGCTCTAGAATACAGTCTTTAAAAAAATCTATGCATCAAGAAGAGAGCAATAAGGATAAACAAAAAGTGGTGTCAGCTGCATTGTGTATAATATTTCTTCTTTTCTGAACTGAATGCATTTAACTTTAGAAAAAGAAATTATATACTTCTTTTAAAAGGAGGCAGTGTGGTATGAAAATGTTCTTAAAAGAGGCAGAACAAATTCATTCCTTAACTACAAAAATCTATAAAACAGGAATACTTTTTAAAATCATGAAAACTCATTGTAACATTATAAATTTATAAGAAGAAAAGATGAGAAATGATTCATATTTTATGCATGAAATTTGCAGTAGTCCAAGCAATTAGAGATAATTAGCCCAATGGCTCCAGCTGGAAAGGGAAGACTGTTTACTCTTGCTATAGAAGGAGCTGGGAGCTGAAGGTTGCAGCCAGATTTGTAAGGCAGCTTGTGATGGAGTAGAATTCTATAACTTTCTAGCAACAACACAGTTGACAGTAGTTATGATATTACTGATAAACTTGGTTGATGTACTAAAAAATTCACAGACTCAATTTTTATTATCTTTAATTGTAGTAAAGAAAGACATTTAACAAGATTTACCATCTTAATCATTTATAAGTGTACAGTTCGGTACTGTTAAGTATATTCAGATTGTCAACTGATCCACAGAACTTTATTATTTTGCAAAAGTAAGCTTTATATCCTTTTTAAAATTCCCCATTTTCCCTCCTCCCAGTCCCAGGCTACCACTCTTCTACTTTTTGTCTCAATGAATTTGACTAGGTCTGTCATATAAGTGAAATCACATAGCATTTATCCAATTCTGTCTTGTTTGTTTCATTAGCATAATGTCTTCAAGGTTCATCCATTCCTTCCTTTTTTTTTTTTGAGACGGAGTTTCGCTCTTGTTACCCAGGCTGGAGTGCAATGGCGCGATCTCGGCTCACCGCAACCTCCGCCTCCTGGGTTCAGGCAATTCTCCTGCCTCAGCCTCCTGAGTAGCTGGGATTACAGGCACGCACCACCATGCCCAGCTAATTTTTTGTAGTTTTAGTAGAGATGGGGTTTCACCATGTTGACCAGGACGGTCTCGATCTCTTGACCTCGTGATCCACCCGACTCGGCCTCCCAAAGTGCTGGGATTACAGGCTTGAGCCACCGCGCCCGGCCCATTCCTTCCTTTTTAAGGCTTACTAAGGCATTCTTAGAATTGAATTACTTTCTATTTATAACAACCTGAAAAATGCTTACTTTTTTATTTTAATTAAAATTGGAGAAAGATTTTTATTCCTTATTTCATGGTTTGTGCTCAAATCAGAAATATAGTTAGATATTTACACTGTAAACTCTACCTATAAATTCTTGACAACAATGACTCCTATTTCACAAAATTTTATTAATTCATTATGCATTCATTCATTGTACTAGATATTGGGGGAATCAAAATAAATGAGTCAGGGAACTGATCAGGTTAGCTGCCTTTGTGTTAATTGTAAATTGTGTGGTTTTGCTCACTTTATAAAGTGGTAAGTTCAAAGATATAAAAAATTCATTTAAGAAAAATTGAAGACAATAATTGGCAGAAATTTTAGGTGTGGAAAGGAAGTTCATAAAATAATCAAATGTGTTTATACTTGGTGTACTCTTCTGATCAAGAAATTTTTAATGTTCCTAAAATACTTTACACTTATTCTAAAATGTTGATTCATTTTTGGTACATCTGGCTTGACACTGGTTACTTTAAACACCTTTGACTTGAAATCCTATTTCCAAATGTCACATTTTTTAGGTTGGAAATTTCAAAATGTTTCCAAATTGAAGTTACCTATCTCAATCAGACATACTCTCAACAAAGGACTGCTGTCAATAGAAGCCTTAAAGAAACTTTCCTTATATACTGAGTGCTTCCTTTCTGCTAGCACATAGGCTTAGAATTCATTTATCTTTAAAAATCCATCTTTCATCAGGCTCCTGTGTTACATCTTCTAGTCCTATCACTTATTAATTCCCTTCCTCCCTTTACTACATTTGTCCTCTTTAATCCCCTGCAACATCATTTTCTTATGAAACCTTGTAACCAAAGATCACTAGAGATACCTAATTATCAAAATTCAGGAGTCTGTCCTCATTTCTCATCCTAATTAAATCATCTCCAGCCTAAGAGCAATTCCCTTTTTGAAAGTCTCATTCATCCCTTAGCACAGCTTTATTCTAGTTTTCATCTTCTCTTTCTGCCCTCTCCTCTTCTATTTCCTTCACTGGATTATCTCCTCCTTCTTTCTCCCTATATAAGCATACCTCTCCACTTCTTAGACATGCTTTTTTATCCTCAACTATACTTCATTACTCAAAGATCTCATCACCTCCTTCAGCAAATCACCAAGTGGGTGACCTCCTAGTTGATATCCCAGTTTCAACTGTGCAACTACTTAACCAGCCTTCCAAGTTTCCCAGCAGATATATTCACCTGAATGCCTGGGAAAATAACCGATTATTTCATCCATTCACTCATGCGGTTTAAGAACTGCATCCTTCTGTATGTTAGATGTCGTGGACTGGCTTAAACAAGATCGCGACTCTCTCTGCTTTCATGTGAAGCTTACCATTTGATAGGGAAAAAAAAAATAAGAAGAAAGTAGCCCTACTCAAGTGAAACCCAGACTTACAGTCCCAGACAATGGTTTGTTTCTCTCACTCTACAATCACTCCACCTCTCTTTTCTCCACATTGCTAATGGAATCTCTACTCTCCATGAAATCTGAGAAAGAAAAATTGAAGACATACTTAACTCTTCTTTCTTAGTCTTTCCTTGAATCAAATGATTTGCCAAGTCTTAAATTACCACCCTCAGTAAGGCTCTCAGATGCATCTGAGGTTTTCTGAGCTACATCATTGTGATAGTCTCTCCTTTCATTCTGGTCTGCAATTCCATCTAGGCAATTTCCCCTTTCACTGCTGTCAATTTAAAACGCCTGAATTACCACTTTAATCAGTCACCCTCCTGTTCATAAAGCTGTCATGGCTTTTCTATGAGGTACCAAATTCACTAGAGACCCTTATTCCCCCTGGTACCTACTTATTTTTCTAGCCCTACCTATTAATGCTTTCAGTCTACGCGCTAAAAGGCAGTTCTCAAACTCAGCATATGTCAGAATCATCTGAGGGCTTCTGTGCAGATTTCTTCTCCTTTCTCCCCTCCAATCCCCACCGAGTTTCTGAATCCATAGCTCTGGATGAAGCTTCAGAACATGGATTTCCAGGAAGATCCCAGATGATGCTGATACTACTGGTGAGGGAACTGTACTTTGAGAGCCACTGCTTGATTATAAATCAGCTGCTCCCTCTTTCCTTCCATAAGCTCTTTATTCTTCCAAGTAAAGTTTACTGCTCTGCTTTTTTTTTTCCTCACACCCCCTCTACCTGTTGACATTCTGCACATCCTTCAAGTTCCCTGCCTCCAGTTCATCTTTTCATAATGTGTACAATTCATAAAGCATTTGCTAAATGCTTATCAAAACCCCTCTTCCTGCTACCACCTAATCCAATCCACAATCTTTTCTTGCCCAGACTCCTACTATAGCTTTCTAATTAGTCTACTAGCTTTTTGTTTTTGTTTCTTAGCAGTATGTATATTAAGAGGGTCCTTCTATTCTCACCAAGAGTACAGTCAAAATAGTAACTACTGCCAATTTCTCTTACACATTAAAAACATAGAGAATAGACATACCATTTTACTAAAAGTTTTGATCTTTGAGTCCAGTGAAATAGGAATAATATTTTTCCCTTGGGTTCATCTCTTTTTTTCTGGTTCATGTTGCTAACATAAATCTGCCTATAAAGTTTGTGTACTTTTTAAAATAAAGTATTTAATTTTCCTACTTTTAGGAATCAGATATAAAACCTTAAAAGTCGATTAGTCATTAGGGAAATAGAGATTAAAGCCACAATGGGATACCACTTCTCACTCACTAGCGTGGCTGTAATAAAAAAGACAATGACAAGTGTGAATAAATGGGAATGCTCACATTACTGGTAGGAATGTCAAGTAGTGCAGGAAGTCAGTCCAGCAGTTTCTCAAAGATTGCACATAGTTATTATGTGACCAGCAATTCCACTCCTAAGTATATGCCCAGGAGAACCTAAAACATATATTCACATTAAAACTTGTACAAATATGTTCAAAGCATCATTATTCATAATACTCAAAATGTAGAAACCACTCAAATGTCCATTAACTGATGAATATATGCATACAATGCGGTACATCCACACAATGGAATATTATTCAGCAATAATGATGAATGAAGTACTGATACATGCCATATTATGGATGAGCCTTGAAAACATTATAATAAGTGAAAGAAGCCAGTCATAAAAGACCATGTATTGTATGACATGATTTGTATGAAATCCATAGAGTAGACAAATCCATAGAGACAGAAAGTGAGTTATTTGGTAGCTTAGGACTGAGGGGAAAGGGGTGAAGTGAAATGCAGCGTGATTGCTAATTAGGGAGGGGGCTTCTTTTCCAGATGATAAAAATGTTCTAAAATTGTGATGGTCACACAACTCTGAATATGCTAAAAGCCACTGAATTATACACTTAAAATGGATCAATTTATGGTACATGAAATATACCCCTATAAAGCTGTTAGAAAAATAAAAATAAAAAAGGCACAACCTTAAAGGTTTAAGGACATCTGCTTGGCCTGTAAAAGTGAAAAAAAAAAAAAAAAAAAAAACAATGAAATCGAAGCTGTGCTTTGAGCTTTGTTAGTAGTGGGTCTGTATTAGTGCTTTAGTGCTTTGAGCAATTGCTAGTAGTGGGTCTGTATTATCAGACATTTACATTGATCTCAATGACCTGAAAACATCTATACTTATTTTAACCTGAACACATGTATGCATTTCTCTCAGCTCTCCAATTCAAAGATTAGTTGACATGAAAGGCTTTTCTTACACTTTTTTTCTTAAAGTTCTTTTACAGTGTAGTCTATGATGGCCCAAGGGATTATGTTTAATTATAGCCTCTGCCTGTTGCTGAGCATTTGGTTCTCTTAAATAATTCTAGAACACTGAACTCAGGAAACTGAGAAAGAATCTACTCATTGAAAAATACATGTTAAATAATTGTGAAAAATATATTTCATAAAAATGTTTAGGTTGCATATAAAATATATTAACAAATATCTTTTCAGACCTGAATATTATGTTTGAATGGGTATTATATATTTATCTACTGAGTATATTTTATGAAGCTTTTTCTTGTTACATATATTTCTATAGTTCTATAGTTTATACAACCTACCATCACAGGAATTCAGTACTTTTTTCACAGTCAGAAGTGGTTTTCTATAAATAGTAAAAATATGTATGTAGCTTTTGAGGTAAAAAAGAAAAGAAATAAGAAAGTTCTTAGAGTATTTGTCATTTCAAAACTTGGGAGTGAACCCTAGCCTTTCCATATAGAGAAGAAGTGGGCTCCAGACAATTACTGCTCTCAATGCAGGTGATCTGGGCACCATGTTTTTGGCACACATGAAGTGGAAAGTTTACTCTGTTTTAATTTTTCAGGAAGCACTGTGTAAGCTGAACCATTTCTGATGTCTTTGGTGCTGGCTATTGTTTGTGCTGCTGCTTATTAGTCCTCTTCAATTAGGGCATTGACAAGATGAGCATTTCCTTGCAAACTGATGTGGATGATCTGCAGCTGTAGGCTTCATCTTCAACATTGTCCACCCTTTCTTAAAATGAGTTATCCATTTGTAAACTGCTGGTGTCTTTGAGGCATTGTCCCCCTAAACTTTTGGTAAAGCATCAAGGATTTCACTATTCTTTCACCCAAGCTCACTATAAATTTGATGTTTTTTCTTGCTTCAGTTTTAGCAGAATTCATGTTGCTCTGATAGAGGCACTTTTCAAACTGATGCCTTATTCTTTTTTAATGCCTCAAACTAGATCCTGTTTCAGACATGTTACAACAAGTCAGTATGAGTTTATTTGGTGCAAAGAAAATGTGGACATCCATGAATAGTTTTTTTTTTTTTTATGATACACATTTTCCATGAACTTTTTGAAGTTCCCTTATGTAAGTCACTGCTTTTAGTTGACACATCAAAAAGCTCGGTTCAAACAATAAAGGAAAGTTTTTGGCTCCCATGATTGAAACAATCCAGAGGTAGGACAGGCTTTAGAAAAAGTTGAATCAGGGCTTGGAATCTACTTCCCTGAAGCTCTAACTTTTGTTCTTCTTTGGCTGTTTTCTCCTATGGTAGCACAACAGCTGGCTGTAATTGTTCCCATCTCATATCTGCACAACACATCCTCTAGAGCGAAAGTGCTATTTTCTTCCTTTCTCCCTTATACACAAGGTTTTATGCTTCAGTCTCATTGGATCAGTTAAATCCTGAACTCACTCCTGAACCAATCACCATTTCTCAAGAGATCCTTGTGCTTGAGTATTAATCCCTGAACTAATACCAGCGAGAGAGATGAGCTTGTGCTGATCATTTTATTCCAACTTGGGAGCTGGTCATTCCCACCCAAATGGTATGGCTGATGCCCAGTGGGGTGAGGAAGAATGTCTTCTACAGGGTGACTAGGTAGGAAGTGAAGTCCATGTCAGATTCTAGTGATAGATTAGACTAGTTCCTGATGCCATGGAAGCCTCGTTCTTAATAAGAATGCCTTATATATTTTTCAATGTTTTATGCCTTTCTAAGATTTTATAACTATATAATTTATTACATAGGCGTCCAATAAAATATTTTAGACTATATAGTATGTATTTTATTAGACATTATAGATAAATTTTAGGCCCAAAGTGGTTAAGAAAATTGCCTGAAATCACTGACCAGTTAGTTCCAGAACTAGAATTCAGTTCTTGTAATATTTTGCAACGTATTTATTCCACTATACAAGAGTGCTTCCTGTCTTCTTTGGCTCTCTTTGAAAATGTGTTAGATGAAGATTGTTTTAAAATTGGGTTTCTGGTTCAGAAAATCTAAGCTGCTACAAGGATAATTACACCCATAAAGTACCACTGTGACTGCTTTTCATTCTAAATTGCTTAATCTTTGTGAGTTCAGGTGGCCAAATATACCCTCAATTAGGCGTCTTATCCATGAACACAAAGCTCCATTGATGGACAATGAGCAATTCAACCTTTATTATGATCAAATCCTAGGGTTAAAGGTAAATACACAATTATAGTTAAGAAAGAAAACAGGCTTTCATTCTTGTATGCTCCTCTGAGAAGTCAGTGTACTGCAAATTAAAGGGAGTGATAGTCTGGCTGCATATAAGCATAAGGCATTGATTAGAGTATTATTGCATTACAAGTTCATTGCTGTTGAACAGTGAAAGCATATAATTACTCTTCACAGAATGCAGTGCACAGAAAGCAGAGAAGTACATTTCCAGGCCCATATATTTAAATTACGAATGCAGAGCTCATTTTCACCTAAAGAGAAGGCGTCATGATTCAGTTATTTAATCATTCTTAAACAGAGATAAGGATTCACCAGAATGAGAGAGAAAAATGCCTTCATTAAGAGTCACATTACCATATTCAATGTAGAAACTATTGAACCAGAGAGATATTTTTGGAAAATTGATTTGCCTACATTAAATCATACTGAACAAAAAAACTAAAGAAAAGGTACATACTCCAAGTAGCTGAAATAATAGTTTAAAGAAACACAAAATTAGATGACAACTTGAAAGTAAAAGGTTACAGCTAAGCAAAGCAATAACACACAACATCGGTAATAAATCACTCACAACTGACTTAACTCAGAAGTAGAGTATTTTAAGGAAGATGCTGGAAAATGAAGTTCGGAAACCTAATTTCTTTTTCCACATCCGCTGAAGATTTCATATGACAGAAAGTCACTCAACTTCCTGTCTAACTCCCCTGTAAAATAGACCCATAGAACCATATTAATCCTGATTTTTTGTGGGTTTTACAATCATTGCATTCTTTTAAAGCAAATGGGAATTTCTTTCAAATGGCCAAACACATGGCCACATGCAATGTATGTAAGTATAAATTGATTATTTAGAGAATGATTTTTAAAAGATTTTTGAATCCTAAACATTTTTTAGGCTATAACATTTTCATTTTTCTTTTTACATTTAAAAAGCTCACTTTAATGTTGTCCTTATGAATCTTTCTGGCATGCAGAGAAAGAAGTGAGGGATCTAAACTTTATTTGTTGTTTTCCTTTAATTTCTTACTCCCTCATTGACTCAATTAGAGTCCTTTGGTTGCAAGCAACAGAAACTGGATCTGGCCAACATAGTCCAGAGGGAAGGTACTTGAAGGATGAGGTTCACAGTTTATAGAATCCAAGGAAAGCTAGAGACCTTAGGTGAGGACAGGAGCTAGAGTGAGCACAAAAATGTTTTGATAACATTTCAAAGCATGAGCTCTGCAGTGAAGAAACTTTCCTGGATAGTTCATTTTTGTGCAACTTCATACAGATTCAAATACCAGAAAAGAAATTTCCTTTGGACTACCTTAGATTGGCCTTTGGACTACCTTAGATTGGCCTTTGGCAAAAAGAGGACAAGGGCTCTTGAGGGCCTACCCCTCAAGAAGACTGCAATAGAGATATGCTAGAAAAGGGTTGCCATTCTCCAAAAGGAGGCATGTGTGTTGGGCAGCCTCAAATATAAATGCCCACTTAAAACATTTTATTATTATTTCATCTAGCTTATTTTATAGTGTGCAGGGGTGATTGCTGGTTTATTCATGTATTTGCCATATAATCATTAATTGGGAGATAGAATTTATATGTAATTGGAGACTATTTGCTGAAAATTGCTAAGACAGTCTGAGCCATTGCCTTAAAAGGAACAAATATTCTGTAAGTTGTAGCCACACTGCCTTTAACATGAGGACATAATGGTTAGGGAATAGGGATCTGCACTGGTATTGTGTCCAACAATGAGAACAAAACAGTCCTTTTGTTGTTCTATTAATAAACACCTTGCTGTGGAATATATTGTGTCAAATGAATTTGGTGACAGGCTGATTACGTGCCACTTCTTTACAGATGAGCAAAGGTGTGCTCCCTTGTAACTCCTACACAGGTAAATAGAGTTGACTTTTCCCAGTTGTTTGGCCGTCAATTATCATCCATTCCCCATGGGAACACAGTAGTTTAAAACAATAGGCTTGCACTGGGCTGTCATTTAAAAGTAGAAACTGGTAGCTGCCTCCTAATATCTGCACAGTGGGTCAGAACCGCTGCTGGCAATTTAAAATGTTTTAAAAACAGCAGGACAGCCCCCAGATCAATCAATCAATCAATCATAAAATTTACATACCATCCCTAGGGAGCAGCTGTCTAGAGTGCTTTACAAAACACAATAAACTCTGTGAAGGCCAAACCCCAAATCAACCCTAGTATTAATATGAATCTCTTCTGATAAGGAATCAGTGTAATTTCAGGGGAAGAAATTATGAGTCCTTCTCATCTAAAACATTCTCTCATTATAGTCAATGATGTATTAGAGATTAAAATAAGCAAAATAATACAGCTTAAAATGATCCCCCTGAATAATAAATTGGACCCTTCTGCTTTTCCTCTTCTATTTCCTTCTCTTTTTCTTCCTTTTCTTCATTTTCTCTTTTTATTTCTACTTCTATCTCCTATTCTTCTCCTCCATCATCAATACTATAAAGAACTATGTTTACCTCTATAACCCTCGGTATCTATGAAAAGGCTCTTCAAAGCAAAGCTGAACATTAATATGAAAGGAAATTATCCATGACATTTTAACCTGACATTTTGTTTTGGTTACCTAGGTGAGTGTTTTCTCTCTCCCTCTTTCCAACATCTGGAACTCTGTTCCCAGAAAAATAGTTTTCTCATATAAAAGTGAAAAGCTTATGAATCAATGATGTACTAAGCAGAAACAGTGGGCTGTCAATAGTTTTGTTGGAATCATTAGTCCAATTGCAATTAGTCAATGAGTGCCTGTCCTTTTGCCTAGAACAAATTACTGTCTGAAGTCCAAATCCAACTTGCCTTTTGTTTTTGCATAAAATTTTATTGGAACACAGCCATACTCAGAGTTTGCCTATTGTCAATGGCTACTCTTGCACTATATCATCAGAATTGAGTCATTGCAACAGGGACCACATGACCCATAAAGCTGAAAATATTATCTGGACTTTTGCAGATAAAACTTGCGCCATCTAATCTAGGACTTTTCTAAGTGAATGCTACAGTGAAATAATGGTGAAAATATTGTTTCTTTCTCTTAAAAAGCATGTCATCATGTTGAATTGAGAAGCTGATCACAGAGGAGATATTTAGTTAATAAGATATAATTTAAGAAATTCAAATTTGTGCAGTATCAATTGCATTTATATAAATAATTCAGAGACGAGAGAGTTAGTTGGTGACATTGCAGAAAGCTCAGTGACAGAAATGAACTTTGTAAAGTGAGAAGGAATTGAATAAAAAAATTTCAGACTGGAAAGCAGCTTTGAAGACATCTAATCCAGAGATTCCTAGAATCTAGGCCATAGATCAGTGTAAGTCTGTGATGGGGTTTCCCCTAAATATTACCAATGAAAAGGAAAAAAAAAAAACAGTATGGCTAAAGACTTCAAGGCAGAGCTTTTTCTATATCTGCCCAATGTGGTAGACTGTGTCTCCTTGTACGTGGTAAGCTTTATAAAGCTAAATTTACTCAACCTAAGAATTATCTCCTTCCTATGTTTGTATTAAAATTTCCTTTTTTTTTTTTTGAGATGTAGTCTTGCTGGAGTGCAGTGGTACCATCTCGGCTCACTGCAACATCCGCCACCTGGGTTCAAGCAATTCTCCTGCCTCAGCCTCCTGAGAAGCTGGGATTACAGGTGCATGCCACCACACTCAGCTAATTTTTGTATTTTTAGTAGCGACAGGGTTTCACCATGTTGTTCAGGCTGATCTCGAACTCCTGACCTCGTGGTGACAAAGTGCTGAGATTATAGGCATGAGCCACGGTGCCCAGTCCCCCTTTTGTTTTCCTTTTCTGAAATGACATTGAGAGTAGATAGTATGTGCTGTTTCTGCAATTATTTGTACCCTTACTTCATAGTATAAAATTTGACCACTTGGTATTTTCTCCCGCAATATTTTCAAATGATCATTGTGCTATGAAATTGAGGAGATTAAGAATGACAGACCTAAACAGCATCCAGCAGTATATCGATGTCTTCTAAGTCAGTCGCACCAAATGGCTGATGGAATCAATGAGAAAAGAAGGCTATGAAGACATCAGGAAGAAGTAAGTTTTAGGTGGTGATTAACATTGTTAATTTCCTCCTAACTCAATTCCATCACACTACATTTGGCTTTTGCACCAAAACCTCTCAATGCTCTAAGGCTCCCATTTCCACTATGTATTGCTCTGCAGAGCCTGCCAGGAGTTTTCTTAGGTTCAAGCATATATTCAGACTAAAAACCCATCATGGGCCACATGTGACTTCAGTCTGCTAAGAAGGTTGAGATTCAGAATTCACAGTTCCCAGGAGGGCAGATATTCTGTGTAAATCCTTGCAGCAGCCCCTAGAACAATTATAATGTTCATCAGAGCATCTCCCTTGAGGTGACAGTTCAAGTGCTAGGGGACCAGATCCATATCAGGCAGGAGTATGAGCAACCCCGTCCCCACAGGAGCAAATAGCTCTTGTAACAACAACATAGACAGAGTTCTCAGGGTGCATGCAAGATATATGTCCAGTTACAAGAGCACTCACTGCACTCAGGGAAGCCCATAGCCATGGCTTCCTATTAGTTATATATACTTCTCCTTGTCTAAATGTAATCTTCCAATGTGAAGTCATTTTATCCTTAGCAATGTTGCCTAGCAACACTTGACATATTATCCTCATCAGGTTACCAGGGGAACAGAGCTCCAGAATTAACCAAAAGGTTAAATTCTTATGCAGAATGGGAAAGGGCTTTATTAACCCTTTGCCCACAATTGCCTTCCAATCCCTTAGAATGGCAGGTGACAGGGAGCTGCTGGTCCTCTAAAGTTACCAGGGAAACTGAACGGCAGCATATCCCTTTCAGACATGGGAGAATATTGACTCTCTCAAGTAAGTCCTGAGGCTCTGAGTTGTTGTACAACTATGAATAAAAAGGAATTAGAATAACCTCCACCTTCTCATTCTTAAGACCTCTTCTCAAATACCTTTTATTCCCAGAAGCCCTCTATGACCACTGTGATTAAACTGCATCCATCTTGGCTATTCTCCATCAATACACTGTCTTTATTTCCTTCCATATCTCTTCCATGAAATGCTCATTTTAAAGTGTCCTGCTAATTTCCATTTTGGGCACCTCCCTCAGTAGTATATTAGCCATGTTCTCCTAGGCACCTAGGTCCATACCTGAAGCATTGTATGTACTCAAACAAGTACTCATTTAATGAAGGAGTGGATGAATAAAGCAAAGTGATAAAAACCATGAATGCTCATTGATCTAAGGTCCATGTTGCAGATTATATGCCGACCATTTCTCTCTTCCAGGCAAAGGTTGAGGTTCATGTGGTTTACTCTCTTTTCCCCCGAAATTTCAATCTAGACCTCACGTTTTAACTGTCCCAGAGGTCTGAAAAAAAATATCTGTAGGAAATCCTCCTGGTCAAATTTAAACAGCTGCAATTTTTACTTAAATGTCATTTTAAATGCAGAAAGAACGCAGTTCATTGATGGTGTGGCATTCCTTCGGGACCTGTGATTCTCATGAGCATTGACTGGGTTGAAACACAATGGGCTTGGCACAGAGAACAGAGGCAGCTTCTCTGTTTCTATGCAGATTGCTTTGATAAGACCCAATCTCAAAATTTAGCTAATCTAGAAATTGAAAAAAGAGATTATATCCCTTTGCCTCAAAGGAAAACCAGTGCTTCAACAAAGATCTGAACATTAAAAGGGTCTATTTTAAAATTAATTAATGGTCTATTTTTAAAACTCATAACATAAAAAAAGTTTTTTTAAAGAAAACTTGAATATTGCCTACCTTTTGGACAAATTCATAAATGGGAGGAATTCTGAGAAAACATTAAAGAAAAATTCCTCTCTTACACATTCCTTAAGCTAGTTGATATCATAGCAGTAGTGGCTTTGATGGTATTCTTTTGCTAATAAATTTTTAAACTGGAAAGAGAAATTGGCTTCCCAAAATGAGCATAAGCCTCAGATTTCTACAGCCAGAATTCTGATGTGATTCATTGAAAACACATGGTGGGGCCAATGAGGGCTGTGTTAGGCATGAATGGCATGTCCAGGGATCTACTGTCTACTCATGATGCCTGAAGGTATTGATTCTCATACAATGAGATTGGTCTATGTGGTGGGCTTGAATTTCAAAACCCCAAGCTGATATGTTAGCTGTCCATGTACATTCAATTTGAGTCAAAGTTTACAAAAAGCATAGAGACTTCTTTAAAGCTGGTTTAACATTTCTCACTTTGTCTGCCTGTATTTACTTCGGATTCAAAAAGAGCAGAAAGGAAGAGGAGGAAAGCATATAATACCTTAGAATGCTGAGCTCTTGGTTTGCTTGTTAATATTGAAAGATGGAGCATTTCACAGGTAACAAGGGTTCTAAACAGCTTTCTGAGATAAGAAGCAGATGGCCCAATGCTGGGGGTACTGAGAAACTCTAACCAGGTCCAAAGTAGAATCTTCCTCTTGAACTGTTCCATCCTGGAGTAACTTGCTAAAAGATTTTTACATTCAGTTGGGTATGTAACCAAGATGGGGTGCTGCCCTTTGCAAACATGACATCATCGATCATCCATGCTGCCATCATCTCCAAGTAGGACACTTTGCTGCAGTCATATTTTTAATACGACTGGGTAGAGACCAAGAAAGGACCACATTCAGTCAATGTGGCTCTTTTTGTAATCACTTCTCCCCACCCATGTTAGAGAACTATATAAAATAGTTCCACAGCAAACAGTTTCCAAAAAGTAATGGGACTTGCAAAAATATGCAAATTAAAAGCACAACAAGATACCAGTTTTTTAACCTATCAGATAGAGAAGAAGGATGACTATATCCAATGTCAGATGTGGTGTGAAGAAGCTAAGATTGTCTTGCATATATTGATGTGAAATTGTAAATTGGTTTTAACACAGCAATTTCACTTCTGGGAATTGATCACAAGGAAGTAATTTAAAATATGGGCAAAGTTGTATGTTCACAGAAGTTCACTGAAGTGTTACTTAAGTATTCATACGTATGTGTGTATGTGTGTCTGTATGTAATATATATATGGAAGCAATATAAGTAGTGAAAAGTAGGTGATTGATAAAGTAAGGCACCTGAAAACAATGGAATATTATAAAGTCATTCATTAAGAAATTTTAGTATAAAGCATTCCACAAATATTTATTAGGCTCCTGTTAAGTTCCAGATTCTATTCTGGGTGCTGAGGATTCAAGGGAACAGATACAAACATCTGCCCCACAAGTCTGTATTCTAGCTGGCCAGCCAGTTACTAAGCAAGAGGAATGAGGAAAATAAATATAGTGTCAGATATCAAGCAATTAGGAAAAAAAAAATAATAAGCATAGAAAAGGGTCAGAAGTCTCAGGTAGAATTTAAAGACTGAGCCCTTGAAGATGAAAACCGTGATTTATCCCTCAGTGTGTTTTCAATGTCTAGCACAGTGCCTGGTGTATAGCAGACATTCTGGTAAAAAGGTTTGTTAAATATTTATGAGTGGACCGCAAGCAGAGTGGACTTCCATGAGCAGGGACCTCATGAGTGTGGCTCAAGAGAGAACTCATCACAGCTAGTGTAAAGGCACGGGTTGAGACTGGTTGAGTGGGTGGGAGTGGGGTGATCCAGCCTTAAGACATTAAGCTATGCTATGTGGATTTCACTCTGAAGGCAATGAGGAGCCACTGGCAGATTTTAAGCAAGCAGGTGAAGAGCTAGATTTTTTGGTATTTTAGGAGGATTACTTTGGGAATGATCATTGTGGAGGATGTGGGTGGCAAGAGTGGAAGCAGGACAACCAGTTGATGATACAGCCACTGCCCTCAGAGCCTTCCCCCCATCCCCAGAGATCTCCACAGACAGTTCCCCAACATGCCAGTGGCCTCCTATGTGTCTCTCTGTTTGAGGGCATGTTTCAGCCCTAGGAGAGAACTTGAGTGGGTAAATACCTGAGCTTCTCTGCACCTCAAGACGAATCTCTGAGGCATATTCCATGAAATCTCTCTGGGAGTTCCCAGTGGATTGAACACAAATTGGCTATAGTGGTGACCCACTCATTAACACGCTTCCTATCTGGTCCCACTTCCTGACTCCCTCAAGTGCTTTCTGGAGTCACTTTCAAAAATACACCTTGCAGAAAGAAGGCAGGCAGGAAGGAAGGAAGGAAAAAAAGAGGGAAGGAAGAAGAAAGAGAAAGCCAAGAGGAGGGAGGAAGGGAGGGAAGAGCAAAAGAAGATTGGGTAGAAATACAATTTTGGATAAGATGGCCAATGAAAATAAACAAGAGAGAGGTGAGTAGAATGTCCTGAAGGAAGTAAGGGAACCAGCCATGTGGTATCTGGGAGGAAAATATTCATGCAAAGGAACAGTACCTGCGTAGGGCCTGAGAGCAGAGCACACTTGATATGCTCCATGACCAGCAACCAGTATGGCGAGTGCAGAGTGAATGGAAAGAAGCTAGTAAGATACGAGGTCGGATAGGAATGTTGAGGGTGTCTAGAGAGGCATAATAAAATATTGGCTTTCTCTCTAGTGTAATGTGAAGCTATTGTCCTGGGAAGGCTCTGAGCAAAGAGGAGCTGGTCTAACATTGGGTTAGGCACCTCTGCTAAACCTCTCTGGCTGCCATGTTGTAAGTAGACCGAAGGGGGCAAAGGCAGAAGTGGGGACACTAGTTAGGAGCTTTGCCATCTTCCAGGTGAAAGATGATGGTGCTTTAAATCAATACAATAGCAGTGGGGTTGGTAACAAGCCAGTAAAAACCATGTTCTAGAATTATTATGATAATAATTTAAATGCAAGCAAAACAAAGACCTTAGGACTGCTTGACATCCCTTTTGTAAACCAGGGAAAAAATTAGTTGAAGAACATATTCCCAAATAATCACACTGGTTATCTTGGCTGGTTGGTGCTTGCTTAAACTTTTTGAGTTTTCTTTTCTTTTTTTTTTTTTT
>NW_016107467.1:2574770-2596374 GCF_001604975.1 Cebus imitator | reverse complement strand
AGCCTTGCTCTGTTGCTCAAACTGGAGTGCAGTGGTGTGATCTCAGCTCACTGCAGCCTCTGCCTCCCAGGTATAAGTGATTCTTGTGCCTCAGCCATGCTTGGCTCATTTTGTATTTTTAAGAGAGACAGGGTTTCACTGTGTTAGCAAAGGCTGGTTTCAAACTTCTGACCTCAGGTGATCCATCCACCTCGGCCTTCTAAAGTGCTGGGATTATGGATGTGAGCCACCATGCCCAGCCAACTTTTGAGTTTTCTGATCAAGGGAAGAGGAAACTTCTGCATTATTTTTCTAATCAAGGGTAGAGGAAACATCATAATTTAGAGTCTCAGAAACCAAAGGACCAAGCCACTGAATTATCTTACCACAATATTACCATCTTGGTTATGTCTCTAGGAGTTTGCATTTCTCCAGATCTGGGCTCCATTTCCTTTCAGAGAATAGTTTTCCCTTCTTTTCCTTCAGAATACAGAGGAAAACACATTACAATTGGCTTTTCAAAAGACACTTTTGTTGGTTAACAGCTAAGACTCTTCCTGCCAAGGTCACATTGTAAGAGCTGACTAAACTAATAGTAAGTGAACATTGTGTGGTGTTTTGGGACATTCTCCTGAGGACACAAGTAAAGACATTAACTATTGTTCTTGCACCAGACAGAATGTGCTGTTTGCTACCCCATTCTTCCTACCTGGGTCCAAAGGGACTCTTCTGATGCTTTATAGTGTCTAATAGCCAAGAATATTGCACTTGACCTGTTGACTGAATGCATTTTATCTATTGAATTAAATTGTACAGTCCTCCTGTTTTTCAAAAATAACAGTGTTTTTATCATCAGAAGTGTTTTGCATTGATACTTCTGGGACTCCAAGGTTTTTTACACACATATTTCTTTCAAGCTCATTAGGAAATGATTCCAGTTTTATTTTCTTTGCTCAGTGACTAGAAAGTATGTAAGGAAACATTTTTATTTTAAAAAGTCAACAGAATAAACTTTTTAAATTGTAAAGATACAGAAATTCTGTGCAAATCCCAATTGTTTTAATGCAACTCTAAGAAAAGTTGGTTAGATTAGCATAGTGATTTAATTCACACAGGCGGTTAAAACAAGAGTCTTGCCTAATGAAAAGATACAATTCAACAAATGTTTTGAGCTTCCTTACATTTATGTAAGGGCATTCTGATAAGGAATTTAACTAGCTGAACTGATTTGATGCAAAAACATATTTCAGTTGTTTTAAAGTAAAGAACATGTATTCAAGCATTATTGTGTATTTAAGGTCATTTCTTAGATTTAGTTGCAGTGTAATAGCATCAGAAATAGTAGTAATATTGGTGATCATTATATTAAAGTGTTGACTTTGTGTAAGATATATGCTAAGCAGCTGACTTGTATTAACTCAATGTTGTTTTCAAAAGAGTCTGAGGAGAAATGTGCTATTATTATACTAATTTACAAATAAAGAAACTAAATCTTAAAGAAATTAAAAGAAGCCCAGGTGCGGTGGCTCACACCTGTAATCCCAGCACTTTGGGAGGCCTCAGGATCATCTGAGGTCAGGAGTTCAAGACTAGCCTAAACAACATGGTGAAACCCTGTCTCTACTATAAAAGACAAAAATTAGCCAGGCATGGTGGTGCACGCCTGTAATCCCAGCTACTTGGTAGGCTGGGATTAGGAGAATCTCTTGAACCTGACAGGCGGAGGTTGTGATGAGCAGAGATCGCAGCATTGCACTCCAGCCTGGGCAACAGGAGCAAAACTCTGTCTCAAGAAGAAAAAAAAGAAAAAGAAATTAAAAGAAGTATATTGCTATTGTGATTTAACATTTAGAGACTGAAGAGTTAAGATCAGCGTTCATGGTAAGATCTTTACTTGAAATTATTTAAAGTTCTTTTTGACATTTTGAACTTTTCTTGCCCATTAAAATCAGCACTAACACTTGAGTACAGAAAAGTGGCAAAGCTGACTTATGGACAAACTGATCCTGTCATCCTATGAACTGCTTATCAGGATATGCTTTATTGATTAGGTAGCCAAAGGACCAAGTTCTAGTCTAGACCTTGGTCCTTTCTAGTTGTGTGTTCCTGAGGAAGTCCCTTAATGTTTTTGAGTCTAAGATTCCCTAAAGTCTGAGAACAAGGATTTGGTAATTACCTTAGGTTCTTTCCAGTGGTCACATTTAAAAGTGACAGCTGGGTTACTGTCACTAGGATATGAAGCCTGGCATGTCAATGGGGAGCCTTCGGTTTCTACACACAGAAGCATGATTCATCACAGAAACTAAAACAAGAATGGACTAAGCAGCTACCTAGGTCAATAATTATATTTTCACAGGGAAGTGACTGAGAAAAAGAGTACCTAGGAGGAAGCTTTGCCTTCAATTGTATTCAGCTTCATTTCCAAATACATCAAACTAAGTATTCCCTTGGCATAATTGTAATGAATGATTCCTACTAAACTTTTGAACATCAAATATGTTGCTTATGTTTGATGCATTCTATATACATCATCTAAGATTCTTTCTGATGCAGTAATAGAAAAAATTGACCCAAATTGGTTTAAACCCAAAGGGAATTTTTTGGTTCATATAACTGAAAAGTCCTAGGGTAGAACTCACTTCACATGTGTGGAATCAGAACCCAAACAAGTCATCTCTCCATGTTATATCCTCATTTTCTGTGTGAAGGTCCATGAAGCTTTAGGATCTTTCCTTATAATGAAAAAGGAAGCTATGTTATAGCTCCAAAAAGCACTGCCTGTGAAATTTTCTGTGCTTCTTATTCACTGTGATTAGATCACATGACCTTTTCTGAACCACTTACTGTAGAGAGAAACCTGTGATGTTCTGATTGGTTGTACTGAGCCACACCTCACTCCAGGCCCTAGGGGAGGTCCAGGAAGATCCACCAGAAGCAGCTTGAATGAGAATTACAAAGGGATGGTCCCCCACAGTGGAAAAGGGTATGCTTCAAAGAAGAAGGTTGAGTAGATGATCAGCAGCAAAAACAACACATGATCCCTATGTTATGTTTCAGAGCAAAGGATAGCAACCATGTTTGGGTCTAATGATGGCTTCCAGAATGCCATTTTCTCTAATAACTGAGTAAAATCATAGTATTTCAAAGAAAAATAGGTTTAGAAAGTCAACCTGTCTTCCATCTTTCACTGATGAGGAAACTGACTCCCTGAGGAGGTCAAATATTGGGAGCCACGTTGCCTTTACCTGATTTAATTCAATATATTTTGAACATTTTCTATCTTGGAATTTATAGAACAGAGTAAAAGAAAGAGAATATTTTGCTGTCTCTTCTTTGTTCCTCCAAAACTGCCATCTGGAGAACTTAAGTAGAATTTAAATCTAAGTGTCTACCATCAGAGTTTTGATTTTTTCCCCCAAGAGGGCCTTAATGGATATTGGCTTTGTTTTTAATCAACTAAACCTGCAGATCAGTAACCACTTCCATCTGCATTTACCCACTTCATCATGTCTTCGTTTTCCTTTAAGTTCACCTATTGTATTCTGTGGCTAATTTTAAAGAACTAGCTTGAAAACTATTAAAATAAATAGAGGAAAAATAATGAATACAGATATGTCATTCCTAGGGGCCATAGAGCAAGAAAAAATAATTACCACTCCAATCATCACTTAGTTTTATTCTGTCAGATTATCTCCCAGTTATAAGGTTGTATTGATATAATTTATAAAATACAAAATAAATGCAGCCAAAAGAGAAAAAAAAAGAAAAGAAAGTGACACAAGAATCCTTAGTGTGCAAGTAAGGCCCTTGTATTACCAAAATTAACACACCATAAAAGAAGACTGTAGGTCTGTTCCCCTCAGGGACAGCTCAGAATTTAAAGGATATGAGAAAGCAAGTTGACTGGATCTGGAAATGGAATGAGGGCTGATGCTGTCAGGGATGTAGCCTTTGGGGGCTGGTTCCCTTTCAGGCCCTCACATCTGTCAGGGACTGCCCTCAGGAATCAGTGAAAGTCGATGCAAATCCAGGCAGTTTCCCTGGCAACCAAAAATGAACCGTGGGGTCTTTTAAGGTTTAGGAACATTTTTGGAGAGCTGAAATAAAAGCATCTCTACGACAAAACTCGATGGAAACTAATAAGGCACACCAAGTCGAGATAATTTAAAATCAGGAATTTGCTCACTTTCTGTCTTCTGTCTTTTTTCTTTCTCTTCTCCTGCCTCTTTCCTTTACTTTGGCTAGCTACTGTGGATTTATGGTTTCTCGGTTTTTAAAAAAACTTTGGAGCTATCTCTACACTTGGATGAATTCTACATACTTTTTCTGGTTGAACAGATTCTTTTCCCTCACATTTTCAAAATGATACTGATCCTTATGAAAAATTTAGCAAAATTTGGTGTGTTAATAATGAAAGTCTTAAACCACTGGGGGAAAGGCAACAAAGCTTGTCAACAAATAGGTGAAGTCCTACTGAATCCCAGAGGAAGAGGCAGGAATACGTTTGAAGCCCAGATCATTGGATCTCTCTGAATAAAGGAAAGGTAGGCAGCATTACTGACGAGGCCCCACACCATGGTCCAGAGACACAACATTCACTTACATCTGAGGGCTGAACCAGGAAGACTGGATACAGCCTCCTACCTCCCCCATCAGACTAGAAATTGTCTAGTAGCAGGTGATTGTCCAGTTGGAGCAAGATCAAGAGCTTGGAAAAAAGAGGTCTTCTCTGAGGCACAAGGGCACAGGAAACATCTAAAGCTGAGGATGGATTAGGTATTGGAAAGTCTATGTCAAACTAACTGCCCCCAAACACAAAGCAATACTTAGAGGAGTTTGCACACTTGGGTGTTTGAGAATAATCATAACAAAAGCAAAATCCAAACACATTTTCATTCCAGGCTAATGTGATTCAATCCTGCAAACTAAAGTCCTAGGAATAAAAAAAAAAAAAAAAGTATACCCATTTCCAGGCTTAAATGTTATATACCTCATTTCCTACACCTTATACTCAAACCTCTAAGTTGTCTCTTTTCGTCTGAGCGCTGTTCGTTGTAGACTGGCACTGCTGACGGTCAGCACTGTCCTCTTGTTCTGGCAGGCAGCAGGGTGCAGTGGGAAAGTTACGCTTTTGACATCAGACACACTTAGGTTTATACACGGACCATGCACCACTCGGTAACCTTGGACAAGCTATTTAACCTTAAACATCAGTGTTTTCATCCATAAAGTGGGGGCTTTATATCTATGCCAAAAAGTTTTTATGACAGTGACATTATCTACTGGATATGAAGAACTTACCACACACATCACTGGTGGTCCATAGAAAATGGCAGACACTGCTCATTATGGCTTGAAGACTCCAAGAAGTCTTCATCAGGCTCTGCTCTCAGATGTCTCTCCCTGGTTCTTAACTCTCTAGCAGTTCCAAATGGCAGCAGAGTAGAAATCTGGGTAAATATGGTTCTTTTAGTTGCCAAAGCAATCGGTGTATGAAGGGATTACTGCTCACATATAGTAGAAGGGAGTTGGGAGGTTAGATTTCCTGCATAGAAGAAACCACACAATGAACTGTTCTGCCTTCTGCTTTTGGCATGAAGTTTGAATGTCTTGCTGGGCATTCTTGCAGCTGAAAACCTGATTGTAATTATTTGAGCTAAGAAGCTAACTCCATCTCATCTATAAAGACAAAGTATTTTTAACACTCTTTTTATACGTAATTGATTTTGCCAGTAATGCAACCGCAATACAATGTAAGGGAAGATTGTCTTTTGTTCTAAACTTTACTGAGTGTCTTTAACATTTTGGAAAATTATGTTGCTAATAGCATTGGTGCCTCAGTTTTGAATTGCCAGCACAAAACACCTGGACTTATCCTTTTTACAGCGATTACATTCATGGTGATATCACATCTCAGTGCACACACGAGCTGCTTCTCTGTATGCCAGTTTAATTGTAGCTGAACATTTACATATAGAAATGCATATTTATTATACATTGCTTTTCTATTTCTTTTTTATTACATTTAGGAATGCATATTGATTTTTTATCACCTTGTACATAGATAGGTTACATTATCTAGAAATTATCTAAGATATTTGAAGAAGTATTACAAAATACTACATATAAAAAGAAAAGAGGCAGACTGCTAGGATTCGGCTTGTAAAATCTTTCTTTCTTAGAAATTAATTTCCTAGTTCTGTAGAAATTGTTGCATTAGATGTTCTCTATCATTTAATAATATATACATTAACTAAAAGATGTAAGTGCTGTGAAAAAGCAGCCAATTATGTTAAACTAGCCTATTTGCCTTTATTGTGTTTATCATTAGCCTGAATAGAAAGGCCTTTAAAATTAATATTTTAGAAAGCATTTGAATGCATTTTGTTTAGTATTGTATTTATTCTATAAATAATTTTTTTTTTGAGACAGAGTATTATTCTGTCTCCTGGGCTGGAGTACAGTGGCATAATCTTGGCTCACTGTAACCTCCGCCTTCCAGGTTCAAGAGATTCTTCTACCTCAGCCTCCCAAGTAGCTGAGAGTACAGGTGCATTCCACAACACCCAGCTAATTTTTGTGTTTTCAAAATACGGGGTCTCACCATGTTGGCCAGGCTGGTCTCAAACTCCTGACCTCAAGCGATCCACCCACCTCGGCCTCCCAAAGTGCTAGGATTACAGGTGTGAGCCACCATGCCCCGCTAATTCCATAAAGAATTGAATTAGTGCTAAGCATAAATTCGACCCTGTTACTATGTCTCCTCAAGCAATTATATGCTAGATAGGGTTAAATCTCCATTACTTTGCCATTTTGTAAATGTCTTAATAAAGTTTAAACGTTCAATAGATTGTATATTCACTTTTAATAAAAAGGAATTGGGGTGGTCCCCGGGTCTGACGGCTGTGTCCCAAAGCTCTCTTTGCTCGTCTAAGTTGGTCCCGGGTTTGCATGTTTTAGTCCGAAGGATTTCCACATGGATGCCTGTTTGTAGATATTTGTCTTCTATCCTAAAATTTCTGTTTTGTGGCCCAGGGATCTGCAGCTTTCATAAATACTTCATGTGGGGTCACTTTATAATACACTTTTAAAAATTGTGCCCTGCTATCTTAAACTTTATCCAATGCTATTGCACCTCTCCAGAGAAGGCCAGACTGCCTTTCAACTTGTCTCTCTTTGCTCCCATCCATTCCAAACCCTCTTCGCTTATCTCAACCCTCTTCTTGGCCTCAATTCACATCTGCACACTAGTAGTTAAATGAAGACTCCTACTTTAGTATAGATCCCTCCCTTTGTGAGCTGAAAGCAGGACTTAAGACATGGAAGATGATCAGACAGTTTTGCTATGGTTTGGATATTTGTTCCTCCAAACCTAATGACCTCTTGTTGAAATTTGATCCGAAGGTTGGAAATGGGGCCTCTTGGAAGGTTCTGATTTCATGGGGGTGGATCCCTCATGAATAGATTAATGTTCTCTTGCAAGGATGGGGGAAATGAGTTTCCACAAAAGGTGGCTGTTATTATAAAAAGAGCCTGGCACCTCCCCCGTCTCTCACTCCCTCTCTTGCCATGGGATCTCTGCACACTATGGGTACCCTACCCTTTCTACTGTGAGTGGAAGCAGCCTGAGGCCCTTACCAGAAATTGAACAGTTGCTGGTGCCAGGCTTCTTGCACAGCCTGCTGAACCATGAGCCAAACAAATGTCTTTTCTTTTTTGTTTTGAGATGGAGTCTTGTTCTGTCCCCAGGCTGTAGTGCAGTGGCGCGATCTCGGCTCACTGCAACCTCCACCTCCTGGGTTCAAGTGATTCTCCTGCCTCAGCCTCCCAAGTAGCTGGGATTACAGGCACACATCACCACGCCCAACCAATTTTTGTCTTTTCAGTAGAGATGGGGTTTCACCATATTGGCCAGGATGATCATGATCTCTTGACCTCATGATCTGCCCGCCTTGGCCGCTCAAAGTGCTGGGATTACAGGCGTGAGCCACCATGCCCAGCCTTTTCTTTTTAAATTATTCAGCCTCAGGTATTCCTTTATAGCAAAATAAACAAACTAAGACACCTATGAAAACATTGTAAAGACAGAAAATATCTAATGAAGAGGGGGAAACATCCCTTAAATTCTAACAAAGTTTAACGAGCCTTATATAAGTGAGGTAAGTGGAATAAATAAATAAAATATTAGGAAGGTTGGCCAAAATTGGAGTAAGAAGATTACTGAAGAAATTCTTAAAACTCTCCACATCATTTTAGCTGTAAAACCCAACCAAAGAGATGGCTTGGCTTGTTAAGCTTTGCAAGGTGAAAAGTGTCAGCATGCATTTTTTCCGTTTAAAATACAAATATACTCTTTTCATAATTTTTTTTTTACGTAACTGCTGACATTGAACATAATGATTGTACTCAACAAGTATTTAGAATTTGTCTTTGAAATTTTCACTGACTTGAAAATGTTTAAAAGAATACAGCTCCAGGTAACAGAAGGAAAGCATTGTCAATCATCTGACCTGTTTAGTCTTCTTGGGGCCAATTTGAAGATGTGGGGAAAATTACAATAATAGCAACTAACATTTATTGTACTTTATTAGACTGGCAACTATGGAAAGAACTTTATCATCTTTTATTTATTCACAAATATTTATTGAGCACTAACTATATGCCATATGCTAGGAACCAGGATATTTCAGACAACGAAACAATTATTTTCTGACATTATGGAACTTACATTCTGCACACCATTATGAGGGAAGGGCTGTTTATCTTGGCAAAACAGATGAAGACACTGAGAGTCATCTGGGGTTTTGCCCAGGGTCATGTAGCTTATTATCCTGCTGTGCTAAGTGGATACCTTCTAGTCACATACCCAGCCTCAGGTAGCTAGAGTGAGGCTGCCTAGTGCACACAGGGCCCTTTGCAGTTCCAAGAAAGATCTTCCTCCATCCCATTAGGTGATCATCAACAGACCCCAGAACACAGCTGTGACACCTCCCTGAGGACTAAGGTCATTTTTTGTTCCAAACTTTCTGCTCACTTGTTTTCACAACACTCCAGGCTAAACTGTTTGAGAACTCAGGAAGATAAATAGGGATGGGTGAGTCGTTTTTCTGTGCCCCAAGGATCTCATGAGAATGAGGGAGAAATCTGCAAAAAGCAGAGAGCCTAGATCACAGAATGTTACTTTATACTTTCTTTTCTTTCAAAAGCCTTGAGAAATTGGGAAGCACACAAAATGGGTGAAGCTGCCAATTGCTTTTCATTTTTTTGAACATGTTTGTTATTTGTTTTAATTAAAGTGGCAAGAGGGAATGACATTGAAAAACAATGCCATTTATTTCAAAGGTACCCAACACCAGGTTTTATGAACAATTCTTACAACATCACTAAAACAACTTGCCTTAAAATCTGGGGAAATTTTATGTCTAAAGCCCTACCCTCAACTTCAAACCACGTGTATTGCCAAAAAGGATGTGAAGTGCTCTCCCTGACAAGATTTGTATAGATTTTTTCTTTGCAGGAATGACAGATGAGAGAGAAATGTTTTCCCCAAAAACCTGCGAACCACAAGAAAATAAAGCATTTTCTCACCCTCCTCTTCCTGTAGAATCAAGGATTGTAATGTTTAACTTTTATTCTGATGCCAATTAAGATCTGATGGATAAAATTCCACTAAAATTAGATAACTTTAAAAAGTGATAATTACTTTGGATTTTCAAAGATACCTTAATAAAGAACACAATCAAAATGTTGTCATTTCTCTGTTGTTTTTCTAGACGGACATTGCTAAAGGAGACTTGGAGGCTACGGTGCAGGAGTTGTCTCCAGCCCATCATGTGGTGTTCAGTGTCCAGGAACTGGGACGAGGAGATGAAAGTGAAGAGATCCAGCGGGGGGCAAATTTAGAAGGTATGCATTCAGGAGTTGCTTTAGCCACACTTTACTCAGGATATCATGTGTAATCAGGCATGGTACCGCAACTCAAGTCAGTTGCTGATCATGAACATCTACGTCTTTTGGTTCCTTTGCTTATTTGTGTTAATCTTATACCTCATCTGGCCTGGGGAGCTTGATGGGATCATAGAGGTACCAAAGTGTGGTAGATTAAAGCCAGGTTAGGATTCAAATTCTTTTGCTTACAAGTTATATAACCTTGGCCAAGTCTCTTGATCTTTCTGAATTCACTTCCTCATCTAATTTACCCATCGAGTTACTGTAGACAGCAACAAAACTCTAAACTTGCTTATACATGGAAGCCATTACAAAATATGCTCTCCCTCCCCACCTGGAAAGCTATAGTCTGTGGAAGATGACCTAATAAATCATTCATTCCTCATGTAATAGGTGATTAATTCATGATTCAAAGAACTTGTGTATTTTCCAAGTGTCATGTGAGGAGGCATGCCCAACTTCTCTCTGAAGTTGGAGAGAGCTAGATTAGAGTCCTCTTTCTGCTATTTGCAACATATATTTTTGAGCAAATTAGGTAGGCTCTTAAGTTTCAGTTTTCTCCTCTGAAAAATGAGTATAGTCATAATCCTACTTCACAGATTTCTTAGGAGGATTCAATAAGATATTATAGGTGTGGCTTTAGCATAATGTTTGGCAAATAGTAAGCAATGAATTTTTGGGAAAATAAAAAAAATAGCATTATTCTGATAATAAGCAAGATGTGGCTTAGGACTAAACATTAAGTGGAATCAAACCAGAGAATCAAGGAAAAGAAGATAATCATGGCATTGGATGAGGAAACAGAGATGAAGACATAAACACAGGATAAGCAAGGCTCATGCAAGCAACATGCTCTGCTCTGCTGGGTTATGAGGTGGCTCCGTCACCCTGTGCTTTGCTGGGCTTTCATCCGTGCATCCCAAGTATGTACTGAGTTCCAGAACTCTGCTCCATACTGTGGGCTCAGCTGAAAACAAGACAGACCCATTTTTTGAAGCTTATGATCCCGCTGAGAAAACTTGAATAAGCACTGATGGAAAAAGAGAAGACTGGCTTAGCTGAGAAAATTTTGCTATGACAGAAAGGGGGTAGCTTGAGGGCACGTTGGGCTACTCGAATGGAAAACACAGTAGCTTGGTGGCCCTCCTGACTGGACCCACGTCTTATCAGGAGCCCTGTACTATAAACTAGTATTGGCAACACAAGCGTATCCAATACACTTCCTTACACAGCTTGAGCTCACTCTCCATTTATTCATTAGGAGACCTTCGCTTAGAGGACAGAGTTCAGTTTACTCTGTGACAAAGGCCAGGCTATTCATAGTAATCTGGAAATACTAGTTTGGATCAGAAATTTCTTAAAATTTTCTGTGCCAAGGGTGCTTTGCAGCATGGTGATGCCTATGAATCCCGGTTAGTATACTGATTCCAAATGAAAAAAATAAAGTACATAGAATAGCAGAGGAAGCCAATTATAGTAAAATACAGTTATCAAAATATTAGACATGTCTGTGATATAATATATCCTTCCTTATAATGAATAAAATAATAACTAGCTGTGAATCCAATAATTCTAATTTCAAAACAGTAAGCGTAGATGATTATTTCAAATAGCTGCAACAATTTTAATATGATTTGGCAATATTGCAGTTTTCATTAGTGACAAAGTCACAGTTACTGTTTATCCTACTGCGGCTTGTTGCCAACAACTGCAAAAAAGTGCTGCATTTTGGTTAGAAGTTAGTGCAAATAGCAATGCCAAGTTTGCCCACTAAGGTCATGGGCACTGGATTATATCCATGAAATTGGAAAGGTGTGAACCCCAGGTTAAGAATCCCTATTTGGACACAGACAGCAATAAAGCCGTATTATAAATAATTATGACAGAATATCCTTCTATTCAGATATTGACTTCAAAAAAGATTTAAAAAAAGAATGTGTGCACACTCTTTTCCTCCTTTTTTTTTTTTTTTTTTTTTTTTTTTTCTGTTTTGAGACTGAGTCTTAATCTATTGCCCAGGCTGGAGTGCAGTGGTGCAATCTCAGCTCACTGCAATCTCAGCCTCCCAGGTTGAAGCGATTCTCCTGCCTCAGCCTCCCAAGTAGCTGGGACTACAGGCACACACCACCGTGCCCACCATCACATCAGGCTAATTTTTGTATTTTTAGTAGAGATGAGGTTTCACCATCTTGGCCAGGCTGATCTCAATCTCCTGACTTCAAAGAGGAGGCACCTCTCCCTCCCAAAGTGCTGGGATTACAGGCATGAGCCACCATTCCCAGCCTCTTTCTCTTCTTATAAGGACACCAATCCTATAGTGTTAGGGCTCCATTCTTGATCTCATTTAACCTGAATAATCTCCTTGAAGGCTCTACCTGCTGATACAATCATGTTGGGTGTTGTAGCTTCAACATAAGAATTTAGGGGAAACACAATTCAGTCCGTAACAGGACCACTAAGCAGAGATGGTTATTAACAAGAAGCCCACAGTCAAATCCAAGTCAAAAACGAGATTTGTGTGTCTGCATAATGTTGGCTTACGCATAGATTTTTGAACTCTGTAAATTAATTTTGAACGTTAAGAAATCAGTATCTTTCAGCCAAACAGATTTGATTTCCAATTCTCTAGACTTGAAAACCTTGGACCCAAATTTTCACATCGTATTTGGGTGCAGTAACTGAAGCATGGTAACAACTACCCTGTTTACAATGCCAGGCCAGGCTTGCTCTTGTAGATACCCACCTGGACCCTCTTAGTATTTGAGGATGCAGTCCTTTGTAGAGAGAGGATTACTGGAAACTCTAATAGGCTGCAATGATGCCCAGAACAGCCTCTGATCCAGCAGGTAAAAAAGAGCAAAAGCTAAATCCTCATAGAGTTTTATTTAATAGACCGTTTAAAGGTGTTTCCCTTGTGCTTCATTCTTAGTGGGACAGGGGAAGAGGGGCCAAATTAAACATCTAGACTCTTATGTCATTACTGAATTATCCTAACATCACCACATCTGTCAATTTCTCTACTACTGTCCTAACTTGAACTAGGGTCTGCATATATAAATATTCTTCCAAAACAACATAATATGCACAGAAAGGATGAGGCTGCACAAGATACAAAAAATAATTTTTATAAGAAAAGAGAAAATAACAGGGTTGACCTTTGTGAAGGTGGATGCAGAAGGTAGATTACCTTCTTAATTTCCTTGTTATAAATTTTACATACACTGAAGGGAGAAGTAGAAGGCAATGCCTTGTGTTCAGACAAAAAAATGGATTTTACCCAGACATTAGGATCAGCTTCTGTCGGGGCCTTGACTGTATCCTTCCAGGAAACATAAACTTTACCAGGCTCACTATTATAACTCAACTTGGCTTGAAAACAGGTGTGTGACTTCTGCCATTTTCTTGGTAAAATTTGATATTGATCATCCTAGCATAACACACCTGTTCATCCACCTAAGCTTGGTAAATATGGCCTTTCATACTTGAATTTTCTTATAGCATGGATCTACAGTACAACATTTACATGATCCTACCATACTTTTTTTTTTTTTTTTCTTTTTAAGTTCAGAGGTTCATGTACAGGGTTGTTACATAGGTAAACTTGTGTTGTGGGGGTTTGTTGTACAGATTATTTCATCACCCAGGTATTAAGCCTAGTACCAATTAGTTATTTTTCCTGATCCTCTCCTTTCTCCTACCCTCCACTCTATCTAAGGCCCCAGTATGTGTTGTTTCCCTCTACTCATCCATATGTTTTCGCCACTTAGCTCCCACTTATAAGTGAGGACATGAGGTATTTGGTTCTCTGTTCCCATGTCAGTTTGCTAAGGATAATGGTTTCCAGCATGACCTCATTCTTTTTTATAGCTGCATAGTATTCCATGGTGTATATGTGCCACATTTTCTTTAATAACCCATACTTTTTAAAATTTGTTTACTTTGAACATTTTTCAAACTTGTAGAACATTTACAAGAATAGTATGAAGGACTACTCTATACACTTCGCTCAGATTCATCAACTTTAATAATCTGCTGTATCATTTATTCTATTTCTGTCTCTCTGTCTCTTCTCTGTCTCTCTCTCTCTGTATACATACAGACACAAACACATATATACATACACATATAAATAAACCTATGTGTATATATATGCACACAAACACATGTCTTTATTGTAATAGTTATTTTCTAAAACATGTGAGAGTAAGTTTCAGTGAGTTATTTTGTCCTGAGAATATTTCTATTTTTTCAGAGTGTTAACAATGGCCAAGTTCATAGAACTACCTAAACGTCCATTTAACCTATGCTGTTTGTCTAATTGCAACACCAGTAGTAACACTGAAAACTAGGAACACTGTAGAAAAAAGAGAGATGCAAGAGGTGTGTGCCTTTGGTGTAGCCCTAATTAAATTTTTGAGTAGGAATTTTCTTTCACATGGCATCGCCCTTTATATCCTAGGAATACACTCTGAGATCAAAATGCTCTCCTCTCCCCCTCAGATTTCTCTTGGACCACCCACCCTTGGCTTTCCCAAAGGTACTGCATGTTATGTGGCATCTACCTATCTCCAGGTACCTATTCCCTCACTGTAACTGACTTTACCTAAAAGTGTTAAGAGGGTGTAAGCTGATTGACCCAGTTTATATTAATGTGTGAAGGATACTGTTTACATTCTCAAAGACATTTACATTTCCACAGCTCCACTGAAACAAATTAATTTCCTCAGTGGTGAAAATAAAGGTGATAAATTAAAATCAATGGAGAAATAAAGATAGTAGAATAAGAAGAGTTGGAAACTGCCACCTAAATATGAAAAGGCTGCTCCTATAATCAACTATCTGAAATTATTGCTTCTGTCCACATTTTCTATTTATTTCCCTGGATGTAAATCTAAGATATCACCAAAATATATGGACACTGAAAACTGGCTAATATTTCTGTCATTACATAAATCAATAGCTTCCAAATATTTGTCTGACATTCATTTAAAGTAGGGGCTAAAATACTGCATGAGTGAAGAATTGGGAAATAAAATCACTTCTCTTAAAGTATTGCCATACCAAGCAATTCCACTCTGACCCCAAATTTGCATTCTCCTTTTCAGCCTAACAAATGGACCAACTTTCTTATAAGGTGCATTACTAAGTTTTTGCCAATTATGGTGGCTCAGCTGTCCCCTTGGCTGTATTTGACCGTTCTTATCAGCATCCCACCCCTTAAAGAACACATACACAATCACACAAGGTTAGCTGATCAGAATTTGCCCTGCCAATCACATTCAGCAGAGGTTTGAAGCTTGTGACCTGGGTGCAATGTGTTTTGCCTGATCACTGTTTTATAAGAAAATTTGAGTTGGATGCTTATTTTAAAAAATCATGAGATTTTTAACATAGGAATCTGCATTTCCTTCTTCTTTTAAAAACCAAAGGTGTCTTGACTCTGGACCCAAATTCCTGCACAGCAACAACTAACTAGAGCCCAGAAGCAACATTGCCTGGAAACTCTGCAACTAGTCAGGGTGTGTTCCCCAGTTGCCCACCTACTGAGCCCTTCTTCCCTGCCCTGACTGCATCCATGGGTAGTTACATCTGCAATCCTGACATCTGAAACTTCCCCTGAGAGAAATCGTAGTAGAGATTTTTTTCCATGCCTTTACTTTTCCAGTGATATCTTATCTTTTCCAATGATATTCTTTGACATTGGCACCTTGACAAACTGCCCAGATTGGATATTAATTGAGGTCAGAAAAAATTCTCTAAAACACAGATTTTTTAACAAGAGTTTTCATGGCACTGCAGCTGTTGGGATAGAGGGATGAAGAAGGAAGGCAGAGACGGGGCTGTAAAAGGTGGACTTGATATCCTTGACAAAATTATGTCAAGGACAGGCTATAATAATGGAGCTTGGTGATTTTACAGGCCAGTTAAATAGAAGTGAGCATGCTGGCTTCTTCCCTTTTCTTGAATGTCTAAGTGGAGTTCTTGTATTCACATTGTGCCTCCTCTTACAGCAATTCAAACAATTGATGGAGCAAGAGCAGTGGGAATCAAAGTCCAAATTCCAGAGTCCTGTCAAAGATAAATTCTCTCAATCATCAATTTCTATCATTTAATCAAATCATTTTTTAACTAAGCAGGAATCTGTCAACTGGTGTTCATTTCATGCCCCACAGCTCTGGTAGAAAGATTTTTCCCCCTTTTTTGTTGCCTCCTACCGTGTTAAATTGGCAATTTTCAGAGAGGTGCCTCCTGCCAATTATTAATGAGAATCAGTCTTGACTTTTGCAGATTGAATTTTATAAATTGGTTTTATTGAAAGTGAGAAATAGCATAAAGGAGTACAGAAAGGAGAAAAATTAAGAGTGTGCCCAAAGAACAGAGGCCTTGTTATAATCTGTCTTTAGAAAAGTGATTGGGTGCTTTGGGTCTGGACCTAGCATGAGATGGCTTACGATTCTCCTCCAGGTTCAGACACTGACCCTTCCCACCCTGATCTATACACATAGGATAGTAAATTATCATCACTACATAACTCTGAGGTATTGCAAGGATTAATGACTTACAGAGCAACCTGCATGCTGGGATGTGAAGGGTCTCACTGCAGAGAAAATTATTGTCATAATTCTTTGAGCATTACATTGTTCACCCTAAGAGGTGATACTAAAGAACTCTACCCAAAGCTGAACCCAACAGAAACCTTTTCTCAACTTTCATTATTTACTGTGTCATGATTACAAAGAAGCTGCCTTTCTTTGTTTTTCTAATATATGTTTTCATCTTCTCTAAAAAAAAAAAAAGTCAATTGGGAGGGTTGATGCTTTATACACAAAAGTTTAAATTGGTCTACCATATCTGACTTGTGTCTAGTATTTCTTATTTCTCTTCAAAGAAGAAAAGATGATTTATGGGGCAACATTTGACATAGAATATCAAATCCCACTGATCTACTTTGTCAAGGATGCTTCATCTCATCCAAAAACATAAATCTACTTTATTTTAGCATGATATGATTTTCAAAATAATGTTTTCATGAAATGAAAAAGAATAGTAAATACATATTGAATATTTTAGTGTACCGTGAACTGCGCTAAGCAGGCACTTTAACTGCACTAAGTAGCTTTATACAACCCAATAAGGTAAAGATGAATATTTTCCTTTTAAAAAAAAAGAATAAAGAAACTGAGGCTTGGGGAGATTATATAATTTGCCCAATTTCACGCAATTATTTAGTAAAGGAGCTGGGTGTCAAACCAGACGGTCTACCTCCAGAACTGTATTACAAAATAAGACTAGTGAACCTTGCATCTCACATGCCCTCCTTTTTGGGAGGATACGAGCAATGCCCTATAGTGTAGAAGCCTGTCTAATGTCCCTTTACCTAGCATTTCTAAGTTACTTCACTGTGGAACCTTTTCACCCCCAGAGTGCCGACTAACATCAAGAATCTTCAGAAGGTAGTCAGGGAAGTCCTGCCTTAACCGTCTGAGTACAGATTATCATACCACACATGCTTGCTCACACGGTTCTCTCTGCCTGGGATGCCCCATCTCCATCTACTCAAACATCAGTCATTTAGAGCCTGGCATATTTTATTTAACTTCCTTTCGGACATCTCTCCCAAGGTTCCAGAATGTTCTTTCCCTTTGCTTAACAAAAACCAAATAAGCAATAGCACTTTTCTATCACTAGAACGTTCTCTTGTTACTTCCTTGTTCTGTTTTTCTCCTCTGTTTGACTGTGAGCTCCTAAAGGGTCCGCTTGAATTGTTGTATGACTAGTGGCAACCACAGACCTTGACACAAAATAGATATTCAATGAGCACTGATGGAATAAGTTTGATCTGCTTGTAAGGAAACAAAGTATTTCAGAGTTATCCATTGTTCAAGAAAACAGAGGTAATAGAGAATGGCGAGAGGTTAAGAGGAGAAATGAGGTTTAAAAAAATCGAGCTAAACATAAGAAATACTAGCATAAACTTTGCTTTTGAGACTTGAAATTCTATTTTTGCCAGTGTATAAACGTGGCTATGCAGTAACTCATAACAAATGACAGGAATAGCATTTTTTGAAGGTTTACTACGTGCCAGCCACTACTCTCCTCTTCACACTTAAGAACTTATGGAAGACCATCCTCAACGAAGTAATTGCAATTCTCTCACACAGTCTCTACCAACAAGGAAGAAAAAAGTGGAAATTTAATTCCCAGTTTATAGACTGCTCCAGTGAGTTCTGAAGCAGCAGGCAAAACAGATGTTGCCCTGACTTCCACTCCCTGGAATGTGACAGCCACCTTGATTGCCCTTTTCTAGCCATTTAATTTGGTTATTTAGGGAGGCAGTGACATTGATACATCTGTAAGAGGTAGGCTGACATAAATCAGATCCTCTTACATTTTCTAAGGAAAAACCTCCACCCTTTCCATCAGACTATTGCATTATTTCTATAGTGGTGCTGACAAAGGAGAGAGGTGATTCGTATTCTTCAGGATTATAAAATAAATGAAAAACCTGCTCGCCTGGCAAGTAGGCAATGCTGCTATTCAGAAGACTTACAGGTATGACTGGATTACAAACAGATGCCCATAAAGTGCTCCTTCTCACCTCCTGTCACCTAAGAATGAATTCTATATCTTTCTTTTTCCTAATTGCCAGAGCATCCACCTCTGCCTGGTATTGGTGGACCCTGACATGCACACATAAAGAAAGGCTCTCGTCATCAAATCATTCACTATTGATTAGAAAAAGCAGATACACAAATAGCTAACTACCTCCCATACATAGAATGGCAAAACTTCAAATGGCGTCCAGCCAATGAGGACCAACACTTTGCCAGACTCAATAATGTATTAATCCCATAACGAGGATGCAGGCTGTCAGCCACAGAAAATATTAAACAGGGAACAGAATATTTTCAACAATTCAGTTAATGATTTCCAGAATGTGCTTGCCAAAGCCTGTGCAGCATCCTTGTATCATATTAAGGTCCCTGCTTTAAAACCTCCTCTGGCTCCTAATTGCACACTGGATACAATTCTGACTCCTGTGCTGCATCCCATGGTGGTATGGTACTGTAATCAAGAGTTTAGGTTCTGGAGTCAGACATGCTGTAACTTACCTGCTATGTGGTGTGTGAATTACTTATATTTGGTCTTCTCACCTGTAAAATGAGGGCAATAGTAGTACCTACTCATGGGGTTTGGAGAAATTTAAATGAGATAGTCTATGTGGAATGCTTAGTACATAATGTATGTAGAAATAATGGTGGTAGAGTAAGCTGTGCTGGTGGTAGTGGTAAAATACTAGACAGGCACTAATTCTAGTTTTTAATTTTCCACAGTATAATGCAAGGTATATGCATGTTGTATATTTATATGTTCATATTCACATATGTATGTGCATATATGTATAATTTTAATTAGCGTATCTTAGTTTTAAATAACATTCCTTCCATTTATTTAATATTGGATATTTTATTTAACCTTGACTTTGCCTTCATTTTCTATCTATAAACTGGAAATCATAATAGTACCTTCCTTGGGAGTTATCTTAAGGTTTAAATGGCGTGAAACATGTTAAAGTAACTGACACATGATTAGTGCCCAATAAGGGTTTTCAAAAATACCTTTTGCAAAATATCTTTTGAAAGATAGAGTATCATTATTTCTATAGTAGGAAACATTATTTTTATTCTTACTACTCCCAATTCATAAAAATTGTTTATTTCCTGACTCTCTCCTTGAGTTTGCTAAATTCTAACAAATTTGACGGGCATATGTGAAACGACGTACAAACAGCTGTACTCCTATGTACACATACACAATTTCTGTGGTGTGAGAAGCTTCCAATTTAAAGCCTAGAAACTTTGAGTTATTGAAGATGAAAGTATAAAAATCTGTTCTGTCACAGTCACTTTCAATGAAAACTGCAATTTATGATAAGTTTCATAAAACCTGCTTAATTCGACATTTATGGGAGACACTGAAGATAAATGAAAGGTATAGAAATGGAAACTTTTCTAATCAGTCATTTTGGCAAGGATAAAGGACAAGAATGATAGGCATGGAAACAGACTGGATGTGCATTTAAATAACCTACTGAAAATCAATGATTAAATATTTTTATAAATTTAGCCAAAATAGTCTTCGGTCCATAACATAAAGCTTAATTCACAGGCCCATGAAAGATCGGGTGCGCTGGTTCATTCAGCACACCTGGGCAGAACCAGGTTAGGGTTTCGGGAAGCATATACATTTCACATATTTCACCAGGAGTAAAAGAAGGGACACGAAAGCTGATTTCACTAGACTAGAGAAAATCTCCTCTCTCCGTTAATTGCCATGGTAGGTGAGCTGCAGTATTTAATTAATCCCCTGGAGGAAGCTTTGTAGCTGTGTCATATTGTTGGAAATGAGTTAACACTGAAGCACAAAAACTATGCTAGCAAAGGAAGTGGATAGTTCTATAGAGTGAGGATGCCACAGGTAGACCACTTTTCAAATGTCCCTTTCTTTAACCCAGGAGAAGGGGCAGGTGCAGGAAGCTGGCATGGCCAGATGACTGGAGCTCAATGGGGAATGGGAATATGGTTTATCCTATACTGTGGATCTTGGCCCCACGGGGGAGATTTTGTGAAGCACCAGAGATTGGGCTTTCTCTATATGTTTGATATACATATCAAACATATAGAGAATAATAAATTGCTTAAGGAGTGATTTGACAAGTCTCCCAAGTCATATTGTTATCCACCATTAGAACTTCTGGCTTCTCATGTCCTCTACTCCTTGAGAGTGTCCAATCAGTGCTGTTGTGCTCGGTGTGAGGGGTGGCAGGAAACCACCCAGCTCAACCCAGCCAGGATCCTTCTAACCCAGAGGTGCTTGAACACATTCCCCAAATGATTGTAATGTACACCCAGGTGGAAGAACACCACCCAGCCCTTTCGTGACTGAAGGCTTCAGTCTCTGGCTGCCTCAGTATCACTTAGCTCCATTCTCCCTGAGAACTGATTGTCCCTACAAACTGTATCTGCTGATCCGCCTCTAAGCTTAGGAAGTCTTCCTGCTGTTCTCCTCCCTTTGGCCAAAATGAGGCTGATCTGCCTGTGTTGTGGACAAGCACTCATTTGCTATTTTAATTTTGTTTTAATTTTACTTTTGGGCTGCAGGCTAAATAACAAAACTGATACTTGTTTTTAGGTTTGTCAAGAGTCTCAAAATGCAATTCTCAAATGTGCTCCCCAAATCAGCAGCATCAGCATCAGCTGGAAACTCATTAGAAATGCAAATCATCAGGTCCCACCCAGAACCCAATGAATCAGAAACCATGGAGGTAGGACCTAGAAAGCTGTGTGTTAACAAGCCCTCCAGGTGATGCTGTTGCACAATTAAGTGTGAGAACCATGATTTAGCTTCCTGATCTGTAGCTGAGTAGGACTCAAAAAGAAAAGTTCGGCATGTTCCAGCTTTAGAGTTTTACAATGCCTGTAAGAAACCTGAACTTTAGTAGGTGACCTTCTTTTATTTAAATTTTTAGACTATCAGTACAAACTCAAATGCTTATAGAGACTAAGAAAGGAACACTTTTACACTGTTGGTGGGAGTGTAAATTAGTTCAACCATTGTGGAAGACAGTGTGGCGATTCCTCAAGGACATAGAAATAGAAATTCCATTTGACCCAGC
>NW_016107467.1:2532635-2574231 GCF_001604975.1 Cebus imitator | reverse complement strand
AAAGTCATCCTTAGGGATGCAGTGGGATCCTAGTGAATTACAGAGTACTTGCTCCACTTAAGATATTGACAGAAGAATTTCCAAAAACCACTGTGCAACAAAGAAAACCATTTCCTTGGGGTCCCAATTTGTCCTGCAGGTAGCCTGTTTGTGGTCTTGGTTATATATCATATCTCGTGCTATAAAACAGGAAATAAGAGTGGCTGTTTGCTGGACCAAATTTTTTGGCTCATACACAAGGGAGTGGTTATTTTTAAACAGGTTTAGTCCTCTAATAAGTTGAAGAATTTTGACTCAGGATTTATCCTGTGACCAAGGTGCATGCTCACATTGATATTGAGTCTAATCCCATGATGTCCTGATGAATAAGGTCCTACAGCGCCTAAGAGGACACTTAAGGGAGAATGTTCTGCACGAACAGTACATGGACTACCTTATCTGTTGCTTGGGAATCAAAAGATGTTTCATTTTGCTTCATCTTACTCTGTTGGGAGGAGGTCTTGACGTGTGTGTGATGGAGTATATGTTGTTTGCCGAGAGGCGATGGCAAGGAACACCAAGCCATCCCCAGGCAGAAAACTGCTAGAATAAGCAAGCAGTATGTACTGTTCATGCACTAAACCGGCTCCCAAAACACAGGTTATTTGACTTTGTCCCCATTGCTCACTTGCAAAGAGTGCTTTCTAGCTTATTTTTATTCTAATAGTGAATAGGCACTACCTGCCTATTTAGCCTATCTTTATTCTATAAAAAAACCTGAGTATCTGCTTATTAAAAATAATCCCTTGTTCACAAAGAACAAATACATGGGCCAGAGTCTGCTCTGACAACTGGGCTGTCAGTTGGGAAATGCTGTCAGACCCCTGGCATCCCACTCTGATCCCACTTCTGCACTCTATCGTTGTTTCTGTTTCTTAATTCCTTCAGCACTGCTTGGGTTGGGTCTCTACCACCAAGATGATCTCGGCATTCCTCCCAAGAAAATTTCCTTGCCTGCAAAAGATTACAATTAACTCACATGAGGAGTTAATATTTAGTGATAATGTGTTACCCACAGAAGGGCAATTTGCATTCAGAGAGTATAGAATCCTGGAGCAGAAATTAAGCATTCTCTAATTCCATGTGTTGGCAGCAGCTTATGGTAAAGGTTGTAATCAGGTCTATTAACTATATATCTATGTTGTGTTATAATTTCTGATATTACTAACTTGGTTGTGATTTTTTTTGTGTATAATTAAATGTTTTAGTATATTCACAGAGTTGTACAACCATCATCACAATTTCAGAACATTTTCATCACTCCAAAAAGAAACCACATACCTACCAATAGTTACCCCTCAATACCTCTCCCCAACTTCAAAGCCCTAGGCTACCATTAATCTACTTTCTATCTCTATAGATTGGCTCATTCTGGGCACTTAATAAACACAATTATGCAACGTTCAGTCTTTGTGACTGGCTTCTTTCACTTGTAGTGTTTTCAGTGTTCGTTAGTATGGTAGCATTGTCACTACACTATTGATGAATAATATTCTAATTGCATGAGTATAACATATTTTTTACCAATTCATCAGCTGATGAAAATTTGTTTACACTTTTGTTTATTATGAATAATACTGCTATAAACATTTGTATACAAGTTTTGTATGAACATATGTTTTCTCTTCTTTTGGATATATACCTGGGATTAAAATTGCTAGGTCATATAGAAACTGTGCTTAACCTTTTGAGAAACTGACAGACTGTTTTCCAAAGTGGCTGCACCATTTACATTTCCATCAGTGGTGCATAAGAGTTCCAATGTCTCCACATTATTTGTCTTTTTGATTAAAGCCACCTTAGCATCCTAGGAGATGTGAAGCAGTATCTGGTAATCTTGGTTTGCTTTTACCTGGTGGCTAATGTAACTTTGCTGGTATTAAATATAGTTGTAGAGGATTTACAAGGTACTAAACACTGGGAATACTATAGCGCACAAGCTTGAATGGACTGTGTACAGGTCACATTCTGTTGCCTTATTAACCATGTATATCTGAAAAGTAGTAAAGATTTGGGTGGTTTAATAGAGCAACTCATATTTATTGTATACTTACTATGTGCCATGGATTATGCTTAATGCCTTATAGGCATGATCACAATTATCTTCCATAATACATCTATTTTTAAGTAGTCTTTTGATTCCCACTGAACATAGAAACAATCTAAGGGATATAGAGTTTATGCGATTGCTCCAGATGACAGAGTAAAATGCTGATATTGCACCTATGCAAGCTCAAGTCCGCTTGCCTCCAAATTACATCCACTTTACTTCTAAACTGCTTATCTCATATTTTCAAGTGAAATTTTACGTGTAGAAAAAAATAAAGCAAGTAAAATTTGACGCTTGACCTTGCATTTGGTTATGCATTTCATGAGAACTAAGCAAAGAATTGAAGCTATGAGTTTGGTTACTTGGGCAAGACCTGAACCAAAAATTCAAGAATGTGGGCTTAGTCTCATTTCTGGGTTTAATTGAAAATGAGCAGGTTTACTTATCCATCTCTCTCTCCACACAGTGAGTGTGATTAAGTTCAAATTTCCAAGTCTGAAATAGAAAATATTTTGATATTGCTCAATGATTTACCCATGCTAACTTGCTGGATTTTAAATGGGTTTTCTTGGGTTTGTTTGCTATAATTTAAATTTAAATGATTTCTGTGACAGTAACCAAAGCACCATGAAATTTCATTTCATATCAATTTTATTATTAAATTGACAATGTTACATATGTATTTATAAGCTCATCTTCTGACAACATTCTCTTTACCCGCCCACCATTTGCAACCAGTTTACTCAGAATGAATGACAGATTAATTCTAAATATGAGTACCCTTTCTGAAGTTTCCATTGATTTGTTTTTGTCAGCTAAGATACTGTAAATGTCAATGCTCCTTTTGATTCTCACAAAAATCTATGTGGATAAAAGGCAACAGTTTCTTGAACATACTGATTATTCCCCATTGACCAATAACAAGAGGATTTATGATGTCAAAATAACATGGACAAAAGTACTCATGACAATACATTTCTTCTCTATTTTTACATTGGCTAAAAATTAAGCTCTCAGAAAAATTTTCTCTTGGTGCTTATTACATTGATAATTTCTCCTTCTAACATTAGGAATTTTTGTTTGTCATATTTTTTTTAGCGGTTTTCATTGTTGTGTGTGCCATTTAAATTCCCAGACTCCCTCATCTAATTTCTTCCCGAGTGTCAGTTTGGTGTCTCTGCTTGTTCAGTGAGTTCACAGCTTAGTTATGCTTACTTCTTTCAGCCACTGTATGGAAAGTGATATACTTTAAAGATTTTTAAAAGGCCAATTGCTAAAAATAACCTGAATAAACTCTTTGAACAGACCAAGCATATTTTGTGATTAAAAAAAATTCTGGCATTAGAATAGCTAGTTGTAACTATAAAGTTTACATATTATTTCTATATTATGTTTTTATTCAACATTTAATTCAACATCCTCTTCCTACTGAGTTATCTCATTTCCCATGGTACGTGTTCTTCCTCTCTGCAATGACTAATAATCCCCATTTGTTAATCACAGGTGTGTTCCTGGTGGTCTTTGGCTAGGGGTCATTGCCAAGGGAAAGTTGTGGACTCTGACAGTGGTATCCTTAAAGTACAGGAAAGATGTGAGAGCACACGGTTGAAGGCAGTTTTTTTGGGGGAAAAAAAAAAGCTTGGACGATTTCATGTTGGGTGCCCTGTCCTGTTCACACTGTTCAATAAACTGATTATGCTTATTTTACTTTTTGTTTGCTGAAACTGAATATACAAGAGTAAACTTCATTCTAGCCTCAACCTACAAATTTCAAATTGGCCATGTCCAAATTAATTGGTCATGACTGTCTATTGCTCATTAGTGTGTTTCAACTGTTACAAAATATTTTTTGAAAATAAAATGTAGCCTTGGGACAATTTAGAAGCATGAACACATCTAATTCTCACTGGCAAAAATAATAGCTTATATTTCTTCTACTTCTAATCCAAATCTGCCTTTGTCCTCATTTACATAATTGTATGTAATAAATGTTACTTGATTTGCATTGACATGTATAACTGTGCAGAGCATGCTTAAAAATCATGTTTGCAATAATAGTATCAATGAAATGAAAAAAAAATGGAAGGCCAGGCTAGCTTGAAACTGTGACCAATTTGATCCAACTTAATTTTTATTTGCATGCAAGTAACCTTAAAATTTCTTGCCAGGGCTCATTCTACTGTTCTCTTTTCCTCACTTCCTAATAAATGGATGGGTAAATAAAAATTAAGGTAAGCTTATTGTTAAGCTAGAATATTTTCTATCTTTTCTCTTTTTTTTTAAAAGTAAAATATATCATAATGTTCTCTGATACTGACTTAGTATAGCACTTTTTTTCCTTACTCTCAGTTGCATCTCTGGGTCCCTAATCGAAAATATTTTGGACTTCTATTAGGAAATAGACTTCTCAATACCATCATTTCCAAATAGGCTATTTATCCCCCTCTGCCCCACCCTGACCCCTAGCACCATTTTCCATTGTCCTTAAAAAGGTATACACATCATGTATAATTCTGGCTCTAAGTTATAAATAGACACAACCAAGTTCTTCATTCAAATGGCTTTCTCTTAAATTTTTTAAGACTAGAGATGGTGAAATCTGACAAAGGTCAACTTGTTACTCTCCATATTCCTTTCCAAACAGCAGAATATGTGGGAGATGGTGAGTTTATGTCAAGAATATATTTTTTTATTCAATAAAGCTAGATTTAATTCTCAATATAACTGTCTGCATTAACACTGCTGAGCCATTTGAAACTAATCTCAAACCTTTTTGAAATAAAATTAAATATAAATTAAATAACAAAGATTTTGAATAAATAAATGGATTTCAAGAAGCAAGCTTGCTCTTAACATCAACATGTCTTGACTTCAGAATCCAGTAAATGCTGTGATTTTTTTATCTGTCATTAAAAATAGTGCTTTTTTTTTTGAAGAACCAATCTTTTAATCTTAGTAAATATGAATTTTAAATAAGTTATTTTTATCTCCCTCCAGATTTCCAGAGAAACTAAAACCTCAAAGGGGAAAGTAACTATTGCCTATTGAAGTTCTTATTGAGATAGGAATAGTACTGGGTAGTTTCAGGTGGATGGAAAAACCCAAACACCAGCTAAAACAAGAATAGGCAAAGAAACCACAGGATAATAGAAAACCCAAAATAAGCAGCCAAAACCCCAATCAGGGTGACATGCCATGACTCTTCCTGGCAAACCCAAACAAGGGAGAAAGAGGGTGACAACTGGAGGGGGGGGTCCCTGAAATTTCCTCCTTTTCCAGAATACCTAATACTTTATCTCACCCCCAATTAAAGAAACATTCATAAAATTAGAAACTCGAACTCGTGAGCAGCTTCTCAGGACCATACCTGCACTTCTCTTGTAAGTGTGTACGTTTGCTTTGCAATGAAAGTTTCTTCTGACTCATCCCTGAATTCTCTCTCAAGATGGCGTCAAAAACCAGGAAAACCACCTGGGGTTGGGGTCTCACCAGCCTCCCGAGGCCCTCCTGAGCTTTCCAGCAACATTATGATCTTACCACTATACATCAGGGTCTGATACTAAGTATGATATGGAAAGATACACTGCTAATGGGCAAAAACATATGTTTGATTTGTCTTAATGGAATGAACAGTGTTTACACTATTATGAGCTGATACTGATATGGACAGGCTGTAAAGATGGCCCTCCTTCTCTGTGTTGGCTCTGGTCTTAAAGCTGAGAACACCACAAGAAGTGCTAGGCCACCATAGCAGCATATGATAAAAAGTTTGTAGAACTAGTTTTGTAAACTTTTAGCTTATCAGCCACTAACTAAAAAGGTATAAAAAAGAAGTTTTTGCAGACACCAAAAAGAGGACACATATTGTGATTCCTCTCATCTGAGGCACCTAGCACCAGCAAATTCAGAGACAAAATAGAATAGAGTTCCTAGAAGCTGTGGGGAGTGGAGAATGAGGAATAGAGAGTTTGTTGGGAAGATGGAAATGTTCTGAAAATAGATCATGGTATGGTTGCCACAACATCATAAGTGCACTTAATGCCATTGAATTGCACACTTAAGAAGGGTTGGGGCCAGGCACTGTAGCTCACACCTGTAATCCCAGCACTTTGGGAGGCAGAGGTGGGAGGATCACCTGAGGCTGGGAGTTAGAGACCAGCCTGGCCAACAGGGAGAAACCCCGTCTCTACTAAAAATACAAAAAAATTACCCAGGCATGGTGGCGGGTGGCTCTAATCCCAGCTACTGGGGAAGCTAAGGCAGGAGAATCGCTTGAACCCAGTAGGCAGAGTTTGCAGTGAGCTGACATCATGCCACTGGACTCCAGTCTGGGTGACAAAGTGAGAATCCGTCTCAAAAGAAAAAAAGAATGGTCAGAATGGTACATTTTATGTTATGTATATTTTATCACAAGATAAATAGATAGATAAGGTAACTTATAACATGGAAATTTAAAAATAAAAAGTACCTGGAAACCAAAGAAACAGGCAGCTTTTTCCTTCCCTCCAGTTAAGAAAAGATAATAGGTGCTGTCTGTGGACATGCTCCATCTGAGGATGCACTGCCCAACAGATCCCAAATACAATCATGTGTAACTCTTTGACAGCAGGCTTTCTCTAGCTAACTTGTCCTGTACACATGGTGGGCAGATGTGCAGGGGATATAATCCCCTCAATGGAAGGCAGAAGATATATAATACCCTCAGTGAAAGGTCAAAAGGAATTGGTAGATCAATGCCCCAGCTCATCTTTTTTCAATGGGGGTGACTCCAGGCATATGCAACGGTCACCCAAAACTCCCTAATGAGAATGAGTCCCTGTTACTCTCAGTGGTATAAATTGCTTGATGATTTGCCCCTTATTGGCTTCCTGCCCTTCCCTCTCTCAATCTCCTAATAGTTCTTCCTGGGATCACCTCTCACATAAATAACTCGCACATAAATCTTGGTCTTGGAGTCTGCTTCTTGGAGAATCACCCTGAAACTTGAAATGTTGAACTGGGATTTGAGGATGCAGAGTTGGTTTCTGACACACACCGGAGAGACCCTTCCTGGCAGGTGAGGAGAATCTGAGTTTCCCAAAGAACAGTTTGCCTTCCTGAAACATGAAAGAAGCAAATGTCCTCACCGATGTGGACCAGGGAGAAAGAATCACCGTAAGAGCCTTCCTTCCACAAGGACTTCCTGGAGCCCAAAAGAAGTGTGGTCTACCAGAAACCAGATTCTGAGGGGCTGATCACATCCACAGTGGGTTATGCTTTTATTAAAGACATTCATAAGGTTGCTGAAGAACTTACAAAATTACTCAGAAAATAGAGAATTAGTTTTGGACATTTAACATTCTAAGAAATCTCCAAAGCAAATGGTAGCTATACCAGCCTGGTAAGGTATTTTTTGAACCTGACTTCTCTCCTTCTTCTGCTGCCCTGGGGAAACTAGAGGCAGCACAGGGAACCAGACAGTAGATATAAAAGATAAGGTGAAGAAATTACAGAAGAGCTGGTGAGACTTCCCCCAAGCCCCTACTCCAACTCCACGTTAGATTTGTAAGCCCAAAGCAGGTCTGAATTGAAGGAGGGAAGTTTTAAGTTGGATGAGAGTCTGAGATATTTATAGGACATGGGTCAGAAAATTTGTGAGACTAACCTGAGACTTCATCTAAGAGGGGAAAAGCACATGTTCATCAGAATTGATGAGCAGATACCATAGTGAGAACGAATAAGCTTTCTACTTGATTTCTATAGATTATGGTTTGCTCAACTAGCTGACACAAGCGACATAAATATTTATATCCATTTTGATTCTTAAAATGATAGCAAAATTACATCTATAAAATATCTAACAGAAATGTTAAATAGTGATATTGAAATTGATTAACACCCACATTGTGCACAGAGAAAAATTGTGATGGTCTAAAATCTCATAGTATTCACTCTGTGCTTTTCGCCATTGTTGTACTAATAGAAAATGACCTGATTTTCCTTTGTTCCTTTGGAACATTTAATCTGTCTTCTACAATATCTTCAGTGAGCATGTGTTACTTGTATAATTAGCAAATAAAATAATATTTAAAAAGAATATCATGCTATAACAAAGAAAATGAGATTGAGCAAGTTAAATTAATAGAGGGAACATTGATATCCATCATGTTATTAACCAGAACAATGACCAACAGATTGTAATCCATCATTAGAAGAAAGAATTCCTATTTATAATTTTTAAAAACCCTGAGGCCACTGGAAGATCTTGAAGTGCCTTCCAATCATTGAATGTAGACTGATTTCCAAAGCTAATTCTTTGAAAACCAGTCTAGTTTTCATATCCAAGACAATAACATAAGGCTGCCTGATTTACTAGAAGACCCCATAGATTACCCTGGCAAATCATAGAAAATAGTATATCTTCTCTTAAGTCCTAGTATTTACAAAAAGCATTTTACGATCAGAAAGCAGGCTTGTAATACTGAGAGTCCTCTATAGTTCTCTATTCTCAGAAATTCCATTGATCATTTTGGCTACCAAACTTTCTTATTTGGACATCCCTTTTATACAGAGACATCTCTAAATGTTCAGCCAGGAATTTCTGCTAATTAATTTTCTTCTTCTGTAATAATTAAGGACCTTTAAAAGTCATGATCTTCTCTTTTTTTTTTAATTAGAGGCGATGATTAGAAAATATTTTATATTACACTGCACTTGGCCTCTAATTGATTACATTTTTCCCTCCTTTAATTAATTTTGTACAGTGATAAAGCATTTTTGCCTTTGGGCCCTTATAAATGTTTGTGTGCACATAAAAACACACGTGTGTGTATAAGTGCTGCTATTTCACTGACTTTGCCCTAACAACAGTCTTGAGAAGAGAAGCAAATAAAATACATGTTGTATATGATATGAATATTGTCACCATATCTTGTTTGTTTGTTTGGTCTGGTCTGAGGTGTGTCTTTAGCACTGTTTTCATTACTTTTTCTTGAAGCCCTAAGCATTTGAGGGGTAAGTGTTTATATGGCATTTCTAACCTCTTCCACCGTGTTTTCATCCCCAAACTATTAAAAACAGTTCACCATTTTATGCTTAGGCTTGCAATTTGGGGCTTTGAAATAACCATAGAACCCAATTCACACTTTGATGACCCCTTGTAGCTCTTCCCTGCCCTAATGAGAGATGCTGAGCTTGGGGTGCCTAAACTACCACCTAGAGCAATATTATTTCCCTCTCTCTGCATCTTTCTTCTCCTCTTCATCAGAGATCTTCACCTATTGAATTTCAGATTGCATGTCTCAGGGCTCTCCTAATCCCACCACTATTAGGAAGAGCTATTTGTTTTGGCTTCTTGAGATGGGTCATTATCTGTACAGTGGCCTGTATGTGAGAAGAAAACAGACGCCTATGAAATAATCACCACAGTCAATGGAAAAACAGCAGCTTCCCTCCCCTCTCTGTCCTACAGAAGCACTGATTTCTCATTCTGTACACTTTTGCACTTTATTTTATTCAACCTTACGTGTGCTTTGTCATTCTATGTAAATTATAAATTTGTCAGAGGAAGGAATTACATTGCATAGCTGTTGACTACTGCAGAGGTCAGGAAGCACTTGCTCAACACACCTGATTGAATCAAGTTTAATTGTCCAATGGTCAAAGCACAGGATTGGAAAGCAAAAATTTTTTCCAATGAATATGATTACTGTAAAAGTTGCTATACTCTATTCCCTTCATTTGAGAAATGATCTGAATATTTTTAGTATTATTTTTTAATTTTTTTAATTGGCAAAACTCAAATCTTTGAATCATACAGTCTGTAGCCTTCAAACCAAGTTTTGTCTTCAAATCATCAGCATCAGCATCACCTGGGTGTTTGTTAGAGATAAACATTGTTGAACCCCTCTCCAGACCTACTAAGTGCAATGTATATTTTAATGTATATATATCCAGGTGGCTTTCACATGCATTAGTTTGTGAAGAAATGTTGTAAAATACATGGCCAATGTTTTCCACCACCACCATCTCTGCCAGTGCCATCACTGGTACCACCACAGTCACCACTGTCATCACCAACACCACCATGACCAGCAACACCATCAACACCACCACCACTATCTCCTATTATACTTTAAGTATAAACACATGCCAGAAACTGCACTAAGCCCTTCACATGTGTATTAGTCTGTTCTCACACTGCTGATAAAGACATAGCTGAGATTGGGTAATTTTATAAAGGCAAGAGGTTTAATGGACTTACGGTTCCATATGGCTGGGGAAGCCTCAAAATCACGGTGGAAGACAAAGGAAGTGCAAAGGGCTCATGGTAGCAGGCAAGAGAGAGCATGTGTAGGGTAACCCCTTTATAAAACCATCAGACTTGTGAAACTTACTATCACAAGAACAGCATGGGAAAGACCTGGCCCCATGATTCAATTACCTCCCACCAGGTACCTCCCCCAACACATGGGAATTATGACAATTTAAGATGAGATTTGGGTGGGGACACAGAGCAAAACCATATCAATATGCATTATTCTATTTGGCACATAAGTACTCTATTTGGCAAATAATACTTTATTCTCATTTCACATAGCAAGATACAACAGCTCATAAGTGGAGGATCTGAGTCTCAAATACGGTTCTATTTGGACTTGAAAATCTGCTCTGCATTCCAATGTCTTTCAAGTGAGAATTTATATCAATTGCAGAGATGGATCATTTTGAATGGAAAACCATCTAATTGACAGAAAAAAGTTTCACTTGAATAAAAAAGCTTTTCCTGCTGTATAATGGTCTGATTCGTTGCTGTTAAAATTAACTTTAAATTTTTAAAATTACTTTTGCTCTTTGTGTATTTATCCCCAAGACCCATTCTGCAATTAGCCTTCAGTTGTTATTTTGAGAAAAGGAAACACTAAAGAGTTTATAAATTATAAATTATCACAATCTTTAATCTTGTTCAACCTCTCAGCTTTCATTTCTTCCTTTTACAGGTTGGTGCAAAAGTAATTGTGGTTTGGGCCATTACCAAAAATTGAGTACATTAATTACCTTTAATGGCCAAAATCACAATTACTTTTGCACCAACATAATACTTATGAAATTTATTTTTTAAAAAGCGAGGGAACAAATGCTATGTCCTCACATGGCAGAAAGCAGAAGGGCAAAAGGGGGTAAAGGGGGGCTAGCTAGTTCTCTCCTGCTCTTTTATAAGGCATTAATTTCACCTATGACAGTGGAGCCTGCATGGCCTGTTTGATTACCTCCTAAAGACTCTGCCTCTTTGTATACTGTTACACGGGGGATTAAATTTGAACATGAATTTTTTGAGGGCACAAAAACACAAAAACCGTAGTAGTAACTATATACCATTTTAATTGCAATATTCTATAATATGATCACTATTTTCTTGGTCGATGTCATTTTGCATTCCCTAACTAGAAAGAGCTAAAAAGTTTCCAGTTCATCTCAAGTCTAGTCAAATTCATAATCCTCTTCCAGACATTGTCTCCAGCAACTAATCTGGTGTCCCATTACTCTAGATTTTCGTAATCTCTTGCAGTAATCTCTAAAATGATCTTTCTGACATTGCACACACCCAATCTATAATTCCCAATGCCTCCAACTCTGTCCTTACCCAACACATATGACATTATATTCCAATTTAAACATTTTTTATTGTTCTCCATTGCCTGTATTAATAATAGCAAATGCTTTCCCCATCCTAATGGAATACTGCACTGGGCTAAATGTCTATGTGCATTAGGTCATTTACCCAATCATCATTCAAACAAGATAAGAATTGCTATCATATCTACATTACCAATGAATCTCCGAGAGACCCAATAATTTGCTTAAGATCACGCAGCTATTAAATGTGGGCCCTGGGTCTCAAACTCAATTTTGCCAGATTTCAGACTCCCACACCTGTAGCTCCTGTGCCTTATTGTCTGCAGAATAGATGGCAGGTCACTTATTCTGTTATCCAGTACTCTCTATGCTATGACTTGATGCTGTCCTCCCAGTTGTGTCTTCTACAATACTCCTACAATATAGAGCTCAACATTTCACTATCTTTGAACATCCCTTAGACTTTATTGACTTTATTATGTCTATGACTTATTTATGCTATTCCTTCACCTCTATTGTCATTATCCCCTTTTATGCACGTTCAAATTGCCCACAGTTCTTGGATGCCAACACCTGTATTATATTTTCTGTAATTTTTAAGCTAAAATTAAGTTCCTCCTCTTCCATATCCTAATAGAAGTTTTTTCTTGCAACCCATGTAGTTTTAATTACAGGCGGATTTGCCATGTAAGTTTCTTGAAAGCACAGTGCCTAGTAAATACCCCTTAAGTAAAATTACGTACATACTTATTCTCATTCCACCTTTAATTTCTACCCTTAAAATGGATAAATATTGTTTAATAGTTAAAAATAATTTTTATTGGGTCCAGTTGCTCATGCCTATAGTCCCAGCACTTTAGGAGGCCAAGGTGGGAGGATTGCTTGAGCCCAGGTTTGAGACCAACCTGAGAAAAATAGTGAAACCTTAGTCGCTACAAAAATAAAAAGTTAGCCAGGCATGGTGGTGCATGCCTGTAGTCCCAGCTACTAGGGAGGCTGAGGTGGGATAATCATTTGTGTCCAGGAGGTCAAGGCTACAGTGAGTCATGATTGCACCACTGTACTCCAGCATGGGTGAAAAAGTGAGACAAGATCTTATCTCAAGAAAAAAGTGATTTTTAATATGATGTTGACCTGGATTATGTAAATTAGCAAATGGAAATCAAATCTAGTATTTTTACCTTATCTTTTGGGATCTTTCTTACATTAAACTAAAAATTGACTTTTAATTGAGCTATTATTATTACTTGTTGTTTTTATAGCCGTGAAATTTTACTAAAAGAACTGTTCCCTCAGTGTGTAGAAATTTATTTCGTAGGTTCCCTCTTCTTAACCAGGAGGCTAAAAAGAAAATGTCAACACATAAAAATTAAAGAATGTACCTGTGAAGTCTCCCCAGATGTGGTATCTGATGGGGTACAAGGATCATGGGAATACTTTTCTGTTCTTTGTAACTTTATGAAAGCACAAAACCTTAGTTACTTTTGATTTATAATAGTGGCAAGGTCATCCTTATAATGAAAAAAAAAGAAGAAAAACAAGGTCTATATTTTCAGACCCTGAGATTCAATTTATCATGAAGATCAATGACAGTTTTATTCTCTAGAGAGATGAACTATTCTTTTTGCTATAAAATTATCACCTTTGTTCAGACCTTCTGTTGTTGTTAAAGTACTGTGAAGCTGGAGTTCTAATAGAATGCTTTAACAATAGAAAAACATTACATTTGAACATTCGTTTGTATAACTGTCTTCTCATTCCAAACAAAAGATAGTACATGAATCCACTGCTTGAGTTGCAAGGACTGAATGAGAAGTCGTCTAACTCATTAAGCTGCTAATGTAACTAGAAGATTGGGTGTTTTCTGAGAGCCATTTAGGGGATGAGAAGGCAAGAGATAAGGCCAGAAATATTTGGAGGAGAGTTCACGGGGGCAAAATAGGATAAAAAGTGGAAGAGAAATCCTTGCTGACCTAAAGACATTATAGATCAAAAAGAAAAAAGAAAATAAAGTTCTAAAGAGGAAGCGTCCTAAGAATCAGACATTGTTTCTGAATTTAAGACTTCACAAACTAATTGAAGAATCAGGCATACAGACATTCTGTTGTTTATTCATTTATTAAAAATTTCCTGAATGTCTATGTACTATCTACCAGGAACCAGGATGGGTGCTGGGAAATAAGATAGACACAAGCCCTGCCCTCACATCACTGTTAGTCTAAGGAGTTGGACAGGCACTATAAATTTCATCTCAATAAAAATGCATCACCAGCAGGGCCAATTCTAGCAACTTTTCCCACATTTACATTAACTAGAATTTACATGATCAGAAGAGCAGGACTCCACTTCTTTCCTCTAGTAATTTTCTTTCCCAGATGTCATGCCAAAGAATATAAGTGTAGCTTAGTCTTGTGCAAAGGTCAGTCCTAGCTGTCATGTGCTCTTGCTGAGGAGACCTGAAATTAAGATGTGACCACTGGATGCTGAAAGAGTCACAGTTGACGTCATTGCTTGTAGCCTCAAGCATTGGATATTGTTGCTACTGCTTCTCTTCCTCTTGATGTCACACATTGGTGAAATTATTGGTGATGGATTCTTACTGCTAAATGAGAATCCTAATTCTCACTCCTAATATTAAAATGAGAATCCTAATTCTCACTCCTAATATTAAAAATCACTTTTAAAATATTTTAAATCATTCACACAGACTTTCCTGTAGGATGACAGGGTTAGGAAGCAATCTCTCTGATAAAACACCAATATTACTTTTCCATATGAAATACTTTTCAGAGAGATTAGTCCACTAGTCCTATCTCCTTCTACCTTGATTGTAAATTATTTTTTAAGGGCCTCTTGGTACTTTACTACTAGTAGATCATGGCCAGATCCATCCCTGTTGATCTGATCATTCAGTAATAAGGTCTCATAACTTACTTGATCATCCCCCAATCCCAGAAGTCCTCTCTGCTCCTCTGTACTTTTGTCTAATGTCCACTCAACCCTAGGCAGCAATATCCACACTCCATATTCCCAACAAATCTGTTAAAAGTGTGGTAACAACTATGTCTGCTTAGAGTCTACATCCTGATACGGGTTCACTCTGAATGTCCTGTCAAAAAATGATTAGGGTTAATTTTTGTGTAATGTGTAAGGAAGGGGTCCAGTTTCCAGTTTTCCCAACACCATTTATTAAATAAGGAATCCTTTCCCATTGTTTGTTTTTGTCAGGTTTGTCAAAGATCAGATGGTTGTAGATGTATGGTGTTGTTTCTGAGGTCTCTGTTCTGTTCCATTGGTCTGTATATCTGTTTTGGTACCAGTACCATGCTGTTTTGGTTACTGTAGCCTTGTAGTATAGTTTGAAGTCAGGTAGCCTGCTGCCTCCAGCTTTGTTTTTTGTTTTTTGTTTGTTTGTTTGTTTTGGTTCCATATAAAATTTAAAGTGGTGTTTTCTAATTCTGCAAAGAAAGTCAATGATAGCTTGATGGGAATAGCACTGAATCTATAAATTACTTTGGGCAGTATGGCCATTTTCACAGTATTTATTCTTCTTATCCATGAGCATGAAATTTAGGCTGTGGAGAAATAAGAATGCTTTTACACTGTTGGTGAGAGTGTAAATTAGTTCAACCATTGTGGAAGACAGCATGGTGATTCCTCAGAGATCTACAACCAGAAATACCATTTGACCCAGCAATCCCATTATACCATTACCGGGTATATACCCAAAGGATTATAAACCATTCTGCTGTAAAGACATATGTATACATATGTTTATTGCAGCACTATTTACAAAATCAAAGACTTGGAACCAACCCAAATGCCCATCAGTGATAGACTGGATAAGGAAAAAGTGGCTCATATACACCATGTAATACTAGGCAGCCAGAAAAAAGAATGAGATCATGTCCTTTGCAGGGACATGGACGAAGCTGGAATCCATAATTTTCAGCAAACTAACACAGGAACAGGAAAACAAACACCGCATGCTCTCGCTCATAAGTGAAGTTGAACAATGAGAACACGTGGACACAGGGAGGGGAACACTATACACTGGGGCCTGTCAGGGGTTGCTGGGCAAAGGGAGGGATAGCATTAGGAGAAATACCAAATGCATGAGGGGCTTAAAACCTAGATGATGGGGTGATAGGTACAGCAAACCACCATGGCATATGTATACCCATGTGACAAACCTACACGTTCTGCACGTGTATCCCAGAACTTAAAGTAAAATAAAAATAAATGAGTTAAAATGATTAGGGTAAGTATCTATAGTACAACAGTGAAAATAAACACATGATGGAATACAATTAAGTATAAAATTTGCAGAGCTGACTGTATATCTTCTTGGTCCTCTTCTACATCTTCACCAAAAGGAGCTGTACTTTTTCTCACTCCACAAGTCCTTCAAATAAAGGTTCAGTCTCTTATTCAGAAGGGAAGAGTCATGTATGAGTCAGAGGAAGAAAGATGAGGAACGGTGGCCTATTCAGTACTTTCTTATGAGTCTTTCCTGATTGGTCCTAAGATTTTACATAATGTTGTATACTTGCAAACATAAAATAAGCCTCTAATAAATGTTTATTGAACTGAATAGAACGTCATCAAAAAAACACTAAGAGTATACAGATAATACATTAAAGTTGCACCATCCCATTAAATTTTATTAAATATTGTCACTTCTCCTGTAAAAGAAAAATAAAGCAAAGAGACAATTTAAATAATGCAAAAGAGGTAAATAATTAAACAATGCTGACAATGCCATTCAACAAGCACGTGGCCTAAAGTGAGTGGGAATGAGAAAGACGTAAAACTGCTCTGCCTAAGCGTGATTTAATCTCTATGGAAATACATACTGCAGTAATCACATCATGCTGAGTGTGAATGTGAGGGCTCACTGTATGCACTGTTTATGCAATATGGCACCTCCACATGAGCTGGGTACATAATCTTTAGTTGTTGCTCAAGGTCTATTTCAGTGTTGGAGGAAAACTGACTTTGTTAGACTTGTTGAGAAATTTAATATCAGTTTTCAATATGGTGGCAAATTTTGCATCCATGATACTAAAAATACATAGAACAGAAATTCATTAAGCCATGGTACCAAGCACTCTAATGACTGCAATGTTGAGAAATGAAGTAAAAGCTAATATAGTAATTTGACCATATATGATTTTCACCTACCTGATATCTTCAGACTAACACCCAGGGAGATGCAACTCCATCATATCTATGAAATTATTCTAAATCTAAGCTTTGGAAATATGTTTTTCACCTACCTCATATCTTTAGACTAATACTGAGAAAGATGCACCTCCATCATATTTATGAAATTATTCCAAATTTAAGCTTTGGAAATATGCACTTACTAACATATGCCTTATTTTTATTATGATTGAATTTAAAATACACATATCACAGCTGTGTCACCTTGAACTAGTCATATAAATTCTGTTTCCTCATCAGTAAAACAAAAAGGCTATGCTTTTTGAACATTCATATCCCTTCCAGTAGTATCATTCTCATTCTGAATACATTAAATTCCATTCTATATGCAGAATAATCTAATTGGGAGATGATTGGTTGACGCTTCATTATGAAAATCAGAGCTAGGAAGCCATTTCTGTGACATGGAGAATAGTCAGACAGAATTAGGTGTATGAGCTTGGTGAGTGAACTATTAACATTAATACTAATGAGATTCTATTTTTATAAGTTGTCCCTTGACAGCAATTCTTAAATAAAAAGATAGGACTAATGTCTCAGGCACAATTCAGTACACAGCCAGCAAATGAAGAAATGCCTTTGTTAAATCACCTTTGAGTCAAAAACCTGTAGTCTGTGAGATTACCTCTCATAATCATTTTTTATTAAAAATCCAGCTGCTGTTTATGAACAAGTGTTTAATTTGAGGTCTTGTTAGAAAAATAACTATTTAAAACAGTTTTACATACTTGAATAATTTATTGGGCACATTTGAAATTCCATTCACAACAAATCTAAGAGGAAAATAAAACAAAAGTATGATTTCTGATTATTCTCTAGAAGCACTGGGAACTTAACCCTACCAGTCCCATAGTGAAATGATGAAGTCATTCTTTAGTTATACACATTCTGCTACTCTATTAATATATCTGCTAAAAAAAAGTCTATTTTTCTTGAACACATTAATGTATATACTGATAGAGGTGTTTCAAATTATATTTTCATTATAAACGTTTAAGTTTTTAGTCACACTTTCATAGAGCAAAAAAATAATTAAATTAAATTAAATTAAAAATTTTTAAAGTTTAAGCTTTTATCCAGGTTTCAGCATTGCCTATACTTAGGAGGAAAGACTGTCAGTCATGGAGGGAAAATACCATCCCCTGTTAAACACCTTGCAAGAAATTTCTAGTAGTTGTTTGTTTTGCTCTCAGAAAGCATACTTAGTCACATTTTAATAGTCCCTATGACCTCTTTCTATATAGACAGCTGTGAAAGAAAATATTGAAATATAGAAATATGTCAGTTAATTGAAAGCAACAGAACTAAAATTTTGAATTTAAGTTATGTGAAATTAGAGTTCAGATCATTCATATGCAATCAGATAATGTTTTGATGTCTTGACCTAGGTGGCTTTTGTTTCCAATATTTATTGCTATTTCATGGCTTTTCCCCATTTAGGCCCTAGCTTAATTGTTTTATATTCAAGATCTCAGGGAAGAATAAAAAGGATGACTCAGAAGAACACAAAATGATCAACTTTTGGCTTTTGGCTTTCAAGAAAGCATAATCGTGTAATGAGAAAAGATGAGTGCTTTATGAAAGAAGGCTTTCTGACCTGTGGTCCTTCTCCCTAAACCCCACCACATTAATAAAGCCAAGGGCGGCTAAAACAGGAGAATTAGTGGGGGAAAAAGAATGTGGATATGGGCAGGCTTCAAGAAGGTCCCCTGAACCCTTGGCAGAGGCCCAAGGTGGGGACAATAGAAAATCTAGAACAGCATGTTCTCATTCATGAGTGGGAGCCGAACAATGAGAACACATGGACACAGAGAGGGAACAACACATACTGGGGCCTGTCGGGGGAGTGAGGGGAGGGAGAACATCAGGATAAATAGCTAATACATGCGGGACTTAATACATAAGTGATGGATTAATAGGTGCAGCAAACCACCATGGTACAATTTTGCCTATGTGACAAACCTGTACATCCTGCACATGTATTCAAGAACTTAAAGTAAAATAAAATAAAACCCAGAACAGGAAGGAAGGACCTTGTCCCAGGTATAGCAGATTCTCCTTGCTTACTCTCAACAAATGCACCATATCCATCTTCTCTCTCTCTCTTTTTCAGTAATAGAGATTGTAAATTTTAATTGTCACAAAGCCTTCCAGTCAAAGGACTGTATTTCCTGGCATTCTGTGCAGCTGGCTTTGTTCATATGACTAAGTATGGCCTTTCTTTCCTCTCCCTCATGACTAAAACAAAAAAGAATTGTGAAAACTGGACTATGAGATGAAGCTACAGAATGAGGAGAGCAGAGCAACAGCAAGGTAAATGAAGCCTGGAAAATGACACATTTAAAGCACTGCATCAGCCTTAAAACACCATGTCAGCACAGACCCTCCTTCCAGTATTTTCACATGAGGGAGAGAAATGAACATCTACCATATTCAAGCGACATTATTTTGATGTCTCATAAAACAGCTCAACTACTATCCTAATACACTAGCTGAAGCCAAAAGATGGCCAGATATTTTTTTCCTACCCAGCACAGTGTCAATATAGAAATTTTTTTCTGTGAGATATGTCTAAGCAGATGGGACTGAGACCTCCTCAGAGAGTTTCAATGGCCACCACAGAGTCTGGAAGGGCTGGGGAACATAGGAACATAGATCCCCAGGACTCAGTATAGTACAGGAATGGAGAATGGTCTACCAGGTGCCCCCAGATGATAGCAAGCAGAAGGATCAGAAACTGGCAGTTAGAAACAAGTAGGAATTGCAGTCGCCACATGGACTGATGGCCAAAGTCCAGATGGAAATGACAACCTATCAGCAAATGCCAGTGCTGAGAGCTAGTAATGATCCAAACGAGCTTGTGCCCACTCCCACTCTAAGTTAATATGCTCTGACATTACAGACACCCACTGGAATTTAGATACAAACAGAAAGGGAGGAAATAGGGAAACCCTGAATTCATTGAAATTAATTTTTTTACCACTTAGAAAACTAGAATCTTGTAATAGACATTAAATTCGAAAACATTCGAGTTCTAAAAACTAAAATCGTTACCAGTTCTTAGATTTGTTGTTTTGTGGCCTGTGGCTTGTACTTGATACCAAAACAATTGGTAGGTGGTGGAGGACAGTGAAGTTAAAAGTTATTAAATAATAACCAATTTCTAGATTATTCATTGCATTCATTCATTTACCAGCCCTGACATAATGTATAGCACATAGTGAGTACTCAAATATTTCTAAATATCTGTTGAATTATTCTACTTCACTGACTGTAGTATTATAGGAATAAACTTTCCTGAATAAATTATTATAGGTAAAACTTAAAATTGTCCTCCTCCTCTTTTAAATGTGGAAAGACTGCCTAAAGTTTCTATAAACATTCTCTAAATCATACACCAAATAATTCCTTGAATATATATATTTGATACTTGATTTTTTGTAATAGCCTACTAAATTTAGTGGCAATGTTGAGTAACATTTTTCTTTTCAAAGCTATTTGAGTGGTATTTTAAAAGTAATGAAATATTTAATATGGCACTATCCACAGGTAACCTTCCGATTTCCCTTTTTGACCTCACAACCCATTGCATATTGTATTAGTTATTTATCTAACACATTTTTCAGCATTCATCATATACCATGTGCTGGATGATCACTGCAAAGACAGCAAAGAACAAACCCATTGTGGCTTTTACAAATTCAATAACAAAGGAAAGTATTAAACAGAATAAATAACTGTTTAAGATGAGGTCTGATCATTGAATTACATTTACCAGGCCAATGGGGTAAAAGGTGAGAAGAGGGGAAGGGAACATATTCTAAAAAGGAGAACACATTTGAAGTCTTAGGTAGAGGAAACTGTAATTTCAGTGTGGCTGTATCATAGAAGGAGAAAGAATGAGGAAATGAAAAATGAAATTGTACACACAAATGCAGATATCAGGAGCCATAAATCCCTAGAAGGAACCTATGGGGAAAAGCCCACATTCCTAAAAACTATTCTGGAAAAGTAGAGTCCTGCAATCACAAGTCAAATGCTTGCAAACTTGAAACCCCTTGAGGTGCCTGAGCTGAAGTCAATTGTTTTCCTTTCTACCTCTCAGGAGAAACTATCAAGAGATCCAGAGGGAAGAGTGACCAGTAGATTTGACCACTTTTACGATTATATATTTTAGCAATTATTTAGAACCTTGACATATACTTTAGATTAATTTTATTGATTTTTCAAAAGATTTATAGTTTATAGATTTTTTTAAAGAAAGTTTTCCCTATTCCTATTGCCAGTCCTCAAGATGAGCCTGGAAATCTTTTCAGAAAGGAGATCATCAGCTAAGACGAACAGAAAGGAAAATTGATTTGCCTTCCATCCCTCACACTGTTTTACTCCAGAAATGGGAAAAGGGAATGCCTGAATAAGGGATGATTGTTGGGTTCAAAATTCTTAAATTAGAAAAGTTAATTCAGTTCATTAATAGATCATTTTTACCTTCCCAAACCAACAGAATTTAAGATAATTCAAATATATCAAGAGACAGAAAACTTATGAGTGTTCAAGAGTATGCTTTAGGGAAAAAGTCACATTCCTCACACTCTAGACACTAACTCATTGTGGCAGGATTGCAGCCAAATTCCCCTGATGACTCTTGGAGAAGAAACACCAATTAGACCATGACAGAAGGAATCTGAACTTATAAAACAATCACATTGCACAATACTCCCTTAAAATTGCTAAACCAGAAGGCAATTCATCCTACATAGGTTGAATTTAAACCCCAGTTCAAGCAGAGTTAAGGACTATAATGACTACTCCTCAAGAAGACAGACCAGAAAAATTAGCATGGAATTCCAGAGTTTGTAAGATATTCACTATCCTGAATTACTGTATCTGAACCAACTGGTGCACTAAGTCGTAAGCATTCAAGGCTTAGGAAATAATTGAAAAAAGGAAGAGAGGAAAGAACAGAAGAATATTTAAATTTCCCAACTGTCCAGAATTCAAAAACTGGCCATAAAAAGGGCAAGAAAAATAGAAAATACACTACATGAGACCCAAAAGTCTTTCCCTTAAAAGAAGATTGTTCAGACATTAAAAGCTATAAACAAAAATAAGGTTTGAGTAAATAGGAGACTAAAATTTGACTTCAGGTAACTTTTAAGCAATATTCTGGGAGTAGGCTCAACAGTGGAAGTCAGTAGAACCTATTCTATCTTTTGCAATGGACTCAAATCTGAAATGGGGACTTGGTCAGAAAAATAATTGGAGTAGGATGTCACCAGTTTAGAAGATCTGCAACATGTGGCTGAGTATTTTCAAAAAGTTCTAGAAAGTAAATAAGCTAGAAATAAAAACAAATACCTGATTCTCAGATAAAGCAACTGACCACCAAAATAAAAACAAGAGCCAAGGAAACTATTTACTAAGAAGTAAGAACCTGTAAATGAGGACACCTACAGATATTGCAAACAAAAGTGTTATTGGAAGGCCCAAGTCACTTAATGGTTGAGAAACAAAAAGACAACTGTACAAATCTGTTGGGAGATATCGCTCCAAGAAAACTATTGGAAGCTGCCAATTCCTGTCCTTTCATAAAACTCCAGAGGGGAATTGTTTACAAATATAAGTGAGCAACAGTACACTTTTCTTGTTGATCAGTGCTAATCCATATACCATCAATCCCACTAAAGAAGCAGATATCATCCTTTAGAGCACCAAAACTCTAAAATGGTGGCATTTTCTAGCAATCTTAAAGCTTTTCCAGTGTTTCAACTTAAAATTGTTAGTTCAAAACCAATATTGGAAAAACTCTCCTTTCTTTCCTGACACAATTTTTGCAAATTTAATAAGTAAAGATCTACTTTGCCTGTGGAACTGCCAGATAAAACCTACTACAGAAGTATTATTTTTAGAAGTTTCAGGAAAGTATCCTGCACACAATGAAATTGTGGCTCATATGCTTATTAATATACCTTTATGATATATGATTCAAAAAAAAAAACCTTAGAATTTAGCTGTGGTTCCAGAAACACTTTGGACAAAAGATTATTCATACTTAGGCAAAAATAACTAGAGCAGAACCTAAAGTTTCCAGATTGGTTTTTCTAAACCTTTACCTAAATTTTCTCAATGGCTTCTTAAAGCTGAACCCAATGAAGACCTTAAATCAACTGTGACCCTTACCTGGGACATTCCAATTTACCTATGAAATGATTGAAAAAGACATTTTATTGATGCCATTATTTGAAAATTATGTAACGCTTTGCCCCTAACTCAAAGTCTTCATCATCTTTGCTATTTTCAATACTCTAAAAAAGTACAAAAAACAAGTAAAACACTAAAACTGAAAATTACGCAACCACTCAAATGCCTTTGAGCACACATAATCATATATCCTACTGTAAGTTCTTTTCATCCTATCTCCTTTTCCCTTCAGGATCTCATACATTCTCTTCTCACTGCCAGACACATGTGCTAAGGGATAATGTCACCTATACTTGGCTCTAATCTTTTTTTTTTTTTTTTTGAGATGGGGTCTTGCTCTGTCACCAGGTTGGCGTGCAGTGGCATGATCTCAGCTCACTGCAACCTCTGTCTCCGAGGTTCAAGCGATTCCCCTGCCTCAGCCTCCTGAGTAGGACTAGAGGCACATACTACCACACCCATCTAATTTTTGTATTTTAGTAGAGAGGGGGTTTCACCATAGCCAGGATGATCTTAATCTCCTGACCTTGTGATCCACCCGCCTTGGCCTCCCAAAGTTCTGGGATTACAGGCGTGAGCCACCTCGGACTCCAATCTTTTATAAGCTCAATATTATAAATATTATCATAATTATAAATTATAATATCAATATTATAAAAAAACTAAGCCAATATACTCAGTCCTATCATTAAGAGGTACAGGGTATCTTTCCTCACCAATCACCTATTCTGTGTTTCACAACCTAAAAGCAAGTGAGCTAGTGTACTGGGAAAGAGTGATGTAAATTCATGATCTCATACAAATCTTGCAGCAACTCTTTGAACTAGATATTATAATCTCCATATGACACAAGAGAAAAATTGTGGTTAATTAATTTGCCCAAGCTCTGATGTCTTGAACCCAGGTTGTACAAAAAACCTTAATCACTTAGAAAAATGATGCATGCAAGGATTTAGGCAGATTAATTGAAATCAATTACATCAACACTGGTTAGCTCTTCAAAAATGAAATTCAATTACGTTTGCTGTTATATTACATAGAACTATGGCCAAATTTATTAATAATTGCCAAAACTATTTGGTGTTTGAAGTAGTTCTTTCTTCCCTCCTTCATAGATTTGGTCACATTGGCTCATTGTTGTTTTAATATGTGTGAAAGAACAGGGATAAGTCTTTAAGCTAATGATAAGAGAACACAAATCCAACTGTCGTGCAAGGACCTGACCAAAAACAATGTTGATTTTCGAGAATGGAGTGATTAGTAAAAGAACGATCAGGTTTTCAGAGTTTCAGACAGTTCTACCATTTTGTGGTAGTAATTATGAAACATGACCTGACTTCTTGAGTACACATGGGTAACTGATTGGGTGAAATCTCCTCCTCCAGCACTTTCTTCTATATCTTCAAATATGTGACACCAACAGAAATGAAGCTGGCAAATCAATGCATAGAGAATTGTCTCACATATGTAGCTCTGCCCAGGTCATGCATATGCATATTGTTTTCTCATTAGCATGTACTGAAAGGAAAAGAGCATACAATAATAAGTGCACATTGGCAATCTGTAAAGAAATGGAAATAATGAGGGCCTCATCGCTTTTAAATTTCTTTAAATATATTTTTAGAAGGCAATTTCTGTTTATCTGTATTTTCACTGGTGTATATGAAATAGCTCTCCTGGGTTTGTTTTTGTTTTGCCATAGACATGACATGCATTTTCCTTAAGCCTGAGAAATTAGATGCAGGCCCCACATGTTTTTCTCATCCTGAAACTTACAAGCACTTGATTTATGGGTCTTTTAAAAGTGCGGAACACCCACAGATCTGCCAACTGACTTTTATTTATTATCAATTTTCTCTAGTGTGGACTGAAGTAACTCCATCAGTTATTCTCCACCATTACCATATTCACTATAATCTACCTATATTCTTTTTCATTATGCAAAGTATTAATGTTCCTTTCATATCCCTTTCTGCCCAGTGCTTCTCTTCATTTTATTTCCCCATCTTTGCCTTTCATTTGCTATGCTAAATTTTTACTTACATGGTGATTGCTTTCAAACTCTTTTGTATTAGCCTTAGATATTTGAACTTTGTCATAAATGTTTTATAGACCCATTTTCATTACCGAAAAAAAGCATACTTGGGTTTCCAAATCCATTTGATTATTGAACCCAGCCATTTGACTTCAACAGGGATATGCATAACAAAGGATATATTTCAAATGTTTAATATGTCACACAAAATATCTGGATTTTGGGGGAGATCAGTTTTCTCATTATTCCATGGGTTCTGACAACCGAGTCAATTTTAACTGAATTCATCAAAGAAGTATTCCTGAATTACTAATGCAATGTGCATCCTTTGCAAGAAGGACCTTGTACTTTGTCATGAATTTATGCAGCCCATGAATAAGCAAAATCATGTTCATTTAAAAGGCTTGTTAATCCTGAGTGAATTATTTACATTCTGCCACCAGCCATTTTGTCAATCTAAGGTGTTACACTGATTTCATAAATGAATGAACAAATGAAATGACTGATAGAGCTGTGACAAAAATTTAAAAACCACAGACACTAAAGAAATAGCATATTTTAAAGCCTTTTTCACAAACAAAGAAAAAACATTTTTGTAGGCACCTCCAAATTGTGATCCCAACATTTCCCCTACTTAGCTAATAAGCCTATTTAACTTCTCATTATAAAGTTAATATTGTGTTGTAGTATACTGTTTCTCTTCAATTCTGATATCAAAATTGCCCTCAATATATCTGCTATATTTGAAGATGATTGAATTGAACTGTTAATAATCTGATTAATCAAAGAGTTCAAAATATAATCATAGTAGTTTTGTATAGGAATACATTTTGTTAGAAATCACAGAAAAGCCTACCATAGTGACTACAAATATATTTTGGTATGGTGGTCCAGGAGCGCCATAGCAGTGCAGTGGTATCAACAGGGATACAGGCTGTTCTGTCTTTCTGTCTTCAACCTGTAGGCCTTCACCTTTATATTGTTTGCCTCATGATCACAAAATAGTTGCTATGCTACTAAACTTCATGTCTGTAGTACCAGCAGGAAGGAAGAGAGAATGCAAAGAGGTATAGGTTATTCTTTTTATTGATGAGATTTTGCCTTTATTTCAATAAAAAGAATCCTGCCTAGGAACGTTGACCTCATTAGCAAAAAATGATATCACATGACCAACTCAAAACTCTTCCAAAACCAAGAATGTGAGTATTTTGGTTTTCTTGTCTGTCTACTTGAGGAAAACAAAGATGAATAGGACTGTGAATGACCGTGGTGTGATCTATCTGCTATATTTCCAGTTTTCTCATATTGTAGAATCTAAAAGGAGAGCATGAGAGACTACTGAAGATATTTGTTGAGGACCATGAAGACAATAATAATTGAGTATAAGATATATGAGTTAAGACTGGTGAAGTATGATGAATGATGAGGCTAGATACGTTTGAACCAGACATTGAAAACCGATGAAACCAAGCCAAAGATATTAAATGTGATACTATGGACCACAGTTCTTCCCTGGGCTATACATTAGAATCACTTAGGGGGCTTTTCAAAAATGTTAATGCCAGCTAAATCTGAAATTCTTGGGGTAAGGCCTAATATCTTAAAATTTTCTTCATGTTATTCTTAAGTACATTCAGTGTTAAAAGAGTGACTCTGAAATTTATTTTGAGAACTGAAGGTTTTAGAGTAAGCCACCAATAGAGCAAACTATTTACAGATTCATTCAAAGTATAAATATGGAGAAAAATTAGCTTGTCAGTATAGGTCTCCTTTACAGAAAACTCAAAGATGTCCTTAATGGATAGAACTTGAATGGATAGACATTTAGATCTTGAATATCTCTTTAGAAATTATTTGAAAAAAATGTAAAAGTAAGTCATTATTTGTAGTTTTAATGCCATTAATCATAAAGACCCTAAAATCCCAAAATATATCAATGTCAATTCTGAATTACATATTTTAAGGAAATATCTCCTTCAAAACACTTGAGATATGTTGGTTTGTGAAGTAGAGTCATGAGTTATAATATTTCAAACTTTATGGATTATCTATTTACATTTACTCTCCAGATACTACATTTAAATTGGTCAGGATGGGCTAACTTCTGTAACAAACAACCCAAATCTCAGGAAATAAAGATTTATTGTTCTAAAATAAGGAAAAACAGTGAACCTGGAGAAGACAGTGGGAAGTTTTAAGAAATTGGGCATGAACTTGGCCCACAATCCATTGACCAGAGCTAAGTCAGATGGCCCCACCTTAATGCAAACGAGACTGAGAAATACAGTCTTCTGTGCCCAGGAGGAAATGGAAACATAATGTAGGAAACACATGTCATAGCATCTGCCTCAACTACTTAAACACTTTTGAAAGTGACCATTTGAATAATCTAGAAAAAGCCATAGAACTTCTCCCTAGAAAAATACATGCATTCACATCATTTTATATATAATTTCCCAGATTGTATGGATCCAGCTTAAAAACCCCGCTCTCCAACTCTGAGAGTTGACTATGTAGATTTGGCATGAGTGCTTTCCATAACAGAAAAAAACATATCATTAGACAGTTTATAAAACTATGTATACATTAGTCTATCTTTCATGTCTCTCAGTCATTCTCATAAGAGTGCAAACCCTACTGTGAACTGCACATATAAGGGATTTAGGTTGGACATTCTTTATGAGAATCTAATGGCTGATGATCTGTCACTGTCTCCAGTCACCCTCAGATGGAACCATCTGGTTGCAGGAAAACAAGCTCAGGGCTCCCACTGATTCTAGATCATGATGAGTATGACTGTTTAATTATGTATTACAATGTAATAATAATAGAAATACAGTGCACAATAAATATAATGCACTTGAATCATACTGAAAGCATTCCTATCCACCACTCCTAACCCCCAATTCATGGAAAAATTGTCTTCCACAAAATTGGTCCCTGGTGCCAAAAAGGTTGAGGACTATTGTGTTAAGCTTTCAAATATTTGAAGAATTTTTTCTTTTGGTTGCCTAAGTCAGAGGTTACAAACCACCTTAGGACTGGAATGGGCTTGTAAACAGGTGTTATTTAGACTGAACTCCTTTTTTTAGGCATTGAGCTTGAATGCCTTTACACCAGGCATTTTCTACCCCAGTTTCCACCACACCTTAGTTTATACCCAACGCCTTTCTTCATTTGAGTTCATGCCTAGTGCCTGAAGGCATGTGAGTTTGCAACCCTCTGCTTTAAGCTACATATTTTCTAGTAAATCAGGAGTGGTAAATAAGTTTCTTTCATGTGCCAATTTTGTAAAAAATGTCAAAAGTACACCCAGATACACTGGGAAAGAATCTTGTGACTGAAGGATCATGCCTGCTGTGAAGACAGGGGATGGGAGGAATGGCATATGTGCCATTGTTTGTAATTCCTGTGCTAATCATTTACTGTCCCCTCAAGCATCTTTCATAACTTCATTTCTAGACTTGACTTTTCTCTAGTGCCCTAGTTTGTCAGTGAACCTTTTCAAATACGGTTCTAAGAACGTGGATACGATATGTGGTACAAACAGCAAATGGGATGAAACAAACTATGACTTCTGTAGACCTGAAATTATTATGCTAGCTCAACCTAGGTTGCATATTTGGTATGAATGTCATATAAGTAATTTATGTCAAACAGATAGTATGACAATATCCCAGATGATTATTCACACAAACTGCAATAGCATCTGAGTTTTCTTTATGCCATTTTGGGGGTATGATTTTAAATATACATACGTGTGTGTGTGTCTGTGTGTGTGTGTGTGTGTGTGTACACATATATTTTAAACATACATATACATATAGTGTATATATATAATCTAGCCCTTTAAATCTCTTTGAATCCTATCATTTTGGTGTAAGTTATTTGCGATCTTTCCGAATTTTAAATTGTTAATGAGGTAACAAGGCATTATCATTTAAGATGTTTTAGCTGTAAGAAAGAGAAGAGCAAGTCAAACTTGTTTAAATGGCAAAGTAGACTATCAGCTTATTACCAGAAGTGCTGGCCTTGCTTTGGAGATGGATGTTTGATCCGTGTTATAATATGTTATCCAGGACTCAGGGGCTTTCCACTCTTCCTTCAGCAACAGTGTCAGCAACATCCTAGGGCTGTTCTTCCTTATAGCCATAGGTGCCTGCTATAGCAATTGGGGCTATACACTTCCACACTCATGCATAAGAGATGACAATCCTTCTATTCCAGTGACAATTTTCCAGAAGCTCCAAGAAAACAGCTCATTGTTTCCCATGGGGCCACCTCCTCTCAAACCCTGATGTCAGGGAAGTGCCATGAACTGAATGACATAAGCCCAGATTCCAAGCCAGTCATTGGCAAGGATTATACAATGGTTATGATTGGTTTAACTAATCAAGTCCAGCCCTGGAAATGGTATCAGCATCAAGACCACTTAGTCTTTCACAGTGAAGTTGGTATGCAATGAATATCAGCAAGGCAACATCAGTGTTCGACATACTGGTCTCTTCCATCTGTATCCAAGTCATTGCAGTTTACCTGGGTTCTGTTTTAGTTATCTTTTCTCTCTCATTCAAGATAGCATTTTCTCCATACATCTTCCTTAAGCTTCTATTACTTTCTCTGTCTCCTTGGTGACCCTAAACACCACATAGAACCCTAATCCTGGCATAGTATGCATGGTATAGTATAGTATGTGTCTTCCTATTGTTAGCATGTTCTTCTTTCTTGGATTTTCCACACTAAACTGCAAATACCTTGAAGGTGAGACCATGTCTGAATACCTATTGCACCCCCAATGCCTACCCCAAGCACCTGACACATGGTAGAACATCTATAAATATTTATCGAATGAAAAAATGTTGAATAAGAAGAAACTACCTTCATATTGTGTGACTACACCACCTAAAATGTTTCTAAATTAATGTTAGTTAATTTCTTAAATTAAGTAATTTAATTTAAATAATAATAGTTTAAGTATGGTTGGCCAAAGAAGTGGCAATATACCTAACTATACTACCACCCAATCCAAATTTCTCCAAATGGTTATCTTGAAAACCTAAAACTAAGCCTTCACTGAAATAGACTATCATTGGCCCACATTTCAAACTTAGCAAATGACAGAAAATAAAATCATGTAGGGGACTGGTTCTTAAGAAACCTATTCTGGTTTTCTAAGATTATTGATGGTTTCTTTTATTTTATTCATAAATCTCCACAACTAATCTGTTCACTAACAAAATAAAAAGAAATATTCAATGCGGTATCATAGATCTAAGTCGAATATTTCTAGCTGTTGGTGGAATGTGAGGCCAGACTTAAGCACAAATAGTGGTTGCAGCAGTTTGTCATGTTGCTAACTGGGTCCGAAGCATGGTTTTTGCTTTCTATTAGTGTTACTTCCTAAGTATTGATTATCACCCCTCTCCCCTCAGATTGTCGGCCTTCCTGCCTCTTTTTAGGTGGGGGAAGTTCAAAGCGCATGAATAATGTATGTTTTTCTTTTGTTATAAAATTCTTCCTGGATTTTTCTCAGGGAGACTAATTTCTCATAGTATAAATTGAAATTATGTATTTCTAAAAGACAATGCAGAGTGAAAGAAAAAACAAGAAATGCAATGTTTTACACGAAGCCAATAAAAAGCAGGCAGATTAGCTCTAAATCAACTTGCAGTGTGTCAGAGAACTAAATTTAACTGCTCAGAGTCACAGAGGGAGAATCCATCTTTGTCTCTGTGGTTTAAGTAAGATTTTGACAAGAAATTTAATAACATGAAAGAATAAATGTGATACTATACACAGTGGTTTGTTTCATGAAAGAAAAGTATGAAAAAGGCACTAGATGTAAGTCATTGTTCTCAATTCATTGTTTCTAATTCATTGCATCTATTCATGAAAACAATCCTCAGTCAGCCTCTGTGACTTTGGCATTTGGAAATAAAAATGAAAGGAGAGAAGTTCCCCAGAGCTTTTGACTGAGTGTTTGAGGCCATAAACACCAAAGCAATACATTAAAAAATACTGTACCATGAAATGCAATACATTCTTATAAATTGAAATTAAAAATAGATTAATTCTAGATTTTCTGATGGTAAAATTTTGGATAAGCACATCAAAATTAAATGTTTATCTTTTCTCTGGTATTCCAGTTTTACAAGTCTGATAAACATATGCCTGCCAGTTGTGCCAACCGTATAATCCCACACTGGAATTTCTGTTTGTTCCAGTGGGTTTCTACTGTTTTTAACCATTTCTTAGTAATGGGAAAGATGCCTAAAACATCAAACATTTTGTCCCACCTAAAATGCACCATGTGGTTTACATGCATGCTTTATGACTATATACTTTATGGAAGAATTGCATTATTTCTAGAATTTTCCTGGAGTAAGATGTTTCCTAGTTAGAATGTGAAGTTTTCAAAAATAAGAAGAAAGATTTTCTTGATCTCTGAATTTCTTAATACCTAATGTAATCTCCGATACTCCGTGGTATTTGAATAGTAACAGAGAGTGGAAAGACCATGGTCTCAAAATCATTAAGACCTGAGTTCAAATTCTAACGCCTCTACTTACTAGCTCAGTGACTTGGAGGAATTTCCTTTTGCTCTTTAAGCCTTAAATGAAAACAATGATGTCAGCTTTACAGATTGTTCTGAACACTTGAGACCATATGTGATGTAAAGGGGGAAAAAACAAAAACAACACCAGGCATGTAATAGAATTGCTGCTGTCGGTTGCACTGTGTCCCCCCAACATTCATATGGTGAAGTTCCAACCCCCAGTACCTCAGAGTGTGTGATCTTATTCACAGATAGAATCTTTACAGAGGTTATCAAATTGAAATGAAGTGACTGGTGGAGGGAACCTAAGCCAATATGACTGTTATCCTTATCAGGAAAGAAAGTCTGGACACAGAAATTTGCATAGAGGGAAAATGATATTAAGAGATAGAGGGAGGAGACAGCCATCTACAGGCCAGGAGAGAGGCCTGAAATGGGTCTTTCTTTGAGAGCCCTGAGAAAGAACCAACACTGCCAATACCCTGATCTTAAACTTGCAGCCTCTGGAACTCTGAGACAATAACCCTTGGTTGTTTAAATCACCCAGTTGAAGCCACTTCACTATAGCAGCCCTAGCAGACAAATGCACTAGGTCAATAAAACCAGTTTATTCTTCACACATGTCTCTTTGGTCTCATTTTTTTATTGCATTTATCTTCCTTGAACCCCCAGCATTTTCTCTTTGCTGTGTCTGTGGATGCCCAGTAGGAAATGGCCCAGAGTCACCAAATCTTGCTCCAATTCACCCTGAATCTTGTGGTCAACAGAACTTAACCAAAATCATCACTTTTTGTGTCCAGGCTCCAATTCAGGCAAGAAGGACAATAAATGGAATACAAATCAATGGTTCTTGTGTCCAGAAATAAGCAGAAGGTTTAATATAATTTTATCAAGGTATAATTAATGACTCAAAGTGATATAGTGCTACATTTTCTAACATTAGCTTCATGTCTAACAATTGAAATTAATAATTAAAGAAGAGTTTAGAATCTCCTGGATTTGGCTAGCTTGATTCAAGTGCCCAGACGATAAACCACTCTCTCATCCATTTTCTTGAGTTCAAATTTCTTTCCTGTGTACTTTTTAGTATAAAGATAAAAATTGTAACCCTGTCTAGTGGCTTCCTTGGGTAGAAGTAAGAGATGAATTACAGCTTAAAGATTCTGACCCTGCACTAAAATTCCATTTTGTCCACAGCAAATGGACTAAGGATTTAGTAGTCCTGAATTCAGAATCTTTTAGCTGTTCCAACTTGACACAAATGTGCATGTAACTAGCATCCTCGCAAAGAAGCAATTTCCTACTAGGAATTAACTAAAAGATGTCTGTTTCCATTACTTGTATTTGCCTTCTTTGGCTAAATGCATTTTCATTTCCCCTTGGGTTTCATTTCTTTCAATATTCCTTGGCTGTGATTGGTTTGATTTCTGACATTTTGGCAGCCTCAGTTCAAGAGATGAATGCAACTAATTTGGTAGATAAAATTCTAATCTTTCCTGTCTTGATTGTCAATTTTTGAAAGGTAATCTAAGATGATGTCTCTATCCCGTAATTTATTTTGTCTAGATTTGAGTAAAGCCAGGTTTGAGCAGTTGATTACATTCTCTGATCTGATCACCTGAAGGCTAAGACCAATGACACAGGCTCTAATTGAAGGAGAGAAAAAGAAAGCATGGCTCTAAAATCTTTTGTGACAAAACATCAGCCCTAAATTTGCCAGTTGAAAAAAGTGGTGATGAAGTTGCTAATGAGTGAACTTGGCTTTCTTTCTTGAGATCTGCCTTACTCTCCTCTCCTTGGTCCAGCAGAAAACTCTGTTGGCATATTTATGAAGAACTGGGAAAGATTTTCTTTCAGAGAATTCCCTTGGCTCCAAAGAAAACTCCATTCCACAAAGTAAACTTGATTTCAGCCTAAGCAGGTGCTAGATGCTGGTATTGACAATAAGAAATATATTTATTAAGTTACGTTTTTAGTTCAGAAGCCATTGAAAAATGTTTCTACAATTTTAAGTCATCAAAACTGCTTGTATAGTTCTTACTTTTTATTTTAAAATTATGTTTGCATATATGTACATATAGATGTGTGTATAAGTAAGTACGTATAATGTATATATGTGTGTATATACACATATATACATACACACATACACACACACACACACATACACACACTCCTTTGGAACTCACTCTCCCTTAAATCCTTTAATCTCTTCATCTTGAAAGATTGTTTACACAAATGACTTTGAATGTTTTCACTCAAATTCTGTGCTTTTCTATTTAAGCCAGTAATGAGCTTACCCATCCTTCTGCATCGCTAAATGAAAAAGCACCCCTGGCGTCTACTGACACAGTCACCTCACACTAGGCCAAGGCAACACTGCCTCGACTTTCTCAGGTTTAACCTTTAATGTAGCATGCAGCATCCTGAGACCTGCATACATGATGAATGGAATCTCTGGCACATCTGAAAACGAGTTTGTGTCGGCAAGAAGATTTAGTATCCCCTGTGCACCCTCAAGATAAAAAATCATCTGGGCTTGTGGGAGCAATTTGTCTAAGAAGAGTAATTTTAGAAATTCTTGCAGTGACTTTAGAGGGGCTGAATTCATAGTGGTTTTCCCCTTGATTTTATTTCAAACACCTGTTCGTCATGATCAGGCATAATTCGAAGCCAAGGTAATGGGGACCCACGGATGCACAGAACACAGAACTGACTCCTGTCCTTTGTGAGGCTTCTCTCTACAGATCACATGTGAGCCCACGTGTGCTTGAAGAACATTTTCTAACACTGGTCCTTGCATTTTCAAAACTACAGTCTATTATGAGACACTCTCAGTGTGGTAAGTCTGATAAATTATGGAAACAAAAATAGAAAATTGATAGCTGCGATAAGCTTCCTTAGTGCACAGCTGGTGCAAGCATCTTGCTCTCCCATCTGTGTGTCAGCGTCTGCGTCCCTTTTCCACCACCACAGGACTTCTTTCCTTCTCTGAAGTAAATCTCTTTGCCAAAAGTCTGTTTGTTTGTTCTGCTCAACAAATGGCACATGTTCTTACTAGGAGCCCTCTCCCAGTTTTTCACAAGAACACTTTCAACCATTCTTCCCCTTTTGCCTAGACTCTTGACCACGTACAGAAAACTATGTCTTCTCCATGTAAGGCAATACTGTGAGCAAAATGTGTCTCTGTTGTCTTTCGCATTTCTCTCAAAAGCCAAACACTACATGTAGCCTATGCAGTTTTCCTGCCACCCTTTGAGTCAGCCAGTCTTAGAGACCATGAGCACAGGGCTCTAAATCTGCAGACATGCAGCTCTCTTATGTTTACTAAGTGTATGAACTCAGAGGAATAACTCCATCTTTCTTTGGGCCAGGTTTCCTCATCTAGGACAGAACAGCAATGACACTTGTTATATATGAAATACAGGCAGGAGATTAATTTTGGTTAAAGATAGGCTTTATAACACAAAGACCTCACGACATTAACCCAGTGGCTTAACTATCAGAGAAGTTTGTATTTTCCACACCTAAGAGTCTGACGTGAACATTGCAGATTAGTGGGTGGCTCTCTTCAATGTAATCACTCAGAGATCCTTCATTCCATGATGTTTCTCTGCTATCCCCTGGAAATTCATTTTTATCTTCGAGGTTCAAATAGGCTGGATTTCCATGGGTTCTAGCTTGCTGAAAGGGGGACAGAACATCAAAGAGACCTGCCCATAATCTTCTGGCACCAGCCTTGACACCAAACATATCACTTATATTCATTTTCCACTAAGATGTATGTAGTCACATGACTACATAACTGCAAGGGAGGCTGGGAAATATAGTTTTGCCCAGGAATATGGAAGACAGCTTAAGACAGACAGTTAGACACAGTTAAGACACAGTTATTGTGTCTCTATCACCATAGGAATAGGCTCTACCTTAAAAATCCCAAAAGATGAAATGAAATAACCTATATTTGACCCTAACAAATAGTCAATGGTCAATAAATGTAAACACACATTACTACTAGTGGTAGTATTTGACAAACTCAAGGATTAGAGTGAAAACAGACTACTAGATGACTTAGTTTCACTTAGTACAAGCACTAATACAATCCACATCTGACAGGCTATTAGGGATTTCTGCTCCATCCAAAAAGGGATCTTGAATGAGTCTACATCTCAGTGCTCACTGATCTGGAACCCACATAAAGTACCTTATCTGCCTAAGCTTTCTATATGGCTCAGAGTCCCTCTTCAATTATTTGCTAGGCTAAGACACTTCCCGTCCCACCTAGTTCCTGCCATTTTTTTTTCTTCAGCATGTGGATCCAGCTTCCTCTAACCCCAAGCATCTCATTGGGCTCCCCTGCCTATTTGGCCACTAAGTATAGATTAGGATGGAAACCACAGACTAGTTCCTGTACTCTCTGGTGCTATGGTATTATGTCGTTTGTCTTATTGTAACTGCTTGCTCACTCAACTGTCTTCTGCCCAAAACAATGAATTAGCCGAGGACTGGGACTGAGTATGCTTTATTCACTACATATTCCCAATGCTCATCAAAGGACCTAGCATATAATAAGTGCTCAAGAAATATCTGAAAGAACAACAAAACAAAAAACTAAAAAATATCCCTAGAAACTCAATATATTAGTTAGTGTTCTTAGAGATAATCAACTGAAGCAGACGGTATAAAGATTCAGGCAGATAGTTTATTTGAAAAGGCTAACACATGGGAAGTCACAGAATTATTGAAATAGGCCAAGTGACCAATATAGCACCCAGATCCATACTAGAACCTTGATCAGAGGAGAGATCTGGCATCACCACTGATTATGACAACATTTGTATTGCTGCTGCTTCTGCTTTCAGAACTTGATTGTGAAACAACCACCAAACCATCCATGGTGGCTTTTGATTGTTTGAGGCTATGTCACATGCCAGACCTCTAGGAGTGCTCAGCAGTTGTGGTATAATTTTGTATCGATATATCCCCAAGATTCATAGAAGGGAAGTTCCCCAATGAGCTCACAAAGAGTTAATTCGCAAAAAAAAAAAAAGGATAATTATTCATTGTACTCAAATACACCTCTTGCTATTTTCATGCTCCAATCTAATCCAAAAAAAAGCTGACCTAAGACTCAAGAAAAGTCCCAAGGTCCTATTTCATTTTCTCTTACTTTCTCAGCTCTATATGCATGCATATTTCTGAAAGATTTCTTATCAATTTATTCATTGTGGTACCAAACTATACTTTAATTCTCTCTGGACATAGAGAAGAATTACACAAAGAGCTATCAAAATCCACTATTTTACAAAGACAAGTGCTTATTCACATGTACAAAATTAAGGAGAAGGCAAAGCTTTGGCATGGTGGTGTGTTTCCTCCACGAGAGGACACAAGATATATTTTGTATTTTTATACTTATACATTTGTTTATTGTCGTTTCCCTTACAGAATACAGTTTTTATAAGGGCAGGGACAAAGGCACTAGTTTTTATTTGTTTGTCTTACTACTGTATCCCCAGAACCTAGAACAATTTAAGATATGGGGTCGGCACTCAATAAGTGAATGGTAAATGAATAAACAGGTGGATATCTGTTATAGGAGTGGAGTGGTTAGCACAGAGGTAAACATTCTGACCGGATTTGTTTCTTCTTCACAAAGTCTTGGCCTTTACATGTTACCTTTCCATTGAGTAGGATGGGGGATTATAGGAACCCAGGAAGAGCTTACATCCTTTACTCTCTACCTCTGACATAGTATCTAAATCCCAAAGTCTCCAGTCCTGAAATTTCCTTCTCCAAACAAAAGTCCCCTGCTCCCACATCTCTCTCCCAACCTCCAACCCTCCTTTGGCTCTCCAAGGTCTCTAGATTGTTGCTATTCATCATCACCCTTGTCCCTTCTTGACTGCTCTGGCAGTACTCTGTAGTCATCATGTCAAAGATGCTCTTACCAGCAGCATGGGTTGAGCAGTGGTCTCAAAACCTCACGCTCACCCAGAATCTTAGAATGTGACCTTATTTTGAAATAGGGCTTTGCAGTTAGGATCAAGTTAAAATGAAGTCATATTGGATTAGGGTGTGCCCTAAATCCAATGACCAATGTTCTTATAAGGAGAGAGAGATCCAGAGCCACAGACAGACATATAGGGAAGAACACCCTGAGAAAATAGGGACAGATAAGAGTTATGCTGCCAGAAGTCCAGGAATGCTAAAGATCTCCAGCAACTACTGGAAGCTTTAAAAGGGCAAGAAAGCATCCTTCCCTAGAATCTTCAAAGGGAACATGGGCCTTTTGACAAACTTATTTCAGACTTCTGGCCTCCAAAATGTGAAAGAATAAATTTCTGTTGAAGCCACCTCACTTGTGGCACTTTGTTAAGACAGCCCCTAGGAAGGTAACACACTAGCCCTGGAGTCTTCACTTCTCTGCCCTCTGGCCACTGTCATGATTCCCATCCCCAGCCCTGAGTCCTCTCTGTTTCCACTGCTGCTTCTTTTTAGCTGAGGAGCCTGCTGGTAAAACCACACATAGGTATATTTTGTATTTGTATAAATACAAAATCTGTCCCTCTCATATCCCTGTCCTGATGTCTCTCCGCCTACCCCAGCATCTTACTTCAGCAAAATACCTACCTCCCCCAATCCTGCTTCATCTAGAATGCCTCTCTCTCACTGGCCCATTTGTAAGCTTGCTTACCTTGAGAAGAGACCTTTCTATGGCCTTCTAACCTCCATAGGACTGCCTTTATTCTCTCTCCCATTTGCCAGGCTTCTTAAAAGAATAAACATATAACCAGGCATGGTGGCTCATGCCTGTAATCCTACCACTTTGGGAGGCTGAGGCTGGCAGATTGCAAGGTCAGGAGTTCAAGACAAGCCTGGTCAATATGGTGAAGCCTTGTCTCTACTAAAAATACAAAAATTAGCTGGGCACAGTGGTGCGCACCTGTAGTCCCAGCTACTTGAGAGGCTGAGGCAGGAGAATAGCTTGAATCTGGGAGACGGTGGTTGCAGCAAGCCTCAATTGTGCCACTGAACTCTAGCCTGGGAGACAAAGTGAGACTCCACCTAAAAAAAAGAAAGAAAGAAAGAAAGAAAGAAAGAAAGAAAGAAAGAAAGAAAGAAAGAAAGAAAAACATGAAACATATGTGCAATCTACCTAATCCCTGAAACCTCCAAAACACTCCCATAAACATTCTTTTCCATCCTTGGCAGCTCTGTGGTCTTGGGACTACTGAGCCCTCTCTTCCTCCTGAAATCTCTCTCATGCATCCAATTATGAGACTTTTTTGTCTTGCTTTCTTCCCACCTTAACAACCTCTTTTCAAATTATCTTTCCTCCCTCCCATATTCCTGTATATAGGCACTCCTTTAAGTTTGGTCTTTTACCCTGTGTTTTTTATTGTTTTCCTTGATGATCATACCTATTTTCATGCATTTCTCTCTTTCTGCTTAATATATCACATACTTTGGAAAGACCTCACACAAGTTTGAATAAATAAATGAATAAAACCCAAACCTTGATCTTTCAGATCCATATTTCTAAATTTATACAGAAATAGGTTTTGTTATATGTTTCTAATGCCTAGTTGTGTTCTTTACATGCTAAATGAATGAGAATAAATGAATAGCTATTTTCACACACCTACCCCACTGGCAAAGAAAAGTTCAATAAATCCAGATTTCTCCATCTGTACCCACAAGCCAGCTCTTCCTTTTGATCTTTTCCCCCAGCTATGAGTGTTTTACCAATACTAAGGGTTTCCAACCTTGGAATCATTTTTCATTTTCTCTCTTTCTCTTATACGTTATCTGTTTCCTAATTTTTTAAATTCCATATCTTTAAAATATTTCAAATATCTTTTCTTCACAATCCCAATGCTTATGCTCTAGTTTAGCATTCATTTCTCTCGTGTTTTCTATGTTCATTTTCCTCCATCTTAAATCTCATAACTCAATATATTAGTCTGATTTTTATCGCTTATAACAGAACACCAAAAACTGGATGATTTACAAAGAAAAAAAAATACTTATTACAGTTATAGAAGCTAAGAAGGCCAAGGTCAAGGGGCTGCATCTGATGAGAGCCTTCTTTCTGGTGGAGACCCTCTGCAGAGTCCCAAGGTAGTACAGAGCATCACATGGCAAGGGGGCTGAGTGTTGTAGCTTAGGTCTCTCTTCCTCTTCTTATAAAGCCACTGTTCCACTCCCATTATGACCCATTAATCCCTGAATCATAAATGGAGTAATTCATTCAGTACTAATAGGTGGGGTCTTTAACATGGAGTCCCACAATTCTGGGACTCCATGTTAAAGGCCCCACCTATTAGTACTGTTATGTTGGGGATTAAGTTCCAACATGAGCTTTGGAAGGAAAATTCAAATCATAGCACCAAAATTCTCATATCTTATCTTTTTCTATCTAGCCTGATTGTCAAGAATATCAGTTATGTTGTAGCTGGACTCAGACAGAATCTCATTTTTGTCACTTACTAGTTGTGTGATATTGAGCAAGTAACATAACCTCTCTGAGCCTCAACTCCTCTTTTATAAAATAGAGGAAATAACAGTCCTTATTTCACAGGTATAGGGCAGGGTACCTGGCCTACAGTGTTCAGTAAATAGGGGGTTCATGAGGATGAAGGTGGTGGCTGTGATGGTGGCAGCAACAGTAGCCAGAGGTCTGGTCTCGATTCTCCCTTGTTTATGCAGTAATCTTTCAGGAGCTCCTGAAAAACTTGGACGTAGTGACCAACCATTCATTCACAGGCAGTCTTGCAGATCTTGTGAGAAAGAACACAAATGTCACGAGTTGACCAGTCAAGAAGATGCTAAAACCAGTAGCAGAGAATTTTTATAGGAATTCAAAGAGAAATTTTGTATTAAAAAGGTCAGCCCAGGGCCTGGCCTAAATTAAACTGTCAAGAAATGAAATTATTTTTGGAGACATTTTAGAGGGGTATGAATTGTAGTACTAAAATGAGGACGTATACTTATAGTAACCAACTGAGGAGATTGTGGCAGACATGAAAAAATTTGTGTCTCCTTGCCCTCTTGAATTTAGTCATGTCCAAGTAATTTGCTTTGTTCGATGAAATGCTAGCTAAGGTGACCTTTATTAATTCCAAATAGAAACATTTAAATGCTAACACTCAGTTCTCCAAATTTCCCCTGCCAGGCAGAAACTCTGTCTTCACCTTCAACAGAACATTCAGTGTGAGCAAAAAATATTCTTTGTTTTTCTAAGCCAATGCAATTTGGGGCCTATTTATTATTGCAGCATAACCCAGCCTGTCCTGACTGTTAGGGTTGATAATCAGTATCAGGGAGAAATTCTATGGCCTCAGAGAGCTACTTAAACATCCTTCTCACCCTTGACTTATTCTTATTAATAAAGTGGGCTACGCAGTTTTTAAAGCTGAATTAGTTAATAAGATCCTTGGAGCTTTGTCTTTAATGAGAAATGACACTGACATGAGAACTGGAACTTGCTGAAAGACCAAACCCTGCAGGAAGCTCATCTCTGCTCTTTAGCTTTTATAACTATTCCACTGCTGCTCCAGAGTTTGCTTTCCACTTACCTCTCCTGCTCCCCACTTCATGTCCACCTGTTCTGGCACAGCTCCTCAAGTTACACTTGATGAATATTTTCCTAATCACTCCATATTTCTTTCTTTTCCACATAGACACTCACTTTTCTCTTTACCTGGCAGACCTTTTAAAAAAAAATAATCATCATCATTCCTTTTTTTTTTTTTCCCATTTATTTATTTTATTGTATTTTAGGTTTTGGGGTACATGTGAAGAACATGCAAAATTGTTGCATAGGAACACACATGGCAGTGTGATTTGCTGCCTTCCTCCCCATCACCTA